>NC_043752.1:17307818-17607818 GCF_902148845.1 Salarias fasciatus | reverse complement strand
CAAAAAAAATTCAATGTCTAAAAAAATTCAGTGCAAAAAAATTCGACGTCTCGAAAAATTCGGTGTAAAAAAATTCGACGTCTCAAATTCAGTGTCCAAAATTCGGAGTCAGAAATTCGCAGGCAACATCCGGGTAACTACGTCCCTACGGAAGCCCTAAAAGGACAAGATTGATTTTTTTTTTTTTTTTCGGCGAACCGGAAATCACGGGCTTTCGCCAGACAGCGACGCTCCGCTGCCCCGGACCGCAGACAGAGGTGAGTTTGTGCTGTTAATGAGTTATTTTGTGCTGTTGCCCTTTCCTGAATAACTTATATGATGCACGCAAATCAAAACTATCTGTCCAGAATCTGCACAGTGCAGTAGCCATATTTTGCCTCCTAATACACGGACCTGTGTGTTCTCTTGCTGTTGTCTGTGTTTTAGAGCAGGACGAGCTGCAGCCTTCCAAAGAACGGCAACAACCTCACCAAATTCACCAGGTAGCTTTATGTAAATACTACTGTTTCCATGCTGTTTGATACATGCAGACAGACGTGGGACATGCGAGAAAAATAGTTGAGCAGTGATTTAAAAGCTGATGGTGACTATATCAAAGACAGCAAGCAAACTACTGGAGAAACTTGTTCCAGGAGTTCTAATCAGTGTTAAACTTCAGTGGAGACATGGTTGACAAAGGTTTCCTTCAGTTCTGCTTTCTTTTGTTGTCAGAGGAGGGTTATACCATGGATCCAGCTGAGGTAGCACCTGTCCAAGCCCTCAAGGATAAACCACCATCCACAGTGGGAGAACTGAGCAGAGTCCTCGGCTTCCTCTCCTACTACAGGGTTTATATCCCAGATTTCTCTAAAGTGGCAAAGCCATTGTACCAGCTACTCACCCTGCCTCCAGACAGAACCACACCACCTGCATCAAAACCAAAAGGAAAAAGGGTTAGTGCAAAGCATAAGGGCCGTCCACCACCCAGCTCACCCATCAGTTGGACTCAGAGCCACCAGGATGCTCTAAACAACTTGATCGACTGCCTGACTGAACCACCTATTTTGGGCTATCCTGATTTTTCTGAGCCATTCATCCTCCACTGTGATGCCTCTCAAGAGGGCCTGGGGGCTGTGTTATATCAGCCAAAAGAAGGCAAGATGAAAGTGATTGCATATGGTTCAAGAACATTAACACCCTCTGAAAAAAATTATCATATGCACTCTGGGAAGCTGGAATTTTTGGCCTTGAAGTGGTCAATTTGTGAGCGCTTCAGAGATTACCTTTATTACGCGCCACATTTCTTTGTGTACACGGACAATAACCCCCTAACTTATGTCCTCACAACAGCCAGACTGAATGCAACAGGCCATAGGTGGGTGGGTGAATTGGCGGACTTCAATTTCACAATCAGATACCGACCAGGCAAAAAGAATGCAGATGCTGATGGCCTCTCCCGACTACCCCTCGACATCAACAGGTACATGGCACAGTGCACAGCAGAAGTAAAGCAGGATGTAATCAGGGCTGCTGTAGAGAGTACAGTGTTGCAGAGAGAGAGCTCAGCTTGTGAGCTCACTGTTGTCAATCAGAGTGCCATCAGTCTTGTTCAAGATCCCACAGCGCTGTCTGCAGGAAAATCTCTCTCACCAGAAGAAATCAGGGTGAGCCAGGAAAAAGATGCTGTAATTGGTCGTGTTCTGCAAATCAAACAAAATGGCCTTCTGCCAAAAGGTCGTGCTTTGAAAACGGAACCACCTGAGGTCAGAATCCTGCTGCGACAATGGAGCAGATTGCATGTGGATAAGGATGGAGTTTTATACAGGAGCACCAATGGAAGGGATCAGCTCCTGCTCCCTAAAGAATACCATGACATTGTGTTCACAGAGCTCCACAAGGAAATGGGACATTTGGGAGTAGAGAGAACTCTAGGGCTGATCAGAGACCGGTTCTACTGGCCGAGAATGCAAAATGATGTTGAACACTTTGTGATGCACGCCTGTGAATGCCTAAAGAGAAAGCGGCCAAGCAAGACCACCAGAGCGCCACTGACTTCCATTACCACTACTTACCCTTTTGAACTGGTGTCTATTGACTTTTTACATCTTGAGACCTGCAAACATGGGTACGAGTACATCTTAGTGGTAATGGATCACTTTACACGCTTTGCACAGGCTTATGCAACTACAAACAAATCAGCAAAAACAGTGGTGGATAAGGTGTTCAACCATTTTGCTCTCAACTTTGGTTTTCCTGTCAGGATCCATCATGACATGGGAAGAGAATTTGAGAATCAGCTGTTCTCCCAACTGCAAAAGGTCTGTGGTATGCGTGGCTCTCACACAACTCCATACCATCCGCAAGGTAACGGACAAGTGGAACGCTTCAACAGAACCCTTTTGTCAATGCTGAGAACGCTGACTGATGCTGAAAAAGCAGATTGGAAGAACTCACTGAACAAAGTAGTCCACGCCTACAACTGCACTCGAAGCGAGGCTACTGGGTTCTCTCCTTACTATCTGTTGTTTGGCCGCACACCCAGACTCCCTGTGGACATTCTGTTCAACTTGACATCACAGGAACAGCAAATGAGCTATGAGGACTATGTGATGAAGTGGCAGTCCAGGATGAAAGAGGCCTATGAGATTGCATCAGCAGCAGCTCAAAAAGAAGCATCTCGAGGTAAAAGACACTATGACCAAAAGGTCTACGGAACCGAACTTCTTCCTGGCAACAGGGTTCTGCTCCGCAATCTCACTGAGAGAGGAGGGCCTGGAAAGCTTCGTTCACACTGGGAGGATGCAGTGTATGTGGTAGTGAGTCAAAAGAGCCCAGAAATCCCTGTGTATGACATCAAACCAGAGAGAGGTGGAAGAAGCCGCACAGTCCACAGAAACCTGCTGCTCCCATGTGACAGCTTACCTGTGACAGAAACAGAGAGAAAACAGCAGAACAAAAGAGAAAGAGGATTGAAACAAGACAAACGCAGAACCCAGCAACAGTCACAGTCTCAGGACACAAACAGTGAAAGTGAGGATGAAGGTGAAATCATGTGGACGTTTTCACACCGTCATAACCAGGGAAGTGAAGTGGATGCCCCAACTGTTGCAACTGAAGCCTCTGAACAAGTGGTGGGAGAACAGCAGGCAAGAGACTGTGAACCAGAGCTGCAGGATGTGAGAGGAGAGGAGGAGCTGGAGCTGCAAGCATCTCAAGATCATCATGACCTCCAGGAGCAACCAAGAGAGCAAACATCTGGTCAGGAGGCGCAGCATCAACCAATGGGAGACTCTGATACTGACCCAGAATCACCACCTCGTGCACAACACATCCATCCTCAGAGAGTGCGACGGCAGCCAAAGACACTGACCTATGATGAGTTGGGACGGCCTACCCTAAGACAAGTGGGTATAGACAGCGTTGAGGTGAGCGAACCAGTACACTGTTTCCAGAGTCTGTGGAGACCATGGACGCTCTCAGACATACCCACATTCTCATAACTCAAGCAGCAACTGTTAACAGACCAGAGACTGAGATTGGAAACTAGAAAAAGAATGTGGAAAAAAATGTAATAATACTCCTGAAGTGCATGTTGTAGTATTTATGAATGTAATGAACATTGTGGCGTTTGAAACTGTAAAGAGGAGGATAATGTGGTAGCAGACCAGAGTAAAATGTTGGCCGAAGATGGGGTCTGTTTACAGGAGTTAAGATATCCCAGCAGGGGAATGTTATTTACAGACATTGAAAACAAATGTTGGGTTTTCCTACACAAAATGTGTCATGGTCTATCAATTGTGCAGTACTTTGAGCAAATGTTATTAACATTAAATGTACTGTCAAGAATGTTTTTTGTATGGGCAAGGACCATCAGTGTGTGTGGAACCATAGTGATTTTCAAGAAGAGACACCAGTGCTGCAACAAAATATGCTTATGGAGTATTTAAAAAAAATGTATCAGCATTTTTTTTTCTTTTTGTAAGTAGGGAGGGGTGTGGCACCCTGGACATTCAGTTTGTTATTTTGATGTCCAGATTTGTAGTTTTGTTGATTGTCTTGCCCCCCCCACTTTTATTTTATTGCAATTGATTTCATTGTAAGCCTTGTGTCACTGCTCACCTGCTTGCTGTGGATCTCGGGCAATACTCAAATCTGCCAGTAGGAGGCAGCATGAGTATTCTTAGAGGAAAGTGGTGCTGTTGCTCAAACCCACAAAGAAGCCAGAACAGGAGCGGACTCGGGGCAGAGAGCAGCATATATGTTCCAAACATTTATTGTTTGTATTGCGTTTGCAGGTGAGTTAAGTGCACAAGTGCCATAGATATGTTTTGAGGAAGTCTACCCTTGCTTCACAGTGTTGTGTGTTATGTAGTTAATGTGTTTGAGATCAGTAGAGGGAGACTATCACTAGCATCAAGTGCTGATCTGGCCGTGTGTTATGTGTTTTCATGTTATGCTTTGTAGTATTATTGTTTAGTTTTGCATTATTTGTGTTAGAAAACTGAAAAAACCCACAAAGAAGCCAGAACAGGAGCGGACTCGGGGCAGAGAGCAGCATATATGTTCCAAACATTTATTGTTTGTATTGCGTTTGCAGAACCCCTGTATAAAAATAAATTCCATTGGCACGTGGACATCCGGTGTCATCCTTGTGCACGTGCAACACACATACAATAAGCATCAACAACTTAATAAAACATCAATATTATTTAGGAAAAGAGGAACATTTTACTCACCAAAATCCCGATTATTTGTAAACAAAATCAATCCTCCTTTCCTTCCTGAAAAAGAGTTCAATTGCTCTGTCTTATAGATTATCCGTGCATTTCAGTTCCATCAGCAGATCCTTCTCTATTGCCATCAAAGCCAGGGCTGAAATTCCAGCTTGCCCTGTGGTATTTCTGGCATAAGTTTTAATTCTCTTCAGGGCTTCTTCTTCCTCTTCTTCTTCTTCTTCTTCTTTGGAATAATTATAGGTGGCGACCAACAACTTAGGTGCATACCGCCACCTACTGCATCTCTTGGTGAATGTAAATCAGAAGCCCTGGATATGCTGTTGTCAGCTAGAAGGCGCTGAGTCGCCAACTCGAAATCTGATTCTCGACCATGGACATCCGGGGAACTAAGCACATTCGGGTATGCGCAGTCGTTAGCAACCAGTGTGAGGGGGCAAACAATCACAGACAGTGCTGCAAGCGAAGGGTTTCTGTGGTTTGTTCTTGCTCAGTATTTGTTACAGATTGAGAGATATAGATATATAAAAGATGGTGAATTGTTGTGCGTTAAATTGCACCAACAATGTAGTTCGACAGCCTCACTTGTCCTTTTATATGATACCAAGCGAGGCTACTGAACCAGAGAGGAGGAGAAAGCGGCTGTTATAAACAGAACCTCCGACAGCAAAACACCAGGAAAACTGTGGCTAAATCGGACTACACATATGTTTGTTCTGCACACTTTGTAACAGGTAAGAAAGGAAAGTTTAGAGCTGCCATTTCCATTTCTAGACTATATGGGTGGATGTGAGCTGAGCCTGTTAGCCTGTTAGCCTAGCATGCAGGACTGACTTTATGTATTACACACATATAAAGACATAAAGAGATACGTGTTTCCCCAAGTATCTCTGCCCATGGAGAGACAGTCTGGCGTGAGGATATGAGCCTGTTCCTTTAAGTGTGGTAACAAACAAGCGCTGGCAGGCGAGCTAACGCGAGCTTGTTAGCGTCCTCATTTTAATCAAACTGCGTTCGTCAAATAGATTTTTTTAAATAAACACCTTTTATAGCAACATTTGTACTTACCCAGAGCTTTTGATGAGGTAGTGGTTCACATCTGGGTACCCCAGACGAGGCCATTGTTTTGGATTATTTAGCCAGGAGCCAGCTGTGTGCTTGTATGGACACAAATCCAGTCCACGTTATAATCCGCACATTCACTACGCTGTGAAATATTAATGCAAAATTACCAGATTGAGTTATTTATGCGAAGATTGCTAAGATGGAACTACTTACTAAACATGGCGTCTGGGCGTAGTGATTTCAAAAGAAAAAGTAGTTCCTAGTATTTGCTTCAGTGTCGTAACGCTACAATATTATTTGTTGGTGTTCCACAGCGTGGTGAACGTGCGGATTATAACGTGTCCACCAAAGTGTTTTGGGGTTGTTGGATTGTGTATTTGATGAGTTTGACGAGGGGGAACAAAAATACCATCCACTTCCATTGTGTCCGTCCCGAAAACCTTCCCCGACTCACCTCTGAAAAAACAACAGCTCGCCCTCACAAAAAAAGTAAGTATGCTGTTCGAAATGACTAAGGAATTGCACTAAATGGGCCAATTTGCCAAAATGTTGAAGTATCACTTTAAACTTTGCCTTATATCTTGCTAAAAGCTTCAGGCTTCAGCCCATCCTGATACTGGTAAGCCATACCTGGCACCAGTGACCAATAATTAACTTGTACTGCAACACAACAGAACGCTAAAAGTTTTAATAACTGTGCAAGCCCTTACGGTCGCTACGGTCCCTTTCACGTTGTTTGCCCCTCCGGCCTGGTAACGAAGGAAGATCACGTGGTGCGTGACGTCACGCCGATATCAAGAATTAGTTGAAGCAACTGCCTGTTTGACACTTCACTTGACTTTACTGCGCCATCAGGAACAGACAGTGAAGGCCTCAGGCAGATTTCTTTGATCCTGGCAACAGATGATGCCTGAAATCTGATTGCTTAAATGATTTAATATGAAAAAAACATGTCTGGAAGCAGCGCAACCACGGGAAAACTATGAAAGGAACTGGAACATACCGTTTGGAATCATTTATTAAGTATCCATGGACAAAATAGAATTGACATCAGTCCGTAATTCAGATACTTTTTAGGCCAGCAGAGAAGGCCTTGCATGCCCTGACGGCCCACCACTGGTTAGATGTTCCTTTAGCACTGCATGCCCCCACCCCAGCCCCCCCACCCCCCAGATGCCCCCTCCATACTCGGAGTGTGGTAAACACCCTCCTTCATCCCCTCTGCCTTCAGTGCCTCATTTTCGCTGCCTTTACTCCCTGAGGTCGGCTGGTTTGGGTGAAGGGTTTCGTACTCGTTCTCCTTGCCGCGGCCTCCTCACATGGTCTCACACGGCGACCTCAGCACCACATCCTCATTGATTGACCCTAATGAAAGAGCCAAATGTGACTCGGTGTGAGAGCAGCGGCCTTCGGTTCATGCTGCAAAAGTGCCGAACGAGAGCGGATGTCTCACCCATCGCACTTCTTCTTCTGTACCACACGATGAACGCCACACAGCCAATCACAGTCCCAATCAGCAGCAGCACGACAACGACTGGAATTAAAACCGTCGAGGACTGAGCCAATAGGTCTGAAACAGAAGCATGTGAAAGGTTCCTCGAGTAAGTAAGATTTCCTTTTGGTTGACTGCCCTTGTCACAGGTGATACGGTGATGAGTAAAGGAATGATGGACTGAAACAGGCGCTCACAGACAGGTCTGCTGAGGAACGTTCTGCTGCCCCTCCCCACAGCTTGACAGCGGTACGTCCCGCTCTCCTCCGGCGTCTGACCAGGGCCCAGACGTTCCCACAACTGGCCGTTCCTCCTGTAGTACCGATAGGACATGCCGCTGGGACACAGCGGACAAGAGCAGGACATGTCTGGAGAGAGGTCCGCGGCTCTGGCACTGACTGAGACCGAAGGAAAGCGATCAGACTGACTTCACCGATACATCAAACATAGTACTGTGAAGAGTTGACCAAGCATAAATACCAGTCAGCAGATCTTGAGCATCCGAGGTTTCGCGGTAAGGCTCACCAGTGCCAGCCTTATATGTGAACGTTGCCTGACACTTGTAGCTTCCCTCTTTAGAATCTGTAATGTTCAAGATTTCAATGGTGTTGCTGTTGCCTTCTGCGATCACTTCGTCCCCTCGGTAGAAAAGGGTGCGGCTGATCTGCTTGGTGCCCCAGACGAGACACCGCAGAGTCACGTCTTGTCCGACGACGGCAGGCAGATGATAGATTTCCAGAGACACCTTCTTTTCTGAAAAGCGAGGCATTAAGTTGAATAGATACAGTTTGGCAGTGTGGCAGAGCTAGACGTCACAGAGAGCCGGCCCACCTGAGGTCCTCACGGTGATCTGGTTGCTTCTGCTCTCTTCGCTCTGGTCTGTACACCAGAACGTGGTCTCGAGTTCGAGCAGACCTCTGGGTTGAAACGTCAGACTGACGTCGTTTTCCCCCTCCAGCTTCAGGGGGATGATGTTCACCTTGTCCCCCCTGTAGACACGGCAGCTCCAGCCCCGCAGGCCGTCCTCGTGTTCGAGCTGCAGGATGACGCTGCTGTGCCTCTGCGCCACAGGCTGACCCGTCTTGATGCTGAGCGACGCCGTGGGGAGCAACTCTGAGACACAAACGCATCAGACCAATGACGTTAAACACGACCAATGAATGTTTTTAAGAGTTCTCACTCAGAGTTTTGTGATCTATTCACCCTGAACATGGACTTGCAGACCGTCACTCCTCTGCCCGTTGACCTCACATCGATAGGAGCCCGAGTTCTGGGGTTTGGCAGCTGGAATCTTCCAGAATTTCTTTGTCCATGTTTGTTCTTCATCGTTCATATACCACTTCACTGAGTTGTGGCTGCTGCTGCCGTCACACTGCAGATAAAACAGGTCCCCGGTGAAGACCTGCTTTAACGGGGGTGACATCGACACTGAAAAGGCAGGAAAACAAGATGGAGATATTTAGATGTTATCACCTAAAGTAACTCAAGAGTCTTGAGTTTCGTTGAGTTTCAGTTGGTGGGATTAAAATTTACCTTCTGGCTTCTGACATTTGACCAGGACTGTGATCGCTGCAAGACAAGAGGTTATTATTAAAATTCAACAAAGTTCATTATGGGGCCGAATAGAACACCAATAACAACATTATAGGTTCTAATATTGATTTTTGATTTATCGCTTTTGTTAGTAAACAGGCTTGTTTTGCTATTTAAATCCATCTCTATTAAACCTAAAACAAACTCAGTAAAAAAGATAGTTTTAACAATATGATTATTAGTTTTACCCATTGATTAAATCTTTTATCTTGTTATCATTATTAATTTCTCAAAAGTTGAAGATCAAATTAACATGGTGAGAATTCTACATATGGTCCACGGTTTGTCGTTTCCAAAGACATGATTTGATTTTTGAAGACAGTTTTTATTCTAACATTCAGATTATATGTGCCCTTTTTTTTTATGAGTTTGCTTTATTGCGTAATTTGAATTGTATCAGTGTTGCATGCACGCTCAAAATTTGATGAAACACAAATACTTGGTTTGATAAACTCCTCCTGTGGTGTTTACTTTAAATAATTATGAAAAAAATGCTTTTATGTGAAGTGAAATGTACATGAACAGTTAAAACCAATTTGACAAAGAAAAATAGAACTGCTACAGTCTAAAAGTTCAGCTGTAAGTTTATAAAACCAGAGTTGAGTCTGTCTTACCGGCCAGAAGAACCAGATGTTTTCCTCCCAACATCATCCAAAGTCGCTCGTCCAAAACAAAGTACGCAACAACTCATGCAAGAAGGAGTGGAGCACCAGAAGCTCGCTGCCAGTTTCTATTATCGAGGCATGTTGGGAAATATAGAGGCGGAGAATGATATAATGACGTAAGTGACATAATGCTTCCTCTCAGTGTCGGCCCAACAATCCCAGTGGCTCTCTGCAGTGTTTGATTCTGGCGCCCGCCCTCCTTCCCAACGCCTCAGTGTCATCTGAGCAGTGCTGGAGTTCTGTGTACAAATATCCCACTCAGTATCAGCTGCTTTATTTACGCCTTATATCTTTTGTTAAATCTTTCATATTTACTGAACTTGTCCAGGAAAAGTAACAAAATACAGCAGCAGGCACTGACTCAGTCAACCAGTAGGCCCGTTTAATGGATTTTACTTTGTGACTCAGCAAAAAATGGAAGAAGTGCAGATGTGCAGTAAAGGAGGTTTGGAAGAGGCTCTATGCAGCTGGTTTGTCGTGAACATGGAGCCGGCCCTGCTTCCTCTCTTCAGTCACACATCTCCTTCATGTCCTCTTGCAAGACAACCGAAGTGACGTTCACCGAGTGTTTCTTTGACTCTTTTCTTGGAACGAGAAGTGACTCGGCTTTCTCAAAACATCGATTCCACGAAACCAGGGAAGTCATTATGTATACTGAAGTACGGTAACATACTGCCAAGTTTGCCATCCACACCGATTGTTATGATGACTTTACAAAGAATTAAAAACTAAAAGTAAAGCTTTTAATGGCTGTTCTTCCCTTAAAAGTCCAATTTTACATTCTGCTGGGTGATTTGGGACTAACAGCTCTTTAGACTTTATAAGTTAAAAGAATGATTCTCTAAATTCTGTTCTGGGTTTAACAGGAATCCAGTGAAGAGAAGCCGATGTTGGTGCTGCTTACTGTGACTAACTCTCACATTTTCAACAAACTGAAGACTGTTCAGACAGCCTGATAACAGGGGATTACAACAATCTGCTCAGGAGGTAACACATGCATGGATTCATTTTCCAGCGTCATTCTGACTCGACATATTCCCGAGTTTAGAAATATTTTTCAGGTGAAAAATCCCAGTCCTGCAGACCTGTTTAATGTTTAAATTGAAGGATAATTTAGGGAAAACTCATTCAAGCCCCTGTTGAGTTCTTTCCATGTTGGACTAGTTGGAGGGTGAGTGACTGAAGTAGTGCCGGTCACTAAAATACACAGCATAAAACTAATAAAATAACTTAATGCTCCCAGAGTGGTTGAGATTAAAGACGGGATTTTTAGCACTTTTGCACCTTCGGGTCTTGGCTGGGACCGTAAAGGCGAAAAGGCCGATGGAAGACGTTCCAACTGAAAGTGAGGAACAGATCTGTGAAAGAGGAGTCCTCCAGACACCCCAATATGTAATGACATGTCAAGAAACTATGGGCCCAAGTGTGTGGGACGTGTGAGAGAACTGAGTGAGCGGTTTGGGTTCCCACAGGGGGAAGTTTGAGCGACTGGGCTCCTCCCCTACTAAGATGCATCCAACCACCACGGCCTCTGCTCTATACTACTCCCGCCCTCTCTGAAGTGTCGAACTCCACCTCTGCATCAGCTTCCCGCTGAAGGAGCGGTCTGTCAGACACTCCCAACACATCGGCGCTGGAGGGCACTACCTCCTGGATGAATGATGGAAGTGAAAACGGAACCAACAACCCGGCACCATCATTCACCCTCATTCTTCCAAAGCAACTCTCCTCAGGGCTCAAGCTACAAGCACCACCCTGAAGGGAACAGAGGATGGCAGGGTGAGGCTGGTGGACGGAGTGGACACTGGGTCCGTAGTTCCCACGTAAGGACTGTGGACATGGACGATGGCGTGGAGAGCCCTGCAGAGGAGCAGAGGGAAGGGGGAAATGGACACCAGGTCCCTCTGAATTCTCATCCGACTGATGGAGGAAGTACTGACTGACAGGGAGTCCATATGATTCACCAGATTTCACACCAAAACCGCTCACCAAGAAACAGGTTGTCTCATTCCCGGGAATGTGTTCCTGCTGTCAACAGTTTATTCCAAGTTATTGTGATTTTTATGGTCCCATTAGTTCTCTGACTCTGGACAGGTCTCTGACTGCATGTTTCCAGGTTTCCTGGACTCCAGATGCACTGGAAGCATCCCAGGCCCTGCAGTCTTTGTCCACTTTTCTGTCTCTCAACCTGTCGTTTCATTGGTTCTGATATTGATCAAACCGTGATGTTGTGGTTCTGATTGTTGTGGTAAAATGAAATACCAATGTTTTTTTGTGTTGACAGTTAAATGTTCTTTTCATATTAGCAGCTTGCTTCTTGATGCACTGTTTTGACCACCAGGCTCAGGTTGATTGGGATTCACGCCGAGAAAATGAATGGAGTTGAAGGTCAGGCTGATAACATGCAGCTTGTGGTTGGGGTTGTTTTCATAGCATCGTCTCTTCAGACTGTGCAGCCCCTCCTTTACACTCTCAGCAACTTTCCGAAGAATAAAAACAGTTTTTATCTCCTGCTCCAAGCTTCAATTAACAAACTATCCCATTCTGATGTGTTGAAGTCTCGGTGTATGTGCGTGTATGGTGTGTCTGAAGGGGGAATGGTACAGAATAATCCCTGAGATCAGCTCCTGTGTGAGGTAGTCCACCCTCCACCAGGCAACCGTGAAGATGTTCCTGCTCCTGATGATGCTGCTGCCCCAAATCACAGTGTGTCAGGTTCTTTCCCTTAAATAGTTAAACAAAATAGGAAAGGAACACAGAATGATTTAGGCAGAGTCTAAATTACTTGCAAAGAGAGGAAAACCCGTTTGTTCAATATAGCTCAATTCTTTTCCTCTGTCTTAATGCAGTTTCTCACAGCTTTTATTCAACAGATAAAGGGTGGGACTTACATATTTTTCCTTGGTAAAGATTGGTTTCAACATCCTGTTTTGGATGGAGACAATACAAGGAAAAGGACAAGACACTTCCTGTCATCATAGATAAGACAAACCCAATCATAATATCTCTAACACAGTGGCCCGCCGCTTCATCGCAGACACATCGTGGACCTGGCAAGACCCCAGGACAGCCTGTGGTGGAGAGCTGACCATGCGGTAACTGGAGGGTTACATGATGCCAGTTGTAGCGTTTGTGCTTTAATGCCTTATGCTAACCCCACTAACACTTTACTAATCCTTGTTCCTGTTCCTCTCCCGGTTTCTCTCTACACATTTCTGCGTGCAGGCAGGAATAGCACTGACACAGAGCTGCCACATCCTAATGCTTCTCCCTCTAACCCTGACCCTTAGCCTTAGCCTTAGCCTTAGCCTTAGCGTCTCCTTTTCAGCAGCATTCTGAGGAGGTGTCTTCCCTTAGCATGGTATCATTCTTAACCAGCATGAGATCCTCAAACTCTGAGGTCTTTTTGGGGTGCAGGGGCCACTCCTGAAGACTTTCTATGACTCTGTATTGGCCTCAGCCATTTTCTATGGAGTGGTCTGCTGGGGCAGCAGCATCTCAGCTGCTGACAGGAGGAAGCTCTGTCCTGGAGTGACCACTGGACACAGTGGGGGTGCTGGGAGGAAGGAGGATATTTTCATCCGTACTGGACAGGGTCTCCCTCCCCATGCAGGACACCCTGAGGGCCTTGGAGAGCTGTGTGAGTGACAGACATTCCAGGTGTGTGAAGGAGTGTTACCGAACGTCCTTCCTCCCTGCTGCCATCAGACTCAACAACCAGCAAGACCAAACACACTACACACTCGACCAGATGTCAATACAATCTTCACCTTAATTTATCACATGCAATCATCCATCATCCATTCAGCTCTGTGAAACTCTTGTGTATATATATTTTTGTTTCTCACATTTTTCTATTATATTGTACATATGTGTCTGTCTTAAATGTGTATTTAAATTATATTTAATTTATACCTGTCAGTGCATATGTTATTTATTTAATTATATCTGTCTTACATTAATATTTAAATTATATTTAATTCTGTCTGCTATTTATATCTGTTACTTAATTATATCTGTCCTAAATTTATATTTAAATTATATTTAATTTTTCTGTGTATGGTTGGGCTTTGAAGATTTTCACATTTCACATTTCTAATCTGTTTACACTTCTTTTTCTGTGCTGCTTTACGCATGCGCAATGCTCCGCGGAAGGATATACCGGAGCACAGCAGCAGAAGCCATAGACTCAGTCGCTGTGCGCCGGTATATCCTTCCGCGAGGCACTATGCTTGTGCACATCTGTGTGTATCAAAACGTTATTTTAACAGATTGAAAAGAAAACACGTCTTTTAAAATATTTTATAACCATTTGGATTTACTTCACGTGCTAATACGCCATCATCTGGACCACTGGAAGAAGTATTTTGCCCACTTTCGTCAGTCCGGCTCTGTCTCCTCTTCACCTCCAGCAGCTGAGCTAAGCTAACTACGATGCTAACAGCTGGGATCCAGCCGCTGGACACACAGACACAAAAAAGGTATTTATGAGCTTATCTCACTTTGTAAATGATAGGGATAGGGCGTGGGTCCAAAATCTTCAGAGTATTCTTTTAAGACGTAGGCAACCAAACTTTGTTCCTTTAACTTTTCTCAACATACCTTTATCTCATTCCTTTTTATTGTTTTTGATGTGTTGACGAGAGTAACCGTTAAACAGAATTTGTTAATAAACATGAATGGATTTAATAACAGAAAGCAAGTGCAACAAAGATTTATTTCAACACAAAGGAGCAGAAATATTTGCACAAGACAAACAGATGGACAAGTGCTTTTGCACTGTGCATTTATATTTTAATGACGACAGACAGAAACACATCTCAAAATACAGAATAATGAGTCAACTTCATGTCTGCAATTGTTTTAAGTTTAAAAAGTATGCATAAAAATGCTATTCAGAATCTCTGTACATTAACTTCACAATATATAATATATACAATCAGTGTGAATAAACTCTATAATATATAGAAAAGATAGCATTTAATGTGGAGGGATCAATTTATATAGTACAAAGCATGTTTTCAGGATGGATGGAAGTAAAGAATACATTGATAATATTGAAGCAAATGAATATAAAGCCCACCTAAAACATTATCACTTCTGTTTAACTTACATTTTTAATTAAGTTTTATGCTCGTTTTATTCTGGATATTCTGTCCGAATTCATATTTCTCCTCATTAAAGAAATATCAGATATTAAATTAATATAAAATTAGTGGGTTTCCTCATACACATGTATTTTTTTTAATCCCCAAATATATTTATTTCCATTTTCAAAATACACACTTTGCTGCAAAGATAAAAAAGGTTTTTGTCCAGAACATTTCTGAGAAAGTTTGCTGGTGTGTGAGTGGATGTGGTTACCTTAGTTTGTGAATCTGCAAGGCGGAATGTCAGTGCCAAAAGTCACACGACAGCGGTTAGAGCATGCTAAAAGTAGTGGCAGAATAGGTTTTGAACTGAAAATATTTTAGTTTGCACTTGTGAAGGATATTTTTTTGAAATATGTTTATTGGTTTGTGTAAAGCATGTATTTGTTTCTGACCCAGGATGCATTTATTTTACAGGTTTGTTTCTGCAAAGCAAAATGCATTAGTTTGAGAATGATGTTTAATATTTTCAAACCACACTGAGTTTTTTTGTGAATGGTTGGGTGTGAGTAACTGATTACTGTTGCAAAGATGCAAAGCTGGTTAATTTTGACCCAATCAGAATGTAATCTAGTTTTGTCACTGAGGCAGCTCATCGGGCTGACTGTCTGTTTTTCTTTGTGGTTTCAAGGCTCAGTCCGTTTGGTTCTTTCATTTGTTTCTGTCCTTCCTTCTCACCCTGGTCCCTCTCCTCCTGCTGCCCCATGCTTTTGTAGAGTGTGGCATTGACTCAGGATGCACCGGTACCGATTCCAGTCTGGGGTATCGGGTGTGATTTGATAAAAACGTGGAATCGGTGCATCGTTAGATGTTCTTCTAGCGCTTCACGTCGCCCTCCTCTCCCGATGCCCCCTCCGTACTGAGACTGTGGTAGATCCCCTCCTTCATTCCCTCTTTCTTCAGCGCTTCATACCCACCATCTGCTACGTTCTCAGCCTTCAGATCTTCCTGTGCGTCTCTTTCCCTTGATGCTTTACCCTGCCCCCCCACTCCCGATGCCCCCTCCATACCCAGAGTGTGGTAAACACCCTCCTTCATTCCCTCTCTCTTCAGCGCTTCATACCCACCATCTGCTACGTTCTCAGCCTTCAGATCTTCCTGTGCGTCTCTTTCCCTTGATGCTTCACCCTGGCCCCCCCCTCCCGATGCCCCCTCCATACTCAGAGTGTGGTAAACACCCTCCTTCATCCCCTCTGCCTTCAGTGCCTCATATTCGCCGCCTTTGCTCCCCGGGGCCGGCTGGTTTGGGTGAAGGGTTTCGTACTCGTCTTCCTTGCCGCGGACTCCCCGCATGGTCTCACACGGCGACCTCAGCGCCACGTCCTCATAGATTGACCCTAATGAAAGAGCCAAATGTGAATCGGCGTAAGAGCAACGGCCTTTGGTTCACAATTCAAAAGTGCCGAACAAGAGCGGATGACTCACCCATCGCACTTCTCCTTCTGTACCACATGATGAACGCCACACAGCCAATCACAATCCCAATCAGCAGCAGCACCACTACGACTGGAATTAAAACTGTCGAGGGCTGAGCCAATAGGTCTGAAACAGAAGCATGTGAAAGGTTCCTCGAGTAAGTAAGATTTCCTTTTGGTTGACTGCCCTTGTCACAGGTGATACGGTGATGAGTAAAGGGATGATGGACTGAAACAGGCGCTCACAGACAGGTCTGCTGAGGAACGTTCTGCTGCCCCTCCACACAGCTTGACAGCGGTACGTCCCGCTCTCCTCCGGCGTCTGACCAGGGCCCAGACGTTCCCACGACTGGCCGTTCTTCCTGTAGTACCGATAGGACATGCCGCTGGGACACAGCGGACAAGAGCAGGACATGTCTGGAGAGAGGTCCGCGGCTCTGGCACTGACTGAGACCAAAGGAAAGCGATCAGACTGACTTCACCGATACATCAAACATAGTACTGTGAAGAGTTGACCAAGCATAAATACCAGTCAGCAGATCTTGAGCATCAGAGGTTTCGCGGTAAGGCTCACCAGTGCCAGCCTTATATGTGAACGTTGCGTGACACTTGTATCTTCCCTCTTTAGAATCTGTAATGTTCAAGATTTCAATGGTGTTGCTGTTGCCTTCTGCGATCACTTCGTCCCCTCGGTAGAAGACGGTGCGGATGATCTGCTTGGTGCCCCAGACGAGACACCGCAGAGTCACGTCTTGTCCGACGACAGCAGGCAGATGATAGATTTCCAGAGACACCTTCTTTACTGAAAAGCGAGGCATTAAGTTGAATAGATACAGTTTGGCAGCGTGGCAGAGCTAGACGTCACAGAGAGCCGGCCCACCTGAGGTCCTCACGGTGATCTGGTTGCTTCTGCTCTCTTCGCTCTCGTCTGTACACCAGAACGTGGTCTCGAGTTCGAGCAGACTTCTGGGTTGAAACGTCAGACTGGCATCGTTTTCCCCCTCCAGGTTCAGGGTGATGATGTTCACCTTGTCCCCCCTGTAGACGCGGCAGCTCCAGCCCCGCAGGCCGTCCTCGTGTTCGAGCTGCAGGATGACGCTGCTGTGCCTCTGCGCCACAGGCTGACCCGTCTTGATGCTGAGCGACGCCGTGGGGAGCAACTCTGAGACACAAACGCATCACATGACCTTAAACACGACCGATGAATGTTTTAAAGAGTTCTAACTCAGAGTTCTGTGATATATTCACCCTGAACATGGACTTGCAGACCGTCACTCCTCTGCCCGTTGACCTCACATCGATAGGAGCCCGAGTTCTGGGGTTTGGCAGCCGGAATCTTCCAGGATTTCTTTGTCCATGCTTGTTCTTCATCGTTCATATACCACTTCACTGAGTTGTGGCTGCCGCTGGCATGACACTGCAGATAAAACAGGTCCCCGGTGAAGACCTGCTTTAACGGGGGTGACATCGACACTGAAAAGGCAGGAAAACAAGATGGAGATATTTAGATGTTATCACCTAAAGTAACTCAAGAGTCTTGAGTTTCGTTGAGTTTCAGTTGGTGGGATTAAAATTACCTTCTGGCTTCTGACATTTGACCAGGACTGTGATCGCTGCAAGACAAGAGGTTATTATTAAAATTCAACAAAGTTCATTATGGGGCCGACTAGAACACCAATAACAACATTATAGGTTCTAATATTGATTTTTGATTTATCGCTATTTTTAGTAAACAGGCTTGTTTTGCTATTTAAATCCATCTCTATTAAACCTAAAACAAACTCAGTAAAAAAGATAGTTTTAACAATGTGATAATTAGTTTTACCCATTGATTAAATCTTTTATCTTGTTCTCATTATTGATTTCTCAAAAGTTGAAAATCGAAGTAAAATGGTGATAATTCTACATATGGTCCACGGTTTGTCGTTTCCAAAGACATGATTAAAGTATGGATTTTTGAAGACAATTTTTATTCTAACATACAGATTATATGTGCCTTTTTTGTCAGTTTTCTTTATTCTGTAATTTGAATTGTGTCAGTGTTGCATGCACACTCAAATTTGATGAAACACAAATATTTGGTTTGATAAACTCCTCCTGTGGTGTTTACTTTAAATAATTATGAAAAAAATGCTTTTATGTGAATTGAAATGTACATGAACAGTTAAAACCACTTTGTCAAAGAAAAATAGAAGTGCTGCAGTCTAAAAGTTCAGCTGTAAGTTTATAAAACCCTGCAGAGGTGAGTCCGTCTTACCGGCCAGAAGAACCAGATGTTTTCCTCCCAACATCATCCAAAGTCGCTCGTCCAAAACAAAGTACGCAACAACTCATGCAAGAAGGAGTGGAGCACCAGAAGCTCGCAGCCAGTGTCTATTATCGAGGCATGTTGGGGAAGTTGGAGGCGGAGAGTGACAGCGGCAACATGAAGTTGCGAGAGTGAAACCCTTGATATAGCTTTTCTTCAGCGCGTAATGCTTCCTCTCAGTGTCGGCCCAACAATCCCAGTGGCTCTATGCAGTGTTTGATTCTGGCGCCCGCCCTCCTTCCCAACGCCTCAGTGTCATCTGAGCAGTGCTGGAGTTCTGTGTACAAACATCCCACTCAGTATCAGCTGCTTTATTTACGCCTTATATCTTTTGTTAAGCTTTCATATTGAACTTGTCCAGGAAAAGTAACAAAGTACAGCAGCAGACACTGACTCAGTCAACCCGTAGGCCCGTTTAATGGATTTTACTTTGTGACTCAGCAAAAAATGGAAGAAGTGCAGATGTGCAGTAAACGAGGTTTGGAAGAGGCTCTATGCAGCTGGTTTGTCGTGAACATGGAGCCGGCCCTGCTTCCTCTCTTCAGTCACACATCTCCTTCATGTCCTCTTGCAAGACAACCGAAGTGACGTTCACTGAGTGTTTCTTTGACTCTTTTCTTGGAACGAGAAGTGACTCGGCTTTCTCAAAAGATCGATTCCACTAAACCAGGGAAGTCATTATGTATACTGAAGTAATATACTGCCAGGTTTACCGTCCACACCGATTGTTATGATGACTTTACAAAGAATTAAAAACTAAAAGTAAAGCTTTTAATGGCTGTTCTTCCCTTAAAAGTCCAATTTTACGTTCTGCTGGGTGATTTGGGACTAACAGCTCTTTAGACTTTATAAGTTAAAAGAATGATTCTGTAATTTCTATTCAGGGTTTAACAAGAATCCAGTGAAGAGAAGCTAATGTTGGTGCTGCTTCCTGTGACTAACTCTCACATTTTCAACAAACTGAAGACTGTTCAGACAGCCTGATAACAGGGGATTACAATAGTCTGCTCAGGAGGGAACAGATGCATGGATTCACTTTCCAGCGTTATTCTGAGTCGACATATTCCCGAGTTTAGATATTCTTCTGGTGAAAAATCCCCGTCCTGCAGACCTGTTTAATGTTGGAGTTGAAGACTAAGTCCTGGTCCAAAGTAGGTTCCCAGTTCATCTCATTTGTCCTTACATGAGAATGGCCGAAGTTCCCAGAAACTAAATAACCTGAGTAGTTTGTTTGACTAATGGACAGTTTCTCCGATTAAAGCCGTTTTTAAAAGAGAGTAAACACAAAGCTCAACTTGAACTTCCTCATTTCCAAAGTGTGTTTTGCTGTGTCCTGTGTGTGAGGGAAACTTTAACGCTGACTGACTTTTTCTGCTTGTACATGACAGGTTGCAGGAGGAGTGTGTGTTTACACTGCTGCATGCTTCGACACACTGACTGCAATGAGCATCTCAGCATCAGGTTTTCTGCAGCGCACAGCCTTTACATTCAGGGTGTGGCCCGGTTCAGCCCTGAACGGCCTCTGGTGATTCTCGATTGTACGGCGCGTCTTGACCGTTTGTCAAATCATTGTACTCTCTAGGAATTTTCTTGAAATTCTTAAAACACTCCCACATAAACAAAACGCCTGAAGATTGCTTTATGTTATTGTGAAACTTGTTTTGCAATTGTTTTTAGAAACGGGTCATGGGTTCATCTTTGGGTTTTCAAAGAAAAAGGGCAGGAGATGCTTCATGAGAAATGAAAAAGAAGCCATTCGAGTCGCTCAGATCATCGGAAAGGCCTGGTGCAGGCACCAGGATGGGCTGGGTCCAGCTGTTGGTGGCTGTACTGGCGAAACGTGTGACTGAAAGAGGAAATAGCTGTTTGGTTTGAACGAGATATGTGGGAGCATTTTGTCAGCACACAGATGACTGTGATATCTTCACGCCATCAGACTCGTGTCTCCGTGTCATTCTTCACAGCCATTTATGAACACGCACGCCTTTTTGAGGGCGCCGAGACTTTCGCCATATGTGTTAAATGAGAGCCGAAGCAAACTTGTTTTGTGGTTCGTTGCTTCTCGTTTTTGCAGTTTGGGGTAAAAGCAGAACTTCAGAAGTGTATAAACTGTGAGCATCAGGCTCATAGTCTTCTGTTTCTAAAATAAGGAAACGGTTTCATTTTGAGAAAAACTCTGACTCAACATTCTCAGCAGCGCTGAATAAATGAGCTCTAATCCTCTTTCTGGATATGTTTTAGCTTTTTCTTCCTTTTTTTCTTAAGACGGTGTTCTTGCGCTGGTTATTCCTCTGCTCTCACTGAAATAATATCCACGGTTGCAGCCTTGGGGGGGCTTTCTTTCAGAGTTTAGATGCTTTCCTCGCAGTCCGCTGGGACTCTGAGTTTAATGAAGCATTATAGGAAACAGATGGATGAATAAATGGTTTGTGGAATCGCTGGAGCTGAATCACTTCCTCCAGTTGGCCACCAGAGCCCAGCATTGCATTGATTTTTCCGGATGGAACGGGCCGCGATGCCTTGAGTCTGTTTTCCGTTTAGGATCTTTACTGTAAGCAGATGTTTGATTGCACACCATAAGATCCATACGCACTTTTATTTAAAGATGGAATCAGAGCTGCACACATTACAGCAATGCTTCAGTCTGTGAACGCAGCTCTCACAAAGCCAGAGTCCTGAATGAATTGATCATAAGCATTGAAACATGTATGCGCTTCATGCTATAGTTGGGTTTATCGCAGTCCTTTGTGCTCCGCTGATTCAAACTCACAAATCAATACTTCCCCTCTTCGTCTCTTATCTCCTGCTTTGGTTTTTCTTTTGGATCCTGTCGATACCTCACCTAAAGCAAAGGGGCTGGAGGCTCCGGAGCACACGGAGAGGGGGAATAAAAGCGTGTTCCAGTATATTCTCATTACGGTTCGCTCCGCCTGCCCATTGACCCACTTTTCTCCTCTCGCCTTTGGCGGGGAAGGGGTTAATGCAGAAAGCAAGGAAGAAAGCAGGTTTCTCAGGGGGGGAAAAAAAGGACATTGGGCAGCAAAAGGAGTGAAAGAGCCAAGGTGGGATGAAAGTGCTGTGAAAATATACAGCATGGAGTGGTGCAGCATTAAAGGAGAACACCTACTGGAGCTCTTATCAAGAGTTGCAGTGCAGGTGTCACGTTATCCTTCAGAGGCTGATTATGGGAGGATTCATTTGCATCTCCTTTTAGCGGAGAGCGCCGTTGTGTGCATTAATGCATTTTAGCTGAAGCCTCCCTTCCTCCATCCGTCTCTTCGATGGGCCCTAAAAGCTGCCGTGAAGCAAGCATAAGGACGGATTTCTTTCCACTCAAACACTCCAGCTGGGCCGACCGGAGCAGAGATGTTATATAAACTCACCGGGATCCTCACAGACACCCAGCGTTCGAGGACGAGATATTCCACCTGCTGAGTGATTATTCCAGCGTTTCTACGTCAACATGTTGACCTTGTGGTTTAGCTTTTTAAATGTTGGAGTGTAGGATGGTTCACCTCTATGCTGACGACTTGCCGCTGCTCCACTTTCAGGTTTCACCTCTCCTCGTCTCGCAACTCGCCCTTCGCAGCGCACGCCATAACTTGTTTTACTAGTTTGGCCCATTGGGATGCAGACGGCGACGCCGTCGCTCCCCCTGCAATCAGGCTTCAGCAGGATTTATCAGAACAGGTGTTGAGGAGTCAGAGAGAGCGGGTTTCAATCACAAGACAAAGCAGGAGCCACGACACATGCATGCAGCTACAGCGGTGAAGAGCAGTCCACTGCAACACCACAGAAAAGTGGCAGCAATCATGGATGGATGGAAGTGTTTCCAGCCTGACATAACTTTGCAAATCGTTCCATAATCAAGGAGAAAAGTATGAAGAGGCAGTTTTTTCCAAAAGCGTTCAAACATTTGCTGCATTAGAAGGAAACTACTTGGAGAAGCGCCGATAGAGAATATAAACACACGAGGAGAGGAGGGTACTTTGGAAGTGATATTATTTTGTAAATGCAGGGGTGTCAAACTCATTTTACTATTTTAGATTCAGTCCAGTTTACTCTCGATTCATCCAGACAGCAAAATGAAAGAATAATACACTGAGGAATATTTGTTTTATTTGCACATAAAAAAGTGGAAATTCTGCATTCTGCTGTCTCTTTAGTTAGCTGTCCAGGAGAATCTGGCCTGGGAGTCGTCCACTCAGATCAGGGCTTGTTTGAATTCAGTTCTTGAATTAATGCAGGAGGCAGAACGGTCTGCACACGTTGATGGACGGCACTTCACATTTGTTCAGCTAAAGAACGCAAATGCGATTATAAATTCGCCACTGTGCAGACATCTGAGGCTTCTCTCTGCTGTAATATTTCACCGTCTGACTTTTGCCTTTGTGGAAAAATCTTAGTTTGATGAAGTGCAGAGGGACCTTGCTCTCGTCTCTCTCATCAGGAGCCGTAACTGTGTTGTATAAAAGTTCTCCTGTGAAACACTGCATCCCAGAAATGTCTCGCTTGTCTTTGAATTAAGCATCTATATGTCTCACTTTACTGTTTTTGTATTAACCCCAGCTCTGGTGCTCATAGAAAGAAGGCGTTTGTATCGTTTTAACCAGCAAAGCTGCTTGATTTACTGAACTAAACCTCGTGACGTTTCCATTCCTGTTTGATCATTTATCTCATTTTCAGATGTAAAACAGCAGATGAAGTTGAACTCATTCTGTTTATTCTCTAGTTGACTTTTGAACCAGCAAATATTGAACAGCTTGACGATGTAAAACACTGAAACAATAACGTTTCGTCTGTTAACATCTCAGTTTCAGAGGTAAACTCTGTCCTGCGGTGCGTATTGATGCTGTAATTCTCTGGCCATGTCTTTATTTAAGTGATATGAGCTCCGAGATACAAAGCAATTCCGATAACAGCTTGAACTAAATGAAATTATGTCAAGTAAATTAAATTTTATCCACATTATGAGCTTTAAAGTCACACGAGGCTCGAGTCTGTGTTCTTTCATGATGGCAGATATTTAGTTTTTATCATAGCCTTAATGTTTTACCATCTGCAGCAGTAATGTAATGGTCTTTCAGTCGCTCGCTTGATGTTTTTATGCGAAGCCGCTCTCGAGGTCATCAGAATTTATCGTCGGCGTGCAATCGGGGATTGTCAATTAGATTTATCGCGGTGGCATTACTGCCACGTAAAGTCACAAGGATTTAAACTTGATTATGTTTCACTCTCGTCATTAGAGGGTCTGTGGTTGTAAATCATGATGAATTGATGTGATTTGACTGGAGATGCTGAAAATAATTGTTGTTTTAACCATAATTTAACCAGCAGAAAGTGTGTCTGGTAAAGCAGCAAATATAACTAAAGCAATCAGACCAGAATGCATCAGTCACTGACAATGGATGGATTCATAGCTGCCACACCCGTCACCGTTTATCCCCCCTGCGCTGATAAATGATACATCAGTGGGGAAAGTCCCCACAGACTTCTGTTGTTTTTTTAATGGCGACCTGCCCGCATCAAGGAGAAAAAAAAGGGGGGACAGTAAGGTGGTCGCACGTCCACATCCACCCCGGCTCTGTGGGAATCGCACCGGAGCACCGGTGTGAGAGCGCCTGATTGATGCCGCGGCTGAAATAATGAACCGGAGAGCCCGGGATGCGGCGGAGCACCGAAAAGACAAAAAGACAGAGGGAGAGAAAGTAATGAAGAAAATTGGGGATAATTGAATAGGAGAGCACTTGGGCGCGAAAAAAAAAAAAGAGAGCAACTGACAGATGGATGGCGAAGAGTCAGTACACAGAGAGAGAGAGAGAGAGAGAGAGAGAGAGAGGGGGGGGGGGGGACGGGTGTGAAACAGAGAGAGGGAGGTAGAGGAGGAGAGAGAGGAGCTATACCAGGGCACAGAGTAGGTGAAAGTGTGTGTGAATGAAAACGAGAAACAGAGGCTGCACAGTGCGGCGGCTCAGGCTGCCTCCTGCCGATCCGCCCCGAACAAACGAGAAGGCTTCAAAATGTGATTCTAAAGGGGAAAGAGAAGCCAATCACTTTTTTTCTTTTCTTCATCTATAATTTATCAGCTGGATCTTTCTCTCATTTTTTTTTAAAGAAAAACAAAAAACAAAAAAAAAAAAAAAACAGATTTATTTTTTATGCTCTTTCTGGTTCATGAAGGAGGTCACTGCGGATACAACCAGGAGCAGCACAGCCTGATCTGCACTCTTCAAGGTATATTCCACTTTTTATTTCATGTTAATCAGTTGAATGAACTTGTCTTGCAGTCAATGTCATGTGAACTGTTCCTGATGCAGAAAAGAGGTGGAACCTCTGAACTTCAATTAAAGGAGAGTGGAGGGAAAGTGTGGTGCAGGTAGAGAAGGAATAAATGATGAGGAGCAAGGTGGAAATCACAGCTCTTGACAACAACACAAAAAAGTGTGAGAGAGACGGAGCCAGGGGGGAGTGTGTCCTCCGAGGTCTGATTCACATGTTTTATGTAGGTGGGGAGCAAGAGCAAAGTGGGACAGAATGAAAAAAAAAAGAAGAATCCAAAGACTGGAGTCTTCACAGAGAAGTCCTCAGTGCTGAATTTTACTACAGAGCAGCTTTCATGCTGGAAACTTAGCGCAGACAGCTGATGCACATAAGCTTTTTCTTATTTAAATCCCCCAGCATCTCTATTAAAGGATATGCTAATTTATTTTTCTTGTATGTAAATCAGGCCAATTATTTGTGGAAATGTGTTTGGATGCGATTCCTACTCAGAGTAACGCTGCTACACTTTTTTTTTTATTTTTTTGCCACAATGGGAGGCGATGCTGGACACGTTCATTCCTCTAAATGAGTTTTCATGCTGAATCCGGCTTTATGTCCATAATTGAATCCCTCGTGGCTAGTTTAGACTCTGGTTCATGTAGATTATTCCGTCTTCATTATGAATCTCAATTCTACGCTTGAGCGTTTTCCGGCTGCCTCCCTCACGGCCATGGAGCAGGTTCTGACCTGTTGTGTGGTTTGCGTGGAAGAAAACCTGCATTAATTAATGCAGATAACAAAAGTTTGAACTCACCTGTGAGTTTGGAGTCAAACCCCATTATGTGCTTATGTAAAGAGCACGTTTATATAATATCTATAATTAAACTGCCACCATAGTTTCAGCATTGTGCTGGAAGGGCTGAGAAGGTGAGCAGAGTCAAACGGGGGGCTAATCAACACCTCCGTTTCACACACGTCTTCTGCTGTGACTTGTCAAAATCATTATCTGCTCACAGCATTTACGGCGTGAAGCAGCAAAGCAGCAAAGAAGCGGAGACCCTCACATGGTGCCGGCACGCCCCAAAACCTCCTAATGTATTCCAGGCCCGGCTGAGAGAGAGGAGGGCTTCGCGGCCTCGCTCCAGCGCCGTGCTCAGCCTCTGTGCAGCTTCATCCTATACATCCACCGTAATTGACTCTGCACAGTTCTCCAAAGACAAGCCCCACACACACACACACACACACACACACACACACACACCACACACACACTCGCACTATGTAATGCACAATAAGCAATACTGGCTTAAAAGCATATTTGTTTCTATTGGAAAAATGCGCTGAAGGGATTTCATTTGGAAGAGGAATAAACGAAGAGAACGGGCAATTTGCAGCCGTGTGGGACCAGTAAGATTAATGGCTTCTTCAAAACACAAAAACAATTGATTACAGTGGAACAAAGGGAGCTGGATGACGTTATCGGTGCCAGAGAGGGACTGAGAGATTATGCGTAATGTGTGGGTAACGCCAGAAGAGAACGCGATCATGAAACAACTGAGTTAAAGATGAAACAAGTGAAATACACTGAAGTGAGCCGACAGCTTGTGTGTGTGTCAGAGGCTCTCTGATTCAGAGAAATCCCAAACAAAGCTGTCCACTCTTCTCCTTGCAGCATTGTGTTTCACTCCCTGCTCCTTCCTGCCTGTTCGGTCCTCTCCCGTCTCCGCAGGAGGAGCAGGAGTCGATGAACAGGCCGGTCGCTGTGGCAGATGTGACAGGACTGTGCAGGCCGGCGATTCTCCAGGGCTTCGCTACAGAGCGACCGTAGGACGAAAACCAGACGCGCTGAGAGAATATGTTCAGTGACAGCTCCGCTGCCGTGCAGGAATACTTCTATTAGCTGCAGGGCTGCAGCTGGAACGCTGAGGGAGAAATGCAGAAAACCCACAACAGAAACGTCCTTTAAATCAGCCCCACGGGAGTTTTAAACTGGGCTACTGCTGGAAGCAGCCCAGAAAACCCCAATATGAGCAAAACACACAAGTGTGCACCGACGTACACACACATGAACACACACACACACATATATTCATCAGCTCGTAATTTATGGACAAACAGCAAAATCCTTGAATTGATTTTATACAGACTTCCTCTCTCTGTTGTTTAGTTATGTGATAGAAAAAAAATCCTCGATAGGTAATGTTTGAATAATAATGTACATTACCATAATGAACTTTTGATTGTTTGTGAGTCTGATAGAGCCTCGTTGCTCTGCTCATTAAGAGGGATCTTAAGAGAAAAGCCGTTTCCCCTGACTCTGCAGGCTTTTCATTATTACATACAGGGAGATTTTCCCCCCAGGGGAAAGATCTGGAGAATCGCCGTAAGCCATGAAAAACAGGAGCCAGCACACTGCAACACATCCTCCGTTATGAAAAACTCCATCACCTTCAGCCACGCAATTTTCTGAGCGCCGGTTCAAATTAATGACTGAAAAATTCCGAGGCACTTTTCCTGCACAGATGGCTCTGCGAGCGGCGGCTGGATTTGAGACGCACTGATTAGAGGGACTTTATAAGAAAACATTACTGTGTGCTCGGCAGCTGTTCAGGCAGAACACAACTTTAAGTCGTGTAAATCCACCTTATCACATAATAACCAAAGCAATCCATCCTGCGATGAGGGAGACAAGAGAGAAGTTGACGATGGCTCGCCCTCAGGTCCCCGTATGACTCTTTCAACACATTAACGTCACTGTTTACCGATGTTATCCCACCTGGAACCCTTCAGCTGAGGATTTTTGGCTCACTTCAGGATGATAATGAGTTGCCGTGGATGTAATTACATCCAAACAGAAACGGGGGGAATAGAGAGTGCATATTGGATCCATTTGATAGCAATGATTTATAAAGAAGCTGCAGGTATTTTCAACCTATCTGCAGTGTTTCTAATGAGATTTGTTACAAAACTCTGTATTGGAAGTATAGAACTTTACCTCACAGTGTAAAAGTGAAAGTCTATAATTAAGATTGAATGGTTTTCCAGTCTGGGGAGCCGATTACACTCAATTACACGGACAGTGGACTCGCTGTAATTGGGCCCGACAGGCGTCGACATGGTCTTCACTCTGTCAGCCATGTCTAACAGCATTTATTAGTGTCTTGTTGACTTTTGTCTCTCAGTGTTACCTTTGTGTCACTGGATGTGCAAGGTAAGTGAAACTGTCAGTTGTCGAGAATCTATTTGTGGTTGTTTACCTGCAGTGGAATCCACCCCGGAGCTGTAAGCTTTGCGCTCATCTGCGTGTCTGTGGCCTGCTTTCATTGTACCCGAGGCCCGAGGCGTGTTTGGACACACATGAAAAGAAGACGATGCCCTTTGGAAAGCTACCTGACATGTGGAAGTGTGTGAATGTTGCATTCTGTTGGAAATGTTCTGACCTTGTGTCTCGTGTGCCTCCTCTTCCCTCCCTTTTTTCAGTCGTTGGAAACAGAGAGGAAAGCTGCTGCCTCTGAAATGTCTGTTTTTATCTGAGTGCGCTCGCTGTCCTGTCTCGCTGTCGCTGGTTCAAGACCCATTTATGTGACAAACTTAGGTTGTTTTTGAAAATTCATCGATTTTCTGTTTAGATGTTGCGTTTTTGTAGCAGATTCGTGTATTGGACTTGATTTTGGTCTGGTCACGTTGTGTCAGGTTATCCATATTTTGAGTTCTGAAAAGAGGAGGCTTCAGGATATTTAACCCTTCAGAGGACATTCAAGTCTCTTTCACTTTTAGACTGAAATCAGAGTCTTTCTTTACCTCTTATGTATAAAACAATGTTTTAAAAAATATATTACTGAATGAAATAATACAAAGTTCACAATTTAAAGATAAAAGATTTGATGGATTTCTAATTACATTTGTTGAAAAGTGTCATGTTTGCAACAGAGGAGCCTAAATGTGACTTACTTATGGTCACTGCTGCTTCTACCGGACTACAAATATGGAAGCTTTACCTTCATAAAGAGTTCGATGATACTTCAAAGCATGGTTGTAAGTATTAAAATGCTTTCTATGTATAGAAAATCAAATGTATAAACAGAATTATAGATCTCTTCTGAAACCTTTATGATCAAATGAATCATTGTAATGATCCAGGTTGGAAATGGGGACGTTTTTCCTCAGTTCGTTTTAAACTAACTCTTGTTCTTCAGTATTTTGTGGGAGATTGGCAGCAGGTTTCCAGGTCTGAGAGACGAAACTGACAGAATTCAAAACCACGTGCAATCCTCATTAGGTTCAACCGTTTTACAAGTCTTTTATAGTATTTACAGAATTGTGCTTCAAAAGCGTTTTTCCCCAAAGCAGTTCTTTGAACTGACTCGAATTAAGGCTTTCTGTAATAATGTACATCAAACAAAGCTTTACTGACGTGCCAGACTTTCAAATGATCCGTAGTGAGATGTTTAAGGAAACAGGCTGATCATCCGCATAGAATTCTTACTTCATTGGTAGATTTTCAATTTTATCAATGTAAAACTTGACTTGGCAGGAATTAATACGTTTTTATGTGATTTTAGAGAGTGTATTGATTGGTGTGGTACAGTGTGGCTCGCTGTGAACTCATCAGATGGTTAAAATCACACCACCGCATCGGGTTTCAGGGCGAGGGGGAAAGTCTGGAAGCGAGCAGAGGGGATGTTCACTCCTGAATCTGTGCTACATAGAGGCCTCCAAGTTTAGCCCGAGCGAGGCCCTCGGTGCTCGCTCCACCTGACCCAGTTCCACCCGCTCTGGGGGGGAAAGACAGCCCACTTTGATCTGCAGCAGCCCACCAGCCAGGCCCGGACTGACAGGTCTGGCACCTGACCGCGCTTCCCGCCGCAACCGCCTTTTCCAGGGAGGTTTTTTTTTTTTTTCTCTCGCCACACATGTAACGCACACGTGTTGTGAACGCCAGGCGAGCAGTGTGTGTAACCTGTGACGGGTCCCCCCTCTTAGAAATCAGATTAATAACGGGGGCCGTAGCGAGGTGGTGCTGTTAGCAGGGTTCGCAGATCAAAAGACGGGGATAATAGACGTGAAACGCAGAGCTGGAGATAATTATTTTAATCATCCTCTTACTAACTGATTAGCAGGGTTATCATTTTTGGTTTGATTAGCCTCAGATATGGAATTGATTAAAAAGCATCTGTCTGTGGCGGATAGGGGCGTTTTTGCCCCCGCTGAGGATTCTCCGAGCGCGCAGAGAATGGATTTACCTCCAGTATTGTTATCGTCCTGTAGAGTTAATCAAGGACCCCGTGATTGTCAATCAGGCGTTTGCATTTCATATGATTTTATCAGTCACAGATTTAATTACCGCCTGTCAAAGCAAATCTGGACCCGATGAATAATCCAGAGCCCCTCGATGCACAGCGAGTTTAATAAGCTTGTTTTCAATCAGAGAATGTAAACACTCAAATTTGAGATTTGCTTGTTAATATCCCCCTTCAGGCTTTAGTGCTGATGCTATATGAAACAGGGCAACACTTATTACCCTCCTGCGTCAGCGCACCGCCCCCACCCCAAGACCGAAACACCGCCGTTGCACCATTCATATAAAAGCAAGCGAGTCCCCTCTCCCCCCCATTAGTGACTCATCCCGTCCCTCTTATGCTGGAGCGGGACTCGAGTGCTCCTCGCTGTAACTTGTCACCGGCTGTTTGAACGAGGCTGAAGGGTGGAGACCCAGTCAAAGAGAGGGAGATAGAGGACACAACTTGGCCGCTCCACTTTTCGCAGGACGCAAAAGTGGGACAATCTGTTCCTTGGATGATCTCCAATTCTACTTTCCGGGGACCGATACACTGAAAATATATCTATACACATGCTCTGTCCTACATAGGAGGAGAGTGAGTGACTGAGCGAGAGAGAGAGAGAGGGAGGGAGAGAGAGAGAGAGAGGAGTAGAATCATGACATTTCTGGGTTTGTGATATAGTGTTTATTTGTTCATAATGAGTCTTACCAAAAAGCTGATAATTAGACTACACGTGCATAATTGCTTGTTTCCAAGCATAACAATCCAATTAAGCCACAAATAGAATGTACAAAAGTACCTGAGAGGGAGAAAAGACGAATGGAGGTGAGCGTGTTCACTGACCTCTCCGTTCAAACCTTTCCATCCATCCTTTCCTGCTTTCCAGGTGACGGAGGAGGCCATCCGTCTCTGTCCTCGTTATCGTGATTAATCAGTTCCCGATTCTTCATCTGAGTCTCACTCCATTTCCTTACTGTCAGCGGACCCACTTCTGACCAGATCCACTGAAATACTCCCTTCACGGCTTCTAATCATGAGACGTCGAGCTGCCGTGTCGGCTTCCCGGGGGCCGGCCGGCTCGCCACGCTGCTGTTTCTAATCTACGTCTGGAGGCCGCTGAAGTCCTCAATAAAGGAAAAATATTAATATTAAATCAATGAATTGTGGAGGCAGGGTTTCTCCCACAGTTCAGAAACGTGTGAGCGTGAACTTGCCTGTCTGTCTCTCCACATTTGTCCTGTGATGGACTAGTGATTCGTCCATGGCTTCACCTTTACTGAGCCTCGCTCGCCTCCCCCATAACCTTTGGCTGGAAGACGGGATGGATGGATGGACGCTCTGACGGGAGTCCTCTGGCCTCACAGTGTGAGACAGAAGACCTGGAGACACACAAGTCGTATTGAATCACGCTTTAAGTGAGTGTCAGACAGAGAGCCGGACAGAACTGTTGAGTCTGGAGGGTGAAATTCGTCCCTCTCTTCCTCCACGGTGCCCCCGACTCGCCCAGAGTCCGGCGCGGAGGCGACGGCCAGCGCAGGGAAGGGAAGCGCCAAGCAGCTGGCGAGGAGAGCCGGCGGAGTCTGAGCCTCACATTGTTGTCTCGGAGTGTAGGAGTTGAGTGGCGTGACGGGAGGGAGAAGACGAGACGGGCTTGACAGCCATCATGCCTGAGAAAACAAGATTCGGGAGGTGTGACTGGGTTGCCACCGCTATAATTCATTTAACACAAAACACTATTTGTCTTTTTTTATTTAACTTCTATCCTTACGTGACAGTATTTTTCTTTTTCAGGGGGGTTTCATTGTGAACCCTTCTCCCAGTCCTGATCCTCCCACCGCCCATCCTTCCCCTCGTTTTGATTACTCTGCTTTATGCAAACGGCGGCTCTCTCTCCTTCCCTCTTGTGTATTCCCCTTTTGCTTTTACATCCCAATTAGTTGGCTCCTGTCTCCTCTCCGCCTGTACTTCTCGCTCCTTACCTCGCGGAGTGCCGACTCAATGTTGTTCAATATTTGATGAGACTTTGTTCATAAATCACCCTCCTCTATTCCCCCCCCTGCTGTACTTGAATAACGGTTTTAATCTGAAAAAGCACGTGGCCGTTAACGCGCCGCTGTTTATCAGCTTTAGATTAACGAAGCTTTGGGCGCACTCTGAGCAGCGACAGGGGGCTGGTCCCGGCCTGTGCTGCACCTGCCATTAAATATATGCTGAATATGGATCTCAGACCGTTTTAAAATTAAACTCCTGAACTCTCCTACGGCTATAGATAAAAACTAATACCTTTGTGCATGTTGCCAGCAGTCGGAACATTTAAGGAAAAAACATTGTCTTCAGTTATATAGAAAATTATAGCAGCCAACCTGTAAAATATGTTCAAAAATGTCAAGACAGAAGGAACTTCAAAGACATTTTGCTTAGTTTTAAGACAAAACAGTCCTGAAGAACGACTCAGCCTGTTTGCTGATCTCTAATCACTTTGCTTGCTGTTGTGTCTCCCTGTGCGAGGCACTAATCGTAAAGTTGTATTCTCGTGGATATGCTCTTGATGAAGTGTTTGTTGGATGTGTGGCTGTTGGTCAGCTTCCTCATCTCTACATCATTATTATCTGTGTCACTTGCAGGCCACTGTACGCTGTGCCAGACACCTGTCGATGTCCTTGGTCCCCACTAGAGGTTGATAAGTCCAGTCTTAGATTGCTCATGCCTCCTTTAACCTTCACCTAGCGCCATGTTCTCTCACATCCTAATGATAAAAGCCTGGAGCCTCTGCATGTCGGCGATCTGTGACTGGAAAACTTTGGGTCCGTGTCCTGGTTTGAGTGGCGTCTCCATCAGTCCCATCTGCCCACCCCAGCGTCCTGACGCCCGCCACACTCCCGCCTCTGAGGCGAGGGGTGGGGATTCCCCGCGCCGTTCACCTTCACTGTTGCGGCAGTTGGCAAATGGTTCCGGTCTGCGTGGTGGCGAAGCCGCCGCGGCCAGACTTCACCGCAGTGACCGAACATACGGAGGCTCCACTTTGCCAAATCTGACACACAGTGAACCGACTGAACAACTTAAAGCAAAAATCCACCCTGAACACTTGTTTTTCAAAGCTCCTGCTGTTACTCTTGGTGTATTTTGTGTTTTTTTTTTAATTCTCCTGAAAGTGACGAACCCAGAGGCCTAATGTCAATATCGTATCGATCAAGATATTTTTCCTCTGAAAGTCACTCACGCAGCGGTAGTTATTCTGTTTCAGTGTCTTGATCTGAGGATCAGAGAGGCAGGGCTGCTTCTGAGTTTTTACCTCCTTTCAGGAGGGAAGTGATTGATTTCTTTAGAGGGAATATTTCTCTTAAAAAGACCCACAATCCTCTTTTTTTTTTTTTTTCGCCCTCCTCTCTGCGCTCGTCTCGCCTCAGCCAGTTACAGCAGACGGCTGCTCACACTGAGTCTGCATCTGTTGGAGGGTTTCTTCCCGTTAAAAGAAATTCTTCCCTCCAAACTGGTGCAAAGGTGCTGGAAATCCAACAAATGTTCTGTATGCACGGCCAAATTAAATATATTTTAATCTCGGGAAAAAAAACTAACTTAAATCAAATGTTTCCCAAACTCTGTAAAAACTAGAAAATCTATAAATTTGCTGTGCATTTGTGATGTTATACCTGAAATCCAAGTTTAATTTGCACAGTGTTATTCAAACCAATCATTATTCGGTGAATCATGCGGGAACGAGGGCCAGCTGAGGACACCTGCAACACCAGCTGGATGGCGATAAACAAGTGGCAGCAGCCAGCGGTGGACTTTTCCTTTAAGACGTTCACATTTAGCCGTTAGCCCTGGGCTGCACCTCAAACTGGGCTCCGCTCCATTATCGCAAAGTGGCAATGATCTTGACCTCATGTGACGCTGAAGCGCTCGTCCGACTCGCTCGCTCTTCTGCACGGAACCTGTGATGCCAATTCACAGGGTTTATATTTAGCCCGTCTTTCATCAGCCTGCTATTCCCCCATGCATTCCCAGTGGCTAAATCGAAAATGTGGACCAGCTCTGTGCTAATTCACACATGTGGACTTATTAGCATTGCCAGTGGCTAGAGTTTCTATTATTGCACGTGTCTTTTACATACTTGAATCTCACGCAGTTTAAGTGTAAAGTTGACTCTTGATGGAATAAGTGACCAAATGACCAAAGTTTACTCCCTTCTCTGCCTGTTTCCCACAGCATGGCTCTGAGGAGGAGGCCAGTCTCATGGGATAGCCATGTTTTGTCTCCATGACAGCTATATCACTCAGCCCTCACTGCAGTGACCCCTGCACAGCTAAGGATGCTGGGAAATAATGAGCACTTTTATCCCGGTCAGGATGACAAAGATGGGGAGGATGAGGAGGAGGAAGAGGAGCAGGGAACAGAGAACAGGAATGAAGAGGAAGGTGGACGTGAAACGGAGAATGGAGAGTTAGAGGGTCTGGAGGAGAAGGACATGACGGGAGGACGACAATCCTGGGAAGGGAAGGGCGGCGAGGTGATGAAGCCGGCCGCCATCGTGGTGGGACGGCAGAGGGTGGACCGGCCGCTGAGGCCGGGGAACCTGGCCAACCGGGGCATCAATTACATATCCAACCTGGCGTCGCTGCATCACCAGGCCGCCGCCAAGCAGCAGCAGCAGCAGCACCTCCTGGCGGCGAAGAGGCGAGCGCTGATGGAGCGCAGCATGACCACCGTCGCTCCGCTGGAGGAGAACTTCCTCACCATGATGGTGTTTCGCATCGGGATCCCCGACATCAAGCAAACAGTAAGTGCGGCGTCTTTCACATCACACGAAACCTTCTGCTCCAACACAACTGAATTCAGTCAACGTGTTAAAATGAAGCTCTGCAGAAAGACAGAAGAAGAAGAAGAATCACTTTAAAAGCAGCGTATCGTAACCAAGCCTCGCAAACAGATCGCAGACCGTCCGGATGAGGAAGCGGTTCAAGAAAAGTCCGTCTCAGAAAGAGAAAGCTTCAGTTTGACAAGTACAACTTCAGATAAAATCAAGTTTCACACCAGTCAAACACTTACAGTAGTCATGAAGGGACTTCATTATGTACTTTATTTATTCCTGTGTTTGTACAAGAAGGATGAGTTAAGATAGGATTTTCTCATATGCCATTTCTTACATATTTATGCAATCTTCCTAAAAGCAGCTCTCATGAGGAGCAAATCCTGATGATTTGTTTCCACGTTTACAGTCAGAGCCCCCCTTCGTGTTCCTGCTCTATTCAGCCTTTCTTTGCTCCCTTTGTGTCTTCAGGCCTGATTTACCTTTTCTCATAAATACTGAGAGCTGAATGCCCTCCAAACCATTTGAATGGTTGATTTTCTGTTTTTCAAATTAGTCCCTGAAGAAAGAGTGCTTCTTTATATTTGTGGTCTCACACATCCGGTGGAACAAGCCGATCCCCTTCATAAAAAGTGTTTTGTGTGAAATACCCGCCTGGTCCAGGCGAGAGTCCCCAGAGGACGGAGGAAAGCAGGCAGGCTTGTGAGGTATAACCTGCAGGTATTCAGTCAGACGGCAGCGTGCGTCTCTGTGCCCGAGGTCAGGCCGATCGTAATTAGTTTCCAAACCTGAAGTTTGTGTCAATTCGCACAGCTGCCGTCGGCTCGGCGGCGGCGGCGGCGGCAGCAAGGTGAGAATTGGCCGTCCCACACACGGCGCGTCCAGGTGAGAATGGGTGCCCACTGTAACGCCTCCCCCATCCCCGTTTCTGCGCTGCCAACTCCCTGAACATGGCCGACTGTTCTACATGTCAGCTAATCTGCCCTCAATACAGCAGTAATTGCTAATTATCTAATAGGGCTTTAATGAGTTTGGGGAGAGCTGCGGAAGAAGTCGGAGACTCTGGAAAAGGAAGGAGTGTGTGTAAGGCGTCTGTGTTGTTCTCGGGTCCCCGTCGGCCGCCGGCATCACCGACAGGCGCTCGGCGTCCCAAACCTCGCAGCCGAATTCTTACTGAGCGCAGTCAAAGGGAGGGCGTGAGCAGCCGGCGCCAGTTAGACAAACCGAGGGGCGAAATTAACGTGGCGGGGGGAGAGAGGTGGGGAACGAAGAAACAAAGAGGGGAATGAACGTCGCATAAATTCTTAATCCCGCTCAGTGAAGGTCTGAATGTTTCTCCTGAGCGGGGACGGGCGCTGCCGCAGCGATCCTGGGAAATCCCAGATTGTGTGAACCCAAACATTGGGGGGAGAAGTGTCACTGTAATATACAGTTTACATTACATTACACTGCCTTCCCAGGGAACAGCCTCTCCATCTCTTTCACACACACACACATGCACTTATTCACATCATATGGTTTACCTCCGCGGGACCACCAAGACATTGCTACGGCAACGGGTGCCTGCCTCCACTAATGAACCGGTTGCCATGCCAATACAGTTGGCTACACTATCAAATAGAGCATCCTGGTGGGGGTTAGGGGAGGGAGGGAGGGGAAGGGCGGGGGGGCTGCTGAGCTGTGCAATTTTAGGTACGGTCCTGTGAGAGACGGAACAAAAGCAGGGAGGCATGCATCCCGTTCGGTTAGCGGACAGAATCTCCACGCCGCCACAGCAACGGGAGAGAGAACGGAGAGAGACGAGGGCGCCGCGTGGAAGTGGAGGGAAACGGAAAGATATCTGGAAGCTTTCTGTGTACACAAATCACTGTGAAATCTAGTTTGGCGTGGCGCGTGCGCGCGGATAATACGTCAGAGGTATTTCTTTTCTTTGTGATCATTGAGCCACCAGAGAGAGTAACACACGCACACACACACACACACACACACACACACACACACCAATTTAAGACGCTGAATGAGTTTCCCCTGCAGACTAGTTACTTCATTTTCCTGTGGCTTATGATGCAAGTTTTAACATTTTCATCGAGAAAATGGAGAAAAGATAAATGTTTCCTCTTTAGGAGGGTTTTAAAAATATATGTTAGCTCTGCCCTGCGATCTCACAGCGAAGAAAGACTAAAGAGGCACATATGTCATCTTATTTCCATGCATGTGGCGGGTGATAAATTATTTAAAAGTGATGAATTCATATTCTGCTCACACCACTTTCTCATGCATCCATCACTCATCCCACATGACGGATCCTTGATAGTGAAATACAGTTGCAGGTAAATTCAACCAAAGTGACAAACCAGGCTCACTAACTCTTTAAAAGCAAAGTTTGAGTTAGACATGGTGAATATGTGGGTGAGTGTCTGATCTCCCGGTGGTGTGTGTGTGTGTGTGTGTGTGTGTGTGTGTGTGTGTGTGTGTGTGTGTGTGTGTGTGTGTGTGTGTGTGTGTGTGTGTGTGTGTGTCAGAGGTGTCTCCAGTTTGACCAGGACTGCACAGTGTGGAACGCCAAGCAGCAGATCATCTGCTCCCTCGGCGAGTCGCTGTGGGACGCGTACAACTACGGCCTCTTCCAGCCGGCCGGGGAAGGGCGCGATGCCAAGTTCCTGGAGGAGGAGCGGCCGCTGCGAGACTACTCGCAGTCCTTCGAGAAAGGGGTTCCTTACTTGGAGGTATGGTGGGGCCGAATGTGACTCAGTGCAGCATTACTCACTCTGGGAATTTAATATTCCATTAAAAATCCAGACTGTCGCAACAGTGAAGGTCAGATATGTTCAGATTTTCCCCCAAGGCCGATCACGGCCCAAGGTCAGACTTTCTGTGAACCATGCTTCGGTCCTAAATTTTATGTTTTTGGCACACGCACACAAAAAAAAGCACAATCTAATCAGACTTTTGCTGTCTTGATAGATATTCTCCAAGTAGAAAACTGCATTTACAGTTATTATGGCTAGTTTTCGAAACTTTGTTATGTGAAATCGAATAGTTATCAGGTACCTAAAGATTTTTTTTATTGCTCTGATTAAAAGCTGTTATCACTTCTGCCCTCCTACATCAAATCCAGCCCTCATCGACAGAGATACAAGTAGAAGCTGAAATGACCGCAGCAGTCTAATTAAGTTCAGAAAAAAAAATTCCCATTAAAGATTATTTTGCCTCAGCAGAGACAATAACTGCGACACTGTCTCTAACTCATTCTTAACTGAGTTAAACCACCTAAAAAAGGATTGGCTTGCAGAGAAACGGATCAAAAGTTTTGCCTTCATTAAAATCCCCTTGCTCAACACAGCAAATGAACTCTGTAAATGAAATCTTTACAAAACTGGATGGACTTAATTGCATTTTGTTCATTATGTAACCAGCAAATTGCATTATATTCCTCCTATCTTGGGTGATGGAGTTGTGAGATGGCAGGAAGTTCTCCTTGCTGTAATATGATTATCTCACAGTGCCCCCTGGTGGCCAGCCGCTGCCACTGCTGCCCGGCTGGGTGGGGCTGGAAAAACTATTCTGCACTCAAGAGTTTGGCTTGAAATCAAGAGTGTTTGCATTTTTGGCAGCGTTCCAGATGAGAGCATGTCTGTGTACTCGTGAGGCCTTGTAACTAAATCTCGCTTCGCAGCTGAACGTACAGCATGTGCAAACGGCCACGGACAGGGAAGTCGAGAGGACTTTCAAAAATAAGACCGTGACTGATTTGCATGAGTTAACATGTCAGAAAAAGACTGAAGCAGCTCCTCATCTGACCTGTCGTTGCCTTAAATAGCACAGCAGCAGCTTTTCTCCGGTATTCGTTCTTGGCTGGAGTTTGGACGTCTTGGTTTTTGAAGGCGATCCAAACATTTTCCAGAACATTTCCACGGTTCACGTCTGAGTTTGGGTCATCCGGTCGAACGGTTGCGGCGGACTCCATGCTGCTCTTGTCAAAAATAATTTCACTCCCGCCGGACACGTCTGTAATGCAAAGACTGATAAGAATCAAAACTTTTGATTGCCTGAAACTTTTTGGGCTCGAAGTTTCATTCTCGTTCCTTCACAACTGCCTGCATTTTTCACATAAGTGCTGCCATCTGCATCATTTCTGAATCCGTAATGTGGGGATACGCTTGGCTCGTTGTGTGTTGTAGTTTTTTATTGTCTGCATCGAGGGTTATTACTCTAATACCCGGGCCAATAAATCTCTCTGTGTTCCTGGGAAAATTAAGTCTCTCCCTTGACGTCTGAGACATGATGCAAGTCTCAGCTCTGCTTCTGGCAGCTGGAACCTCCACTTCCCCGTTTCCTCATTGTTCATCTCTTGATTTATATGCGATCACGATATTGTCCTGATGTGTAGACTACACATCCAGTCAGTCTGAACCACTTGAACTGAAGTACGCTCATTTTTTAAAAATGGATTACATTTCAGAACTCATCAGTTTGGACAAACAGCAGCATTAGTGATTTTTTTTTTTTTTTTTCATTTTAACAGCTGTTTTTTTTTAAATACTGTCAAAATAAAGTTTGTGAAATATTTACTAATAAGACACATTTGCCCTTTGGGTCACTGTACTTCCTAAGTAAGAATAACATTTACAGAAAGATAAAGTACTGCAATAAATACACATTTTTTAATAACTATCATATGAAACCTGCTTTCCCTGCTAAACGTCTTTATATCAGCCAGACTGGATGTCGTATCTGTGAAACGTATTTTGTATGTAGGAGTGAGCTGTACGTAGGCTCCCGCGGTGTAAATCGCCTTGTATGGACATGAAACGGTTTGCTGGGATTAAAATAAAACTGAACAAATATAAATATATATAAACGAGTTGATACACAGTCATTAGTTACCCAATACACAATCGTTAATATTTTATATTAGACTGGTGAAAAAGACCCATACAACAAACCGTCACTGTTATGTAGAAGCACTCACCACTACAGCAATGTGACCTGAATGTTCGGTCTCCTGCCCTATTATTATTCCTGTCATATTTATTTTCATACATCTTTTTCTGGTCTGCAGTTCAGGTATAAAACCAGAGTGTATAAACAGACCAACCTGGATGAAAAGGCTCTGTCCAAACTCAGCACAAAGGTACCGTTTTCCCACCTTATTGAACGCCGCGGTCTGTCGCCGTGTGATATTTCGCTCTATTCACCGACTGATTCCCATCTTTCGCTCACATTCAGGCCAGTCTGAAGAAATTTCTGGAGTATATTCAGACCGGAGCGGTGGAGAAAATAGTTAAAGTCCTCGATAAAGGTCTTGATCCAAATTTCCATGACCCTGACAGCGGAGGTGAGCTTCCTGATTTTCATCTCCTCAGATTCGTGACGAGCGGTTTTGGCTGATAATGTGAAATAACCTCCGCGTGTGTTCTCCCCCCCCCGTGCTCGACCCCGCCCTGCGGGTCAGAGACCCCGCTGTGCGTGGCCGTGCAGTCGGGCCTGTCGGCCGAGGGCATCAGGGTGCTGGTTCAGGGCGGCGCCCACCTGGACTTCAGGAGCAGGGACGGCTTCACCGCCGTGCACAAGGCTGTGCGCGCTCACAACCACGCTGGCCTGCTGGTAATAACCCCTCGACGTAACTGCGTTGGTATCATGTATGTTTTTCTGCTGAACCTTAGCAGATATTGACGGACATGAGCTTCGTTTCTCTGCCTCCCGCGTGTTTGCCAGACCCTGCTGTCCCTCGGCGCCTCTCCAGACTACAAGGACCGCTGTGGCCTGACGCCGCTGTACCACACTGTGCTGACCGGGGGCGACACCACCTGCTGTGAGACCCTGCTCTACTACCGGGCCAGGCTGGGGACGAGGGACGAGGCCGGCTGGGACGAGTCCCATCAGGTACTTCGTGTGTCTTTAACTCGCTATCTGCCCGTCCAGCGGCTGTGTCCTCTCATGTTTTCGTGTCGACCCTGAGCCTTTTCTCACGTCTGCCTTCCTCCATGTTCCCTCCTTCCTCCCCTCCTCCTCTCTTTCCATAGCACAGAGATGAAGAGGAGTTTGGAATGGAGGAAATCCATAAGGTACCCTCCACCTCTCCACCCCTCCACCTTTACCCGCCTCTCGCTGTAATGTTAATTATCGGAGGCGACTGGCCGCCTTGTTTTGCACAAACGTGAAGCCTGAGTCATCTGGAGACGAGTCCGGCTCAGAGGGAGCGTGGACTCGGCCTCTCTCCGTCTGTAGATCTGAGCGCGTTGCCTACATTATGTCTCTGTGACATTCTGGGAAATTTGCGTTTGTGCTTCGAGCCGGTTGTCATGGCATTTTATTTTGGTTTCGCCGTGCTCTGTGTTTTCCATCTTTACTTTGTATGGATCCTGTGATATTTTAGACCTTGCAGAGAAAATATGAGAAAACCTCTCAGACGGCTGAAAGCTTGTTGTTTACAGTTGGGTTGTTTTTTTTTTTATTTGCATCTTTCTCACCTCACTGCAGCATTTTCAGCCTAAAGAGTAACACTAAATTTATATGTGGATGTAAAAACAAACTCTTTAATTCCTTTTTAATTTCTTTTTCCACTTCATAATCTTTCACTACACCATCACCAACCACCATGTCTTTTTTTGAGCTGTGGAATACTAACTATTTGTGAATAAATCCCTTACTCTCTTGGCGTTACAAGGCCTGCCAGAATGGCTTTGCACAGCACTTGGAGCATCTGCTGTTTTATGGCGCAGACACCACTTCTCAGAATGCCTCAGGGAACACGGCGCTTCACATCTCTGCCCTGTACAACAAGGTGAGGCTGCTGTCCCGATTAAACCTGATCACCGCGCTAATGGCGGCTGTCTTTTCAGAGTTGTAACCGGTCACATGTCCCCCCTTTAATGACCAGGAAAGCTGCGTCCGCGTGCTTCTCTACAGGGGAGCGAACAAGGAGGCGAAGAACAAGCATGGCCAGACGCCCTTTCAGGTAAAGTGAACTCAAAATCACGGGAAATGAACTTTGAGAAGGGTTGTCCCCTTTTTGAAGAATGAAGAATTCGTTTGCTTGATTCCAGCTGGCTGTCATGTCGGGCCACTTTGAACTCGGGGAAATAATCAAAAACCACAAAGATTCAGACGTAGGTACGTTTTCCTCCAAGCCTGTGTCTCCTGAATGGGTGTGGTTTGTTCAGGTTTTTTTTTTTTTTCTCCAAAACATACCAATGTCCTTTTTCTTCACCTGCCATGCTTCCTAATTCTCCCTTTCTTCTGTCCCATCACATCGCCCCTCACCGTTTGACCTTTCACCTTGACCTCCTCCGCCGCCGCTCTCGTCCTCAGTGCCCTTTTTGGAATCGCCAAAGTTTGTCCCCAAGCGAAAAGAGAGTTCCCACACGCTGCCCCTCCCCGCGCTGCACTCCCACCCCCTCCTGCGCGCTAACAGCGATAACATCATGACCCAGTCCGACCCTCTGGTCCTGCCCAACAAGGCTGCCACCAATCCCCACCCGGGACAGGTACCGCCGGCCGCCGGCCGCCTGCTGAGCATCAGATGGGTTTTCCTCATGTTTCTGATGTGCTATCACACTCTGTCCCTGCAGGGTCAGCGCAGGGCCTCCATCGGTGTGAGAAGCTCCAGCAGCCCCAGGACTCGGACTCGCTCCCCCTCCAGAGGACGAGGAGGCCAGAGCGACACGGAGGAGCGGCACCGGCAGCCCCGCGGCCGGCAGGGGTGAGGCTGGAAGCTGAATATGGAGGGAGGCTCGCTCTGTGTGCGGAGGTCCTGTAAGGACATCACGAACGAACGCATCTCCAGTTACCATCAGCTGCACGCAAAGAGACGGCTATTTGTGTATCGGCCGCACACTGTCAACTACTGTAACGCCGGTAGGGTGTGAATGTGCTTTGTTTTGCACAACAAAGGAAAATCAAGGCGATATTCGCAGCCAGATATAAGATTTACAAATGTCAGGCGGAGGTGTAATCGCTCCGTGGCTTTAACTCGGTGATAAACGATACGAGTCCTCGGCTGCACCTGCCTCTCTGTGGCACTGCCGTCCGGCTCCGGCCTGCTTTCAGCTAAATGCCACTGTCAGCATGTTAGCAATCATACGGCGGGAAATGTGTGGATGTCTGCTGCGTTCGTTGTGTTTACTGTGTAATCCTGCGTTCTGCTGAATATAAAACCAAATACGAAGGGCACCTGAATCCATTTAGTTCATGATAATCATATAAGAACATCCCGGCGTTTGAGCCAGGACCCTTCATCACGTGACAAACAGGGCTAACCACTACACCACTGTGCAGCTGTGAAGGTCCAGTATTGGAATCGTTAGTGTCCAACATGCTGAATGCGAGACACTGAGTAAACACGCGCCTGCAGCGGGCTTCCTTACTGTCGAAGTGACTGATTGTCATGACTCAGACACAGACGGTCTCCGATGGAGCCTGACAGGCAGGACGTCGTCTTCCCGTGTTCAGCTGATCTGACGGTTCCTGTAAGACGCTCCTGTCCTCCTTCCTTCTCCCTCCGCAGCGCGACCTCCGCGGGCGGCGCCGGAGGTCAGATGAAGCGTATGTACAGCGCCGTACCGGGCCGGGTGTACGTGGCCACTCGTGCCCACTCGGCCAGCGGGGACAGAGAGCTCTCACTGAGCAAAGGAGACAAGGTTAAAGGTCAGGGACTTCTGCATGTCGTATAAAACTGTAAACAGAGTGATAAGAAGTAGAACAATGTAATCACCAGACTGTGTGTTTCCTCAGTGCTGAGTGTGGGAGAGGGGGGATACTGGGAGGGGACGGTGAAAGGACGCACCGGCTGGTTCCCCTCAGACTGTGTGCAGGAGGTGGCAGCTCCCGGCAAAGACAATCGATCAGGTGAGGCAACACCTCCACCGGCTGCACCCCGGCGTCGTGCTTCAGACTTCCTCTCCAGCACGTTTCTTCCTGGATTTATTTCATTTGCTCATTCTTGTGTGAAGGTGTTAGATAATGAGCTACCATTAGTTTTGCATACGCGATGTCAAAAGGTGTGTTAATGAGACACATATAAATATAGCACGCGGAGCGGAAGACAGGGCGCGCACGAAAATGGGTTACATATTTCCCGAGGCTGAAATTATCCTTTAAAAACGCTGTAACACCCGGCACATGTCACACTCGTGTTTACCAGCAGGCCCTTGCCTTCGGTTTTCACAGCTGCACCGTTCACGCACCGAGCAAACCATATGCCGCGCCGAGGACACAAAAACAGGGTGTAAATATATTTGATCCGTTTGCACGACGCGCCGAGGACCCAACACTTCTGCTCGGAGACAGGGAAGGTGTCATGACGGAAGCTGAGATCTTAAACCAGACATATGGTTTGCCTCCATGCCCCTTGCAGAGATGCGCAGCGAGAAAGCCAAACGGAAGCTTTTCCGGAACGTCACGGTCGGAGCGTACGACGGCACCGACGGCCCCAGGTAGGAAAACCTCTCACAGCCCCTGATCCATGGAAACGTGAGCGTGAGTCCTGCTACTCCACTGCTGCACTAAATCCAATGCCTCCAAGTGAAACTGTGTCCTCCTGAGTATAAAATGCAGTTTGTTCTGAGCTCTCTTCCACTTCTCCACATTTCTCCTTCTGGGATTAGAGATTATATTAATAAAAGATAGATAGCGAGACTGAATCTGATTGGCTGAGGCCGCTGATGTAGTTGTAGTTGTGGTCTGCTCTGTGTTTGGTACTGTCAGGCAGACGGAGTGGGCCGCCGTCGTCCCGTGGATAACAGGAGGCTCCTCTGTGTGCGAGCCCACTTGTTTCACCTTTTCCACTCTCGTGTACGCGCCTGCTTTCTGCTGATCCCGGGCGCCGCTTGTTCTCCATTGTTGTGCCCCAAAAAAAACCCACGTCAGCGCTTAAAAAAACACAAAGAGCAGCCATGTCATTTTCAGCTCTGCCCCTTTTGACTCCGCCAGACAGATGCACTTGTCTCTTTGATACTTCCGTCCTCTCTCTTCTCTTTTTTCTTGTGTACTCTGAGCACAATAACGCTGTAATGGAAGGAGGAGGGAGTTTCTCCTGCACTTTGGCGCTATCCGTGTGATGCTGCAGCCCAGCTCAGTGCCATGATGATATGCATGTTTTAGGGTTTGGCTCTTGTTTTTTTTTTGGTAAATGTTTGTGTCTTTGCATGTAGGTACATTATCCTGCTGATGAGTCACGAACAGACTGAAGCACCATTTGCAATCCCCTGGCTTTACAGTCTCTCGCACGCTATAGCTGGCGTTGCCCCCGTGGCGAGGGGCTTTTTGGCGTTAATGCATCTGTGTTCCACATGCAGATGGCGGCCGCTGGGGCTGGATTACCTGCGCTAAGTTGGCTAAGCGTGATCGCGGCGTGGTCGTGAAGAGCTCCTCAATTAAGAGCAAGGTGATCAGATGCGGGCTCTGCCGCTGCGGCGAGGCTTTTGGGAGAATGTCAACGACTGTTTCAGTGAGCGTGGAGTGTTGGCGGCCCTGTTTTTAGAGGAGAGGAGGGAGTGCGAGCCAAAGTTGGCAGATACGTATGCCTGTGCGTAGATCCAGGGTGGGAATCAGCTGTTAGCATATCTGTGATATACCGAGCGGTTGGGTACACGCCGCCTCTGTCTCCCTGTGCAGACTCACATTCATACCCATCCCCCGCCCGGCACATTCAGCTCTCCGTCTCCCCGTTTTTGCAATCAAGCCCTCCTTCTCTTATCCACCGACTCACACACCATTCACCCCCCCCCTCCCTCCCTCCATCTTTCTTTTGCATTGTCTTTCTCTTGTCTTGAAGTGTGTGCGCTGCAGACCGTCACCCTCTCTCTCCCTCTCGCTCCCCACCTCTCTCTCTCATGCCTCGCGCTCGCTCGCTCTCCTCCACTCTCGCGGCTCTCTCCGACTGAGCTCTCGCTGGAAGACCTAGAGGAGGAGGAGGAGGAGGAGGAGGAGGAGGAGGAGGAGGGAGGTGGTGGTGGTGGTGGAGAGCGCGTGAGAGAGAGAGGAGGGGGGGACATGGCAATGGGGGGATGCGGAGAGAGAGATTTCTCTCTCTCCCTCTCTTCTTCGTGGCCGTCACTGGGCCCCAGAAACAGGAGCGTGTGGTTCATTTACAGGTAGCGGCTGTTTCCTCATTCATTGGCTGGCTATGGATGTGAGGAGAGGACAATGGAGAGAGGGGAGAGGTAGATGATGCTATTGAGAGGCCGTGCCTTTTCAAAGACAGACTAATAAGCTATGTATTCTCTGCGTGCGTGTGTCTGTGTGTGCGAACGTCTTTCTGAAATGGGTATTTTTTCTCCTTTGCATGTGCATCTCTGTGGTACGGAAGTAGCTCTTGAATGGAGACTCTGCAGCATGTTTATTTCTGTGTCTTCCTCCCGTGTTTTTGAATGCAGTATAAGTGTGTGTGTATGTGTGTATGTGTGTATGTGTGTGTGTGTGTGTGTGTGTGTGTGTTAGTGCATGAAAGAGAGCACATATTGATGCATTTCAGTCAGACAGTGTGGGTGTATTTCGTTCTCTTTGAGTCATGATTTCTTTAAGCAGATATTTTTAATTCATCAGGACTTCCCATTTATCCCTGTCTTTTTTCTTTTTTTTTTTTTTTTTTTGAAAAATGCTTTTCTGTCCTGTGTCATATTTCTTGATGTATCTCCCTGTATCATTAAAAAATTGTGTGGTATTCTGACTGTGCAAAAGGATGAAAGTGAATATGTCAGTAAGTGGAAAGAGTGTGGTTTATGGATTTCTGTTGAGCTTTAATTTAAGACACCAGCCGTATATCTGCATCTGTCTGTCTGTACAAGCATTTATCTTGTCGTGTATTTGCATGCGACTCTACACTAAATAAAATATATGTGCCTCCCCACATCTGTGTGTGTGTCATAGTGCTTGACGAGGGAGTGTCTCTGCACTACATGTATTTTTTTTTTTTTTTTTTTTTTTGCCATCAGTCTTTTGCTCACATCTCCATCCACAACGTGCATCACTAACATCTGTCAAGTGCTGGACTAGTGATGTGTGGGTAGCGTCCCCACATCGCCGGTCTGTCCGCATGCCACGTTCAGCAGGTGAACAGTTAAAAAGCTGCCTTTTTTTTTTTTTTTTTTTTTTTTTTCCCAGTGATTGTGGTTAGAGGAGAGGATGACTCAGGAGGGTACATAATAACTCGAGTCTCTAGTAGGCTTACAGCTTCATTGCAGCCAGTTCAGAGAGAGCAGATCCTGCCAGCCAGCAGCGATTAACCAGAGACGTTTACGCATTTTCTGGCCCCCCTCGGCCGGGCTGAGGTGGGCCCTGGAGTGGCAGGGGAGGGAAGACGCTTCACGTGTGCAGAGGAAATCAGGTGTTATACTGTAAACCAGCCCTGAAAGTTGGCTGCCCCCCGAGGACTAACAGGGTGGCCATGTTTCCCCCTCGTACGAGTAGATGGATGACGAGCCCGATGGATCTGTCCTCCCACTCTGTGGTACTTTGATCCTCAGAGAGGGAAAGCATGATGGAGGACAGGGTGAGAGAAAAAGGAATGAGGTGTGAGGAGCAGATGGCTGGAAGGCGGTTGTGCGTTGGCGAAACAGTAACATTGATGGAGAACACACAAGGGACGGACCTCGGCTGGGGAAACTAGTGATCGTCTGTTCAGCGCTAAAGTTGCGGCTTGTCGTTGAAGTCTGGGTCTCAGGTCTGGAGGCCGCCGCTCGTGACTCTGTTGTTCGCCTGTGATTCCGCTGCCCAGATCCCTCTATTATGTGACCTGTTGGAGTAATTACACAAGCAGTGCCTGGCTCTGGAACCTCATTTTGTTCAGTGGTGGTTATTTTATTACCATCAGGGGTTCTAGAGGTGGCTGAGACCGAATGCAAGTTGGAGTGATGGTTTCTTTGCAACATATTTCAAAAGAAGTCTACCTATGCTCGCTGAAACCTTGAAGTGAACTGAAAGGTTTTTTGTGTTTCTGTTAGCCAGACAAAAGCCTGACTGCAGACCTCATAGCAAGGCGCTCAGTCCAAAGTTTAGCTGTATGGTACAGTGCATCCTGGACTTAGCGCCACTATTGGAGTTGTGGGTCGACTGACTCAAGCAGCGAAGGTAGAATCTGTGTGCAGCTTTGCAGCGAGCAATGCCTGGCACATTTAAGCCAGAGCCAAAAAAATCCCACTTACAGTTTCTACTTCTCACAAATGTCCTGGTTTGAATGCACATATAATTTAGCCAAATGTTATATTTAGAAGAGGGAAAAGTGACAGAAAAAAAACCTATCCCTTTGCAGTCTGTTCTTCAGTAAACCATAAGCAGCTGTTGTTTTAGTATTCAGACTTTCACTGTATATAAAGGAAATTTCTTGATTGGGCAACTCGTCCTGTTCGCTCACAGTGTAGTGCTTCTAGGAAATCCAGTGCTTTGAGTCGATTGCTGCTGGAGTGGCAGTTTGTGTTAATGGGAGCAGCACAAACCAGCTCAGGAATGAGCTGTCTACGAGAGAAATATCTGGAATTTCTCTCCAACCGTGCAGCATTGCTGAGGCCCCGGGCTCTCTCGCATCGGCATGGTGAATTGACATTGCTAGAAAGTCAAGTCCAGAAATGAGTCATGGATGTGGAGTCTATTTAACCAAGGCCTCTATTAGTGAGCAGCTTGGTCAGAAGTCTCAGACATGGTCACTGAATGATGGACGCAGCTTGTTTTGCAGCTTTTCCAGTGGTCTAAGATCTCCCCGAGCATTAGTCTCTGATTGTTGTTTCTAGTATCTGAGCAAGTAAAGCTGCTCGTGGGGGGAGATTAGAGGCCCGTCCAACTTCCTCCCGAACATAATTTGAAGTGTCATGTATGACCGGCAGTGGGGCGCAGGAGTGGGTGAAGCCATATTCTCGCGAACGCTGCCAGAGGCGGTGAACGCTAATGTGGCGATTTAGGTGCATTTGGAAGTTTCAGTGCATGTGCACATTTTTTTTCTAATGTGCTGCTCCTCCAGCCCTGGCACTCGTCAGCCGGAGCTGGATTAGTCCATAGTACGCCATGCCATCTCATTTACAATTCCTCCTGTTGTCACACTAACTGTATCCCTGCCATCGACCCCTTTGTGCACCGGCACTTTCTTTGCATGACTTTCTCCAGCCAGCCCATCTTTTGCTGCAGTGTGATTTCATAATGTGATGCAGTGTGGCTGTTTTCTACATTTAGAAAAAATGTATTATTTGCATGTCAATAAGACCGTTTTTGTTGTTGTTGTTGTTGCTGCTGCTGCTTGTGAAGTAATGCAGCTCTCCTCCTCTCCATTTGGCTCTCTTTTTTTACTCTGTCTTTCTTCATCCCCATTTTCTCTTCTCGTCTGCTCCCTCTTTACTCTCTAAGTGACTACATCATTAAGGAGAAGACAGTGCTCCTACAGAAGAAAGACAATGAGGGCTTTGGCTTCGTGCTTAGAGGAGCCAAAGGTGAGAATCTACTGCAAAATTCAGTCACGTCTCACCTCTGATCTTAAATGTCTTGTATCTGTTGTCCTAAACGTCCGTCGCCGTCCAGCTTCACCCACTGCCTTCCCTTTCTTCTGCAGCTCAAACTCCGATAGAGGAGTTCACTCCGACGCCAGCCTTCCCCGCGCTGCAGTACCTGGAGTCTGTGGATGAGGGGGGCGTGGCTTGGAGAGCAGGCCTGAGGATGGGGGATTTCCTCATCGAGGTCGGTGCACGGCGCACACGAACACACCGGCTAAACTAATGCTCCCATTATCAAAAGCAGAAAAACAAACGTTTCTCATCCATTGTTCCTCCTGGTTGCGGTGTGTGTTACTCATTTCCCTTGGTCGGACCGCTGGTTACAAAGTTTGGAAAACATCTCAGGAAGCAGTGCAGCATGTTTAGCCTCCTTTGCCTCCTTTAGAAGTGACTTTGCAAAAGTAGGAAAATAATGAAGATGTAAATCAGACAGGATGAATATAATGGTTTGCACCACATTTATTTACCCAAGAATATGATACTGATTCATGCCTGCCGTGGTTTTCCAGGTTATGATGCGAAGATTGTTTCATTGTAAATACTCTTTGTTCAAGAGTTAGATCCCAGTTCTGATCCAGAGAAGCGGTTCACCAGCAGTTCAAGCTGCAGCTCCTTTTTTCATTTTGTACCTTTAAAGCTTCCTGCATGCTGCTTGGAAAGCTTACTTCTGAAAGTGGTGATTGTCAAACCTCTGTTAGAGCTGACACATACTGCTAATTGGTATTCAACCTAATATGAGTCACTTATGGAGCTGCCTGAGCTTTTGTAACTGTGATTTACCTAAGTTTCTGCCTGACTCGCTGCTGCACCAGGTGCAAACCCAATAAAATAACATATATTTCGAATTAAACCTTCCAAAATATACCAAAAAGAGGAAAGCTGCATTGTTAAATGTGAACGAGGAGGGTCCAGATGATGTGTTTTTCTGGAAAGGCGTCCACTATTTGCAGTTTGAGTGGATTATTGCAGCACTTCTCGCCCTGCATTCAGTCCTTCTGCCTCTCGCCGTCCGTCAGGTGAACGGCCAGAACGTGGTGAAGGTTGGTCACCGGCAGGTGGTCAACATGATCCGACAGGGCGGCAACAGCCTCATGGTGAAAGTTGTGATGGTTGCCCGGAACCCTGAGCTGGAGGACACTGCTCGTAAAAGAGGTAGAAGTCAAACTTTCCTCCTATGTCATTTCCATCCTGTGTTTATGGTGTGACGATAAAGTTGATTGCGTGTTTACTTCACCCTAAAAGCCTGTTGCAGTGTGGTTGTCATTGGTGACTGCATGTTTATACAAGAATCTCAAACATTAAGTCTGCATTTGGCCGGCTTCCCTTGGCAGCTCCGCAGCAGACTAAAAGACTGACTCCTCCTGCCATTGCCCTGCGCTCCAAGTCCATGACATCAGAGCTGGAGGACATGGGTAAGAGGATACATTACACAAAAGCCTGAAACCCAACGCCTTTATCTGTTTATATTCACATCCCTGCAGCTATTCATTCCTGGGAGCCACACTGAAAAAGATTCTTATATTCTAAAAGATGTGACAATCTTGTGAGACGATTTGAGAAATGTTGCAGACGATCTCTCGCAAACTGCCTTGTGTTTGTCTTTTCACCAAATGTGCTGCGGACAGTGGACAAAGGTGGGAGCGTCATGGGTTTCTGTGGTCTCATGATCATTTCAGTCCCCCATCACCACCCCCTTCCTCACATCTGCATTCACACCATCACATGTGTCTGAGTATGTATTTCATCCTTTCATCTGCTCTCCATACTTCAGTGTGTAGTATTCCTGGTTACATCTAATTTCTGTTTCTCAAATTATGTATGCAACAGCTGCCTCTCCCTGGAAAAAGAAAGCAGGTGAATATTTTCCTTTATCGTTACCCTTATCAGCCCCTGAGCTTTAATTAAAAGTCAGCCTGTTTGATGCTCTTTTTTTTCTCCAATTGTTCCAGAATATGAGTCCGCTCAGGGTGCTGATAAGAAGAGGACAGTCTATCAGATGGCGTTAAGTAAGAAATCACTCTCTCTCCACTCTTGTCACATTTCAAGAGGGTGTTTAAACCTGGAGGGTACAGGAGGAGGCTCACCAAATTCCTCCTTTCATGTTTCTTAATTGTGCTTCATTTGACTACCTCTGTCTCTTAATGCCCTCTCTCTCTCTCTCTCTCTCTCTCTCTCTTCTCTGTCTCTGTTTCAGATAAACTGGATGAAATCTTGGCTGCTGCCCAGCACACCATTACACCAGACAACCAGGGCCAGAGAGGTCACGGCGGCAAGAGGGACCGGAGCAAGAGTATTGTTCCCAACCTCCCCAACGAGGTAGTACAGGAAATGCATGGAGTTGAAACAGCAGAAACTGTGGTTTGTGTTTGCACTGCAGACAGAATTACTGTATATTTTACAATATATCAGCAAATATGAAACAGCAGTTGATGACCCTCCATGTAATGAAGTGCAGATCAACATATTCAACAGAGGTACTCAGACGCTTTAGGACGGAGAATATTTATGTCCAGGATATGACTAATCCCAGAAAATATGTAGCTTTTGATAAAGAAACTTGAAGTCTACCTATTTTAGCTATGTTTCCTTCCCTCGCAATGCTTTAGAGAAAACTGACTGACAATGGACCACCCACACTCACCATTTGTCGAGCTGTGAGTCAGGTTGTGTCCATTCATGCCCTGCTGATACACAATCATGCTTACTGCTTATATCTATATGATATTTTTGTAGCTTGAGAGCTTTCATCAGTTAGATTACTTATTGGTAAATGCTTCGTCTTTTCTCTTTACTCTGCGTTTGCACACCTGTTAGCAACCATATGAGCAGCAGTCAGTGAGTCTGGTGCAGCCCGGACCCGGATTCGGCTACAACCAAGCTCACTTTCAACCAGGCCACGGTCCTCAGCATGCAGTCATGATGCGTCAAAAATCTATAGGTAACAGCCGGTTTCTGTGTAGAATCTGTGCAGGCTCAATGTTTCTGTCATTCTTCAAGAGGAGTTTTGACTGCTTATGTTTTGTGTTCAGGTGTAACAGAGGAGGAAAGGCAGTACCTTCACCCACCTGCCATGAAGTTGGCTCGCAGTCTGTCTGTACCAGGACCTGAAGAAATCCCCCCTCCCCCGAACACATCCGCCCCAGAGCCACCGTTATCCGCAGGTCCTCATCCTGGAAGAGGGCCCGCTATGCCCATACCACCTGTATCACAAACCCACTACCAGCTCCATTCTCAGCCGGGACATCCCACTCAAGCTGGGTGGGAGATCAGTGGACCCAGTGGGATGAATCAACCGGTCATGGTCCCCACCCTCCGCAGACAATCGGACGGACTGTGCATTCGAGAACCAGATGTGCCCAGAAGAGGTGGTGGCAAGATGGGAGGGTTGAGGAGAGGCTACAGCAGTGCCACACCGCCAACAAGTGCTAAGCCTAAGGCCCAACAAGCTCCCCAGCATCATCCACATGTGCCCAACCGGGAGCAGGCTGCAGCTGTGGGCAGGGGAATGGCGAGGAGGGGGGGTCGCGGGGCTTTGATGAAGCAGTCAAAAGTCGAAGATGGGCTGAGGCAACCTCGAGGAAAAGGAGGTGCAAACAAGGAGAAGAGCTCCATCCCAATCCCCACCATTATTGTCAAAGCACCCTCCACTAGCAGCAGTGGCCGAAGCAGCCAGGGTAGCAGCATGGAGGCTGAAGCATCGCAGGATCTGGAAGAGCACACACCTGAAGAGGCGAACGCAGACAGCCCCAACGCCAGCCTTCCATCACCGCTCAGCTCCGTGCCGCCTCAGCCCCCCACGTCCAGTACCTTGCCTCCAGCAAGTGTTGCTCCTTCTGTTTCCTCCCAGCAAAACCTCGACAATTTGGATTATACCTCAACCTATGGCACTGCGTTTGGAGGAGGGGGAGGAGGTGGAGGAGGAGCACGCAGAGAAAGGGAGCGTTTCAAAGAAATGAGGAGAAAGAGTGCGTCTTTCTACCTCTCCTCTGAGGAGGACATCCAAGGCGAGGCAGGGGGAGGAGCCGGAGAGGGAAGCCTACCTCCAGGAGTAAGAATTCAACCTTTGCAAGGCTCACAAATGGAAGTGCCAACTCCTCGACTTCGGCCTTCAAAGTCCATCGATGAAGGCATGTTTTCTGGAGACAACTACGTGAACTACTCCAGCAGCATGCCCCCCGCCTTCGGTTTGCCCGAGTATTCCTCCCCTGCATTCAGTCAGGATGGCCAGCCCAAATCGGCTCCTTCAATGTACGGCTCCCAGCCCACTACCACCTTTATCCACCCACTGACAGGGAAGGTTCTAGACCCATCGTCCCCACTTGGCTTGGCCCTTGCTGCGAGAGAGCGGGCACTTAAAGATGACCGCAGGACACGAAGAGACGAAAGACATTTTGGGCGGCAGATGTCCACAGCGGGAGCTTTTCCCACTCCTGTTCAGACCCCCACGCCTTCGCTTTTTGCCACACCAACACAATCAACCTACACCTCTCCGGTGTCACTCCACCTAACCTCCCCCACTACAACCACATCGCCGGCATCTCTTAGCCGGCCGCAGTCGCCCAGGATATTACGTTTGGGAGGAGGAGGTGGGGAGAGGATTGAAAGAGACAAGGAAGCAGGACCCAGAGAGGGTCTTAGAGTTCGCTTTTCCGAGGACAGAAACAGCCAGTATTCCTCTCAGTATTACCCACAAAGCCCCAGGGAGAGAGAAAAGGACATGTATGACAGCAGACCCGCTCCACCCATACAGCCCCCTCCCCCACCAGCTCAACCAGCCCCTCGCAGGCCTTCTTTTCTGCAGATGGACAGCGCTCCTAACACCAGCTACATTCCACAGTACACTGTCCCCACGGCCCCAGCACACACACACGAAGCTATGGGAGAAATGGGAGCTGGGGAGGGTGGAGGCCTGGGACTGATGGTTTTACCTCCACCAGCTCCCTCAATAGACGCAGATGACGAGTTTGTCTTTGCAGATCCATTACCTCCTCCTTTACAGTTTGCAAATGGTAAGAAGGATAGAGTCAAGGAGTTTGCTCAGCATCATCAACACCACAGTCAACATTCTACTTCTGCTGCTCCGCCTCCTGCACCACCTCTTGTGTCGTCCAAGTCCCCGAATGTCCCCCAGTCCTCATCACAGGGTGGAGACTCTGCTGCTTCGAGCCTTACTTCTTATGATAGTGAGGTGGCAAACCTCACACAGTCTGCCCTCTCGCCTTCTTACCCATCCCCACAGATATTCCCTCCTTCCTCCACCACCACCTCCACGACCTCTGCTGCTGCTCTGCCTGCCTCGTCGTTACACAGACCCCAGCCAATATCCCAGTCACAGTCCTTTTACGGTAATTCTGACCCCTCAGGAGGTGTTCACTCCGCAGCCCAGGACAGAGGTACGGCTGCTCTCACCACCACCATGACCTACGCCACCACCACTATGACCGCAAGTGCAGCTGCTACCACCACCACGACCTCTCCGGCTTCCTCCGACTACAGCGTGACCACAGCAGGGCCTAAATTTGCTCCCAGTACAGGGGGAAGGACCGCTGACCCCACTGCACATTACTCCGCTGTTACGTCCAAGAGCGGAGACTGGCAAGATGCCGTTGTGGACTCGGGGATTGAGGAGCTGGACAGTCATAGCAGCAGTGACCATCATTTAGAAATGCTGGGACTGAGTGGGTTGAGAGGAGAGAGGGGAGGGGCTGGAGGAGACGGCCGAGGCTGTGAAGCTGAGAGAAACAGCGAACATCAGGACCCGTGCACAACCTACTCAGGTGGGCAAACAGCTGAGGTTCACGCCACCAAAATGGCAAATCCTGTGTTTCCAAAGATGACTCACTACAAGGACGCGGGAGGGAGGGTCCCGCCTGTTGCACTTCGTAGGCAGAACAGCACCAATCCCGCACCTTTGCAGTTACACAGACAAAGTCTCCCAGAAGACCCGGGTTTTGACGGAGCTCTTATAGAAGAGAGGAAGCACAAGCAGAGCCGATCCAGAATGGAGGATGGCTTCAGCACTGCCCTCGCCGCCTGTTTAGAGAGACCCATGGACAATCGGTCCATCGGCTGGGGTGAGATGGAGGACCATGACCAGGGCCAGAGAGGGACTATAGTTGTGGAAGGCCGCAGGCTCCACTCACCTCTTTCGGGTGTTAAAGCTAGTATTATCAATGAGCTAAGCTCCAAGCTTCAACAAATGAGTGGCATGAAAAGCATGGATGACTGGAGCCACAGTCCAAAGTCACCAACCATGCACAGGTTTGTATGTTTTCATCATGACGTCCAAATAAAAGTTTCTATCTGGCTGCATCTTTCAACTCTTTCTTTATAATACAGATGCGTATTAAAGACCATCTCTTTTTTGTGTCTTTCAGATATTCAGCCGATTACACGGATGCGTTCAGCAGCCCCCCGACGGGCCGCTCCACCTCTCCCCTCCCCACCTCTTCCCCTCAGCATCGTCAGGTCCTCACCCCCAACCTGTCCGCCACCCCGTCCGTCTCGCCGTCTCCTCAAGTGCAGCGCAGCTGGACTCGATCCCCGTCTCCACAGATGCCTTCCTCTCCAGTTCATTCACATCCTCCCCACTCTCCGACCTACTGCCCGTACCCGACGTCACCAAAGCATCGGTCCAAGTTTCGCAGGCAGACTTTTGATTTTCAGTGCAGTCCCACGAAGGAGATGCGATCTTCAGTGTCCCGTCGCCGGGCTCCCAGCCCCCTGATCTATAACACTGAACAGCCAAACCCCAGTCCTCCCCGACCTTCCTCTCTCCCCATCCTACCCAGCACCCCGTCCTACAGCAACCCCTTTGAGTTTCCGGGGCCCCTCACTCCTCCGTCTCCTGGCCTGCCTTTAGGAGATGCCTACAAATCTTCAACCCCTCCTCTGTTTTCCCCATCGGGTATGACCAGTCCGAACCCCCTGCTAGTTTCTCGCTCTCTTTCTCCCACTCATTTTCTCTCTGGAGCCTCATCTCCGATGCATTTACCCCCAAGTCCTTCCTGTCTCAACTATCCCCACCTCAATCCTCCTCCACCCGCAAAACCATTCGCCATTAAGCCGCTGCCCTACTGGACCAAGTACGACGTGGCTGACTGGCTAGCTTATCTGAACCTGGGTGAACACAGAGAGCGTTTTATAGACAATGAGATCGATGGATCGCACCTGCCTTCGCTTACTAAGGACGACTTCTTGGACCTGGGAGTGACACGCGTGGGACATCGAATGAACATCGAGAGGGCGCTGAAGAAACTCACTGACAGGTGAGGGAGGACTAATAGACTCTGGAACATCTCAAGGCAATGGAGTCGGAAGGTCAAAGAGAAACCCCAGAATGATCGAGAGAGTCAAAGTGACTCATTACGTCAATCCAAGTTAGCTCAGTCACCCTCCTCCTCCATTAATCACATAGAGTTTGATAAGTTGACTCATCTTCCCTTCACCCCTTTCTCCTCCCCCTTATTAACCTCTCTTTTATCAACCCTGTTTAGTTTGCTTCATCTTTTCTTAATTTTCACTTGTTCTCATTCTTTGATTTGGCCTCCTTTTCTCCCCAGGCGATTCTCCTCTCCTTTGCATGTCACTACTTCTCCCCGAGACACAGACTGAGGGAGTGAAGGGGGGATTCAAAGATGAGAGAAAGGGGGACAAACAAATTGACAGAGATGAACTTTAACAGAAGACTGACGAGAGAAGAAAAGTGGACATCAACAGGCCGCATTGAACTAGCACTAAGGGATTCCTACGTGCAAAACTGGTTTGCAAATGTTGTTTTCCATGTAGAGGAAGCTGGTAAGAAAGTGATGGGATGACGATTGATCAAGAAAAAGCACGAGGAGAAAGCAAGAATTTCTAAAGATCACACGCTTGAACTGAAAATGTACTTTATAACTTTTCATGGACAGGCATTTAATTAACACCGTTTTGTGCTGTAAAAGAATAAACACACTTACACTCATATTCTCATACACACACACACACACACATTGACAGATGGATTATCACACCATCTGCTGCTTAGCAGCAATGAGAAAACTCAAGTCTGACTTCAAAGACAAGTTGAAATGTTGCTGCTTTTAAAGGGTGAGGCCCAAATAAATGTTACCGATTGTGGCTGCACCAGGAAGTCTGGTGAAGACGGCGCCTTAAGGGCCGCGTCCTAACGTCAGTCTTGTAGCTTTAAGCTGATCTGAGTATCGAGCGGCTGTGAGTCCCAGAGCCAAAGTCCAAAAGGATTTTGTTTGTAAATGACAATAGAAGAAAATGATAGACAATAGAATTGTTTTTTTTATATATATATTTGCCATATTCCCCAAAAGAATGCCCCAATAAGCTTTGTATGTATGTACTTTGCGAGCGCTTAATATATCTTACATGTTAAACGGGATTCACTATTAGTAGAACCATTTGTTTTGTACTAAGTGCTGATCGCAATCACTCATTCCAAACTGGTCAGGGTATTTATAATTGTTGAAATCAAGTTGTGAATAATGAGGATTTAAAAATATTAAGAAAATATTGTGAACTGAACCTTTGTTTTTCTTGACTATTCTAAAAAAGGGAGAGAAAATATTAAGAGTGGAATTGAAAAAGAGCATGTCATTTGAGATCATCTTTTCTTAGGCTTTATTGGTGTTTATGGCCACAGCAGAGGTGGAGGGATGGCTGCATCCTCTTTAACGCCATAATGTTGACGGCTCTCTCTCACACAGCAGGTGCAGTGATCAAAAAGGGCTTTTTACTGCTTCTCTGTCTGCCTGACTTCCTCAACCTTCAGCCTCTGTGAGTCAGTGTGTCTGATTTTGTGCGTGTGCGTCCGTCAGCCTGCCTTGGTAGTCAAATGCTTTTCCCCCGACTTACACCTTCCTCTTTCTAATGCCTTTTCCAAAACACATTTATAATAGCGAGAAAACTTATTTTTCCCCCCCAACAAGGTGACAATCCCAGTGTTTCAGTTTCACACTAACTCACAAAAAGAAATGCTCTGACCCACTTATAAAGATTTTGTTTTTTATTTTTCTGTGATAAAATTGCTGTTTTCGTTATGGACAGGTGAACATGAGCATCCTGGTTGGGTTTTTTTTTTTCTTTTAACATGCAACTTTAGCCATTTCCTGCAGTGAATTCAACTGTTAGGTAAAACACATCATATATAGCTCTGTATGTCATGATGATGATGATGGTGGTGATGATGATGACAATGATAACATAAAAATTATAGTATAATAAAGATTCTAATATTAAGTATGTAAAACATTTTTAAGAATCTCCGTCTTCCAACTAGTAATGGCAAATCCTTTGAAGCAATGTTTACTTTGGTTTTTCCTTTTGGGTTTTCTGTAAATGCTTTCTATACTGCTCGCCCTGTGGTGACCTCGGTGAAACTGACACTTAAGTTAATGCATATTTTTCACATGTGTGTTTCAGATTATGACCATTTATTCTCATGCTGAGCTGCCTCAGTGCTATCTCATGATGGATGATATTCAGGGAAGTGGAAGGACTGAGCAGTAGTGTAGAAAGCATTATTTACTATGATTTAAAAGAGTATTTTAGGTCTAGTGAATTGCATATTGAAAATGACTACATACAGTATAAGTATGCAGAAATAAAATACATATATAAATAAATCTATATATATATATATATATAAAAGATATATAAATTTGTTTAAAATAAATACAGTATTTACGAATAAACTATGATAGAGGTACAACTAAGGTGTTGAAATAAATGCTAAAATAAACTATGGCCCTGTCGTGATTCTCGTTTCTCCTTTAATTCCCTCGTCTGACAAATTCGCGTAATGATCCAATTCAAAGTGCTGTGTTTGAATTGAGTCATTTGGCAGCGGCTCGTCTCAGCCCTGCAGTGGTTTGAAGGCAACATTGTTTTTCGGGTCCTGAATTGTTTTCCCATCAGGCTCGGTGAGCTAATAGGACAAAAGTTTGGCGCTCTCGGGTAGGAAGAAGATGAGATGGCTTAATTCAAAGCAAGCAGTGGCTGCATTCATGCAGCAAACCGAAAGACGCCTGTGAGGCACCGGGAACAATGGAAAAACAAGTTGGATCAAGATGAATGTCAGGCCGTTTGCTGGCGCTGCGACAGCTTTAATGTTCAGGGGAGAAATTTGTAAATGTAATGCTGTTTTGGGCTGGAGCCATTTCCCCAGCTTTCCCAGTCCTTGTGTTGGGTTCTGCTAGTACTTAGCAGAATTACAAATGTCTGAGAACTATTTTCTTTGAGGAGATGAAATCACAAGCATGGAGAATAAAAATGGTGTAGATTATTTACGGAGAGGTTTAGCATCCTGCGGCGTCACGGTGAAGGAGGGGTCGGAGTGTAAACCGGTTTTTATTATCGGTCGCTGTCATGGTATTGGAGGAGGTCGCTGTTCGAACACTTTGAACACACGGGTGGTCCTGGGAAGAGGCTCACTGCCATACAGCGTCTAACTATGCTTCAATCACTTCTTTGTACTTGGAAAGTCTCCACATCTCCGCACAGAATAGTAGTAATTTACAGTAAATGGGATGAAAAAGGACAGATTAATAATAAAATATTAAATATGGAAGTTATATAATATAGTATAGAACATTAAACAGAGTGTTATATACATGTTAAAGCTTAGAAATAAATGCATTTCGCATTTATGATGAGAAGGACTTGATTATTAGAAAATCCTTTTGATGGATCCTGGAAAAAGCCTCCTGAATGGGCAGCTGATTCATAAAACAACAGTTATCCTTTAATTAAATATTAAAATGTGGTTTCAAGTGATGTGAGAACCACAGATTGTTTGGGGATGGCAGCAGAATTGAATCAGACAATTAAGCTCTGCGTCTGCCTTCACATAGAACAAATGTAACTGAAACTGGCCATGGAGCCGAGTTGATCATGTGATGGGATCAAACGCTTTATAGCTTTGTTATTCACACCCTTGATCACTCTATATTATATCTTAGCATGCAAACAGTGACGGAGTTGTGGTTTGTGCCTCATGTAATGAAGGGTTTTGTTGATGGTGACCAGAACGGTAGCAGGTCGGCGGCCCGGTTCTGAATGAGGGACGATGCTCCTGCCGGTTCGGTGATTCTCTCTTTAGGAGCTGCTGTGTCATCACTGTGTTCAACACCTTGTTTCCTCTGCTCCCAGAGGCCTGCGAGAGCAGACAGAGCCGGCAGTAAACAGACTGCGGCTCCGGATGACTCCGGCGATCTGCTTTAACTTCGGGCTCGCATCCAGCAGCGTTTACAGGGCAGAACAAGTAAACAGTGTGTGGGTGAGCGCGTGCACGCTCCACTGTCTCTCCAGGCCTTGAGAATGGCAGGTGACGGAGGAAGGACTGAAGAGGGAGTTCACGGGACGCCCCACCTCACACTAACTCACTAATAAGCTGACAGGACGGTGTGCCACGCTGACACGATTCTGCGAGCGGCGAGCCGTCCAAGTGAAGGTCCAGCATCTCATTAGCACCATATTGAGAGAGCCGGAGGGAGGGGAGGGCCGGGCAGCCGGGGGGAAGGAGGGCGACTCTTCCAGCTGTTTGTCTAATAACAGAGTGCAGCGAAAGTGAGAGGGTGATAGTCACCGAGAGCTACAAGAGCTCAACAACCTGATAGGGGGGAAGCAGGGGAGCGAGAGAGGAGCGAGGGATGGGGTTAAAGTGAAGGAACAGAGGGGAAAAGAGGAAGAGGAGCTCAGCCTGGCATGACTGCAAACTAGAACCACAGCTGAGAGGGGGAGGAGAGCGAGAAAGGTAAGTTTCTTCCTCCTCCTATGTTTTGCCCTCAAGCCAATTGGAATCAATGCGATTACCACGCAGAAAGCTCTTGTTTGTTTCTATCCTCTGCCGCCGCCGGCGCGAGTTGCCTCGGCGTCTCACGCCTACTTCGACATCAGCCAACTTATGTGCATGTAACTTTAAATGCCAGGGGAGAAGTGGGTCAGCGAGAGGGGAGAGAGGAGCATGTGTTAGAGGAGGAGAGGGGCAGACAGACATGGAGAGAAGCCCTCAGCAGCCCTCGATCTGCAGTAACAAGTGGTCACTTGAGTAATCACTGCTGATTCAGAGACTAATGTAAGTGCTGGTTCTCCCAGGCATGACTGCTCTGCTGCCACTTTTTTTTTTTTTTTTGTTTGTTTCTTTGGCTTGTGAATGAAGTTTTTTTGGGGAATAAAAAAATCCTTTGATGTGAATGCGTTTAAGCGTTGAGCTGGATCTGGTCTGAACGTGGCTCACGCTCGCTTCCCCTCCTCTCCTCTGCACGGACAGATAGAGTCAAACACTGTGACTGTGTAAGTTCTACTTTCAGGATCTAATCAAAAGTGAGAATTTGTAGAATAAGTTTGATAATAAGGGCAAGAGGACGGGCTGTAGCCGAGGGAAACGGATCCCGAGATGAGCCTGGCTCTCAGTCATGCTCGGTCTTGTGATGAGGCGTGGTTAGTCACTTTCATATTACTCAGCAGGCAATGTGACAACATGTTAGCCAGACAGAAATAGGCCTGAATGTCACCGTCCTCTGCAAGTTCGTGCGTGCATCCCTCTTCTTTTGTTCGGCTTCGGCTTGCCGTCTCCCCTCCGGTGCGTGCCGCACGCCTTGATCGACACGCCGAGCAAAAAAATACCTGCTACGTGAACTGCTCATTTCCACCGCAGTCGCCCATTTGTTGTCAGTTCAGAAATCTGCCTCCGCTGCACTCCTGCGGTCATAATGCCTGAAAAGGACAAAAGTAAGAGTCTGAGTGGGAGACAGTTGTTTCTAGCGGGCCTTGTGTTAGTCAGAGCAAAGGGAAAGATGACCTTTCGCTGCTGTTTATTTTGGGAAAGCAACAGGAAGAATGCTGGAGCAGCTGTTCTATTCCTGCTGGCAGATCCCACCCCTCGTGAATTCCAGTCTGCCACTGGGACGACACTCCCCTTTACTCATGCGGGAGGGCTCTGGGCATTGTGCGCCGTAAATAACACCTCGTCCGAATAACCTGAGTTGCGATGGCGATGGACTCAAACAACACGTATATACACTGCAAGGTTGCAATAATTTACACTTAACCTGCCGTGCAGACGTCTGCCTGCCGAGAGAAAACCGCCATTCCTGGCTTGTTGTGCATGAGAACCAGTCTAGCAACTACCAGCTGCATGACACACAGGCATCTCCTGCTCTCTGACGACAGACACCTTCCTAAAAATGGCCAGCCTCCCCAAAGAGCCGCCCGAGGATGCCAAGAAGCAGAGCTTCTGGATGGTGAGGACCAAACACGCCAAGAACTCTCCGACCCCCAAATACAATAGTGGGGCGTGTTTCGGAGAGACTGACGGCTGTTTTTCCTCGCCCGCTCCCAGCCCAGGAACTATGTGCGAACGGTGCGCAGAACCGATCAGTCCTTCCAGGCGTGCAACGACATCGTGGCCTGCTTCAGGGAGCGAGCGAAGGTGGAGGAGCAGTACGCCAAGCAGCTCAGCCAGTGGAGCAGCAAGTGGAAGTCCAAGGTGGATTCTCGTGAGTATGACGCACTGCATTGTGGGGCTGAAGAGTAGATGTACGTCCAGACCCCATCGATCATCTCCAAGGCGATTTCTTTCTCGCTAAATGAGAACATCTGAAGTTTCTCCTCTGGACAAATGAAGGTCGCTGCTTCTGACTCACCGCCGCTCGCTGTGCTCCGTCACTCATCGGCCTCTCTCTCCTGCATCCCCAGGGCCGCTGTACGGCTCCCTCATGAGGGCGTGGCAGTGCTTCTTCACCTCCACCGAGCGCCTGTCCGAGCTCCACCTGTCCGTCTCTCAGTCGCTCGTCGGCGAGGAGGGCAGCCGGGTCAAGACCTGGCAGAAGGAGACGTTTCCCAAGAGGCTCCTCTGTGGCTTCAAGGAGAGCCACGACAACAGCACAAGTTTTTCACGTGCGCAGAAACCTTGGTCCAAAAAGCTGAAGAAGGTCCAGCTCACATATGTCATTGGCACTCACACACATGTCCTGCACATATTAACACCATCATTAACAAACGAATTGAAGTGAAGACAGATGATCTTTTACCGACGGTTTTTCCAGCAGGTGCATTTCAAGGCTCATGGAAGAAGCTCAGAATACCTGTGATGTTTTGTTTTTTTTTTCTTCTTCTCCCGCCTGGAGGCAGTTTTAACACAGACACTTGGCAGGAAATAAACAGAGAAGCAGCCAGCTTTTGTCCAGACATAACAGAATTTGACAACCAGCAGCTCCAAAGCACACAAATTAACATGTTGCGCCACATTTCTCAAATCCTTGTGATGTAGCGTTGTTGTTTTGTTTTTTTCTAACCAGTGGGTAATCGCTTTCAGATAAATGCTTCATGTTTTATGAACAATAGAGGTGCAAGAGTGGTATTGATTTTCTCACCTCGCTCTCAGCGAGAAATCAAATGAGCTCATATCTGTCAAAACAGCATGCTACTGTTTCTCCTCCTGTTTTAAGATTAAGCAACTTGGTGCTGGAGACTGGTCAGTGTGTGAAATTGATGGATGGGAATATAAAAAAAAAGGTTTGAAGGGTAATTTTTGATTTATTGACACCAGCCATGAAAATATAATGTCCAATATTGATCCAAAAAAAGAAACACGATTCCATTTACAAAAGAAATCTGTTGTGTTGTTACATGAACTTATGTTCCACACATTTTTGTCAAATAATACTGAAGAATCTTCAGTGTTACTGGATCCAAGATCAAAAAAAATACCGAACAAGCTTAGTATGCTAAGATATTTTCTCACAGCATATTCAATTTCCATTTCACTGTAAATACAAATGTGATTTTTTTTTTTTTTTCCTGCAGTTGGAGAAAGTCCGAGCTGATTACCACAAGTCCTGTCAGAGGGAGCAGGCGGCGGTGGACAAAGAGAAGCAGGCCAACGAAAACTCTGAGATGAGCGACGAGAAGAAGCAGAAGTTCGGCGAGGCCAGAGAGAAGGCCTCGGAGGAGAAGGAGAAGGTGAGGGGAGAGGCGTTCACACACTGCAGCGCTTCACTCCAAATGAACCAGCAGAGAGGGTAACGTTATGGGAGAAGTGGAGAGTCAGGGGGACGTCTTTTCCCAGCATCATTTACTTTTTTTTTTTTCTTTTTTTTCGGGAAAAAATGACAGAAGGGTAAATTTAATGTGGAGTTAAAAAAAAGAAAAAAAAGCACCAAACTGGCTCAAAACAAGCTTTCCCGATGGCCTAAACCAATATTACCTAATAAGGTGGAAAGTCTGTGGTGTGAGCATCGCGAGGAAAACAGTGATTCTAGTTCACTGACAGGACTCATCCACCCGCACTTTAAAAACCCTTATAAAGTATCTTTTTTTTTTTTTTTTTACCTTTCATGAGTCATTCCATTCAGAAGAGTCAAAAATGTTGCGTTCAGAGTTCCGTGGGCCTCGGCTGTTTATTCACTGGGGAAACTATCAGCTGTAAACATGAGCTCCGTCCTGAAGCATCTGCTCCCAGCACTTCCCATGTATGGCCATTTGTTATCATGACTCCGCTCAGTGTTTACCGAGCCCAGCATGGGAACGACGGCGGGCGCACGGTGACTGACACAGATTTGATTTCAGCCCAGCGGGGGCTCTTCCTGCAGGTGCCACCCATTTTCTAAAAATGCTTTGTCTCAATCCTGCTGCAGCATAGAGACCGATACGAGAAGATGCTGGAGGACGTGTCGTCCTACACGCCTCGCTACATGGAGGAGATGGAAGCCATCTTTGAAAACGCCCAGGAGGAGGAGAGGAAGAGGATCAGCTTCCTGAAGCAGACCTTCCTCTCCATCCACAGACATTTGGACATCACCAATAATGAAAGGTGGGCAGCCGGCTGCCTGTTTGCGTCCGCACTCGGCTGTTTCCCCAGACGGCTGACTTGTCTGCTCTGTGACAGCGTGAAGGCCGTCTACAGCGAGCTCCACCAAACCCTGATGGCCATCAATGAACAAGACGATCTGAAGTGGTGGAAGAACAATCACGGGCCCGGCATGCCCACCGACTGGCCCAAGATTGAGGTAGAGAGCAGTGGAGATGTGCCAAGTTCTGTTTCCAGTCTCAGGTTCTGCTAATTCTGACTTTATACAGAAGGGTCATCATAAACCTATGTTCTGTGAGAAATTAGATAAAAATAATTTCTTTCCAATTCAAGCTTTTAAAAACACACCTTATAAGATTTAATCTATTAAATGAACACTTTTCATCCAGTGATATAAATATCCTAAACACCAGTATGTGTATTCATAAAGTCACATAAGGATCATTTATGTAGAAATAGGAGCAAAAAATCTTAATGATTTCTTAATGTGATGGGGAAAAAATGGATGTATATGAAAATATTGATATTTTTACTCAATTAAAAAAAAAAACAACCATTTGTAGTATTAAAAGTGTATGATATTTTTGGTTTGAAGGTGTCTTTTCTCCTCTTTTCAGGAATGGGTCCCACCTGTAAAGAAACTGAATAGAAAGAAGAGAGAGCAGAAGAATCTGGGAAACAGACCGTAGGTTCAGCCTGCAGCTGATGAGGGAAAAAAAACATTAAAACACTGAGATAAACCTGACATATAATCAATGTTTTTCACCTGTCCTCTCTGATCAGAGTCATGATCGGCGGCGTGAAGGTGCGAGCGCTGTACGACTACGTGGGAGAGGAGGGGGACGAGCTGTCCTTCAAAGCAGGTGACAGCAGGTTTTTTTATTTACATTTCTATAGACTCCAGCTCTCAGCCTGGATAAACCAGATTTAGATGAATACAAGTTTTATTCCAAGATTTTTTCCCCCTTGTTTCTGTATCTTCAGTAAAAAACGTTAAGGCCTTAAAATCCTCACAGGATGAGAATTTTCTTGCCTCACAGCACCAGTACTGCAGGTTTTAGTGTGGAGTGTTTCTCTCGTTCCCACAGTCCAGACATGCTTCGCCCGTTGAATCGGTGACTCTTGATTTGATGCAGGAGTGATTGTGTGGGGGTGACAGACTGTCAACCTGTCTGGATATTTCCAGCCCTTTGCCAAATGTTCGCTCGGATAAGCTCCAGCTCCCCCCTGGAAGCGAGAATGGGAACTGAATCGTGTTTTCACCTGTTTGGATTGAGTTCTTCTGTACTGCTGACTTGGGCGGAGTGCTTTATATATCTGACAGGCCGTCCAAAGATCAGGGGCGTGTCCACATGCAGACGTATAGCCTTACAATCTGAGGTGATTCATTGGTTTCTGGATACAAGGAAAGCAGAACTTCAGTCTCCACAATCAGCAGCAGTAAACTCCTCTGGTTTGAATTCAACATCACTCAGATTTACTGAAGTCCAAACATCTTTTGCTAAGTGGGGAAGATATTTCGCCAGTCAAACTATGCTCATAGCTGTCTCTTCCAGTTGGTGTGATATGCCGGAGCGCTCGTATCTCGCAGTACAAAATGAGACATGGCAGCTGCAGGGTTTCTACGGGGATGTTTTGAGGCCTGGATTTATCTCTTGGATCGAATCCAATTGTTTGAAAGCCAGGAAACCCTTATGCGGACAACTGGATGACGCTGGGGTGAATGTAGCGAGCAGCAGCGATCACAGTCAATTAAGGCGAACAGAACATCCAAAGGCAAAGCACGTCTCCAAATGTTATCCCCCAAACCGACAACATCCATCCTAACTTACGTCAAATGAGCGAAGTTGAATTAAATGTAGGTGGTTTGTTGAGAGGAGGGGTGAACATTTATTTTCACTGTGAAGCCTCTTGGAAAAAAAATCATCTTAAATAAATTCGAGTGTTTTACTGAAAAAAAAAACAAAAACCAGTATGATGGTTAGTTTTGACATACCTTGGGTTCCTGCAACAGTCAGGTTCTGGTGTTACTTAACGTGTTTTGTCTGATCATGGAGATTCCAATCGCGACCTTTCAACTCAGCAAAGAGAAGTGACCATGCATGACCTTCCTACACTGGAAAAAGAAGCTGTGACCACCAGAAAAAGAAAAGCAATGCAATTATACTGCATGCATGATGTAAGGTCATTTTCGTTTGATTAATAACTACTTTTGGATTTCTGTTAGAAAGTGAAGCTTGAAGTCAGAAGTACAGCGGAGCGCCGAGAGCGACGTCTGCGCCGCTGTGTCGACTTGCAGTCAAGGACGGCCGCCGTCATGCATGACTTACAGTGAATGCGGGCCTCCTCCAACGCACCTATTTGTTATGAGCGGCTTGCCGTCAGGGTTTCTGCCCAGTTTGATTTTGACACACTTGCTGTATGCCGGCGTCTTGGAGCAGCAGAAACACGTGAGATCCAGGTTTAGACGGCACAGGTCGGCCGGGCCGAGGCTGGGGTCAAGGCTGTTTCTGTGTCTTATGACCAGATACTAAATCTAAATCACTGCTGCAACTGGGTTCTCTGTAACATCAAGGGCTGAATCACGGAAGGGAAGTGTTCTTTTTGTGTTGGAAGATGACTCAACGGAAGTTTTCTCTTCTCTTCGTTCTGACGCCAGGTGAAGTGTTCCTGAAGGTGGAGGAGGAGGACGACCAAGGCTGGTGTCGGGGCGTGCTGAGCGGAGGGAAGGAGGGTTTCTATCCTGCCAATTATGTTGAAGTTGTCGAGTGACGTCAAACCGTACGAAGCGTCACGTCCTGAACTTATTTCCCGCAGCTGGTTTTTAAACTCCTCCGAGAATAACAAGTATTATCAGTTAGTGTCTGAGATGTTGTCACACTGAGTCTGAGTTGATGTTTGATCAAATCTGTACGCCGCCTTTTTTAAATGTACAATTTCTGAGGCCTTAATATTCTAACCTGTGAGGTTTGAGTACATCTGCAATTAACTTATGAAAGATTAGAGTGCAGCGTTTGTACTGAATGTGAATGTGTGTTTGTGTGTTTGCATGCATTGTGCACGTTATTGCAGAAGAGAAGATATTTATTTACTGCCGTCCTGTCTGAGTCATGAAGCCACTGCGATGAGGACGGATTGAATTTACCCCGGCAACGGTTTACAATGCTGTGCGCACGTCAGGTTAATGTTTACTCCTTCATTGATATGTGGAAGCACACAAAAGCTACTTTGATTGAGGTAAAGGATTTTCAAAATAAAGCTATATCTGTGTTGGCTCCAGCTCTTCCTTTATTTTTTCAAACTTTCCTCTTTCCTTTTGCTTTGTTGATCAGTCGAACGTTTGGCCTTTAGATCCTCTTGTTGAGGAGGAAGCACATGACTTTGACTCTCTTGGAATCTAAAACCGACCCATGAAAGCCCATCTAGAGAGTTCAGAGTGACTTACTATAACTGACGCCTTTGGATTGAGCGTCCACACCCAGTCCGCTGCACTGTGATCTGGTGGAATCTCTGGTTTTACTGGCTTTGGCAATACGAGGGAAACTCAAACCTCCGGGATAATTATGTTTTAATGAGAGATAATTGTATATGTACACCAATTTTTACAATCAATTTAATTACCTCTATAAGTATGTGACAATAACACATGACTGACAAACACATCTTGGGTTTATCATTAATAGGTCAACAAATATGGTTGAGCTTGACAAATATGTGGCACAAAGTATGTTAACATGAAGGCCGCGGTCAGAGGTGAACAAACCCTGAAAATCGTTCAAGGAAACTATGAATTTACAGAAAGAACCCAGCCTTGATTGATAACAGACATTTGTTTGATGTGAACCATTAGCACATGATGCGGATCAGTTAATATTTAATAGACAATGCTTGAAAATGTGATTGTGTTTTCAGGTTATCTCACTTTGAATCACCTCTGGCCTGATTCTCAGGTCTGCTCTGCTCAACCCACCCACTTTATTTGGAGCTCTGAAATGTTTAACCAGAGTTGGGCAACGTGCAGTAAATATCAGATTAACAACGCTAAGAGCATAACACTGATCTCTTTGCGCTCACTGGACGGACGGGGGATTCTGTAAGAGGGAAACCTGTTGGTTGGGATGTTTGCTCTGAAACTTGTGAACGGCGTGACGTCGGCTGGCAGCTGAAGCATCGCTCAGACTTCAGGAGATTTCATGTTTATTGCAGAACTCAACTTTCCCAGGGCTTCTCATGTGTGAGTACGTTTCAGATATATTCTAATGCAGCTTGGTTCAAGTTGTGTTGATCTCAGGAGAGAATGTGAGTTTCAGGCCCAACCGGTGCGTGTCAGGAATCTTTGTAATGCTGATGACTTTGTACTGAAGCTGTGAGAGGTTATTGTTCCCTCTTTTTTGCTTTTTAACGAGTCGAAGCGTGTCCTTTTGGTCACCGGCAGGAAACGATGGAATTCGCCTGTGGCTTTGTGTATGTGCCGCCGTCGCTGAGTCAGAGGGACGGCGGACGATCTCCAGCCAAAGTGACGGGATTCTCAGGTGTGATCCCGACCAAACGCAGAGTTAGGACACAAACACCCATTCACCAAACGATGAATGGCACATCTACGTGCTTAGATGTATTTTTCCCTCAGTTCCACGGTTCAATGAGCAGACTCCCGGGCGCTTCTCTGTTTCACTGAAGTTTGATAAAAGAAACTATTTCGGCTTTCCAGAGCAACAACATGAAACTGCAGATTTTACTGTCAGTCACAGATTCAAATAGCCTCTTTGATGACTCACCAGTTTAAAGGAATCCATCAAAGCGGCACAAAGCCGTTGCTTTTTGTAATGTCTGTCAAAGGAAATCCAGGGGAAAGCAGGAAGTTGTTATAATGTCAGGACACGACATAAATAAGATTAAAGTTACGCTTCAGAATTTATATTTTCCTCCAATATGAAAGACTGATGATGCATAACTATGTAAAAGTATCTGTAGGTGGATTTTCCCTTTCATCTGAGCTTCCTGAGTTACTGTTTGGTCAAGCACCATTATCCATTATGTAATCGGTGACACACACACACACACACACACACACACTGAGCCTTTCCTGGCTGTCTTAGAAAGACGAGACATTCCTTTCACATACTTTTCTTCACTCAGTAAAAGCCATCTGCCACCTGAGTCACATTTTCTTCACAGCACAAAGGTCGTCGCTGCACCGGTTGTTTTGTCTCCGCTCACTGCTGAAAAACCACTCTTCAATTAACAGGCCATGCTTATTACGTTTTTTTTGTGTCCTTTTTTCCATTCCCCTCTTTTTTCAGCCCTTCTTCCTCCCGCTAAGCCGCTCCGTCCTCGCAGTCCTCCTCCTCCACCCCCGACATACCCAGCAAAATCCCACAATTCTGTCTCCAAGATTACTGAACAGCTGGAAAACAGCAAGGACGCGAAGAAAGTCACAAAGCCTGGTCCTTTCTACCGAAATGGAGAGTTTCATAAAAAACTGCAGGGCTCTTCCTCCATCAGTGTCACTCCTCAGCCGACTCCGCCTCCCCGAAGATCAGGTACGGCGAACGTTGCGTCAGTGTATTTATTATATAACCTTCATGTCTCACGCCATAACTCCTGGCTCCTCCTCCTCCTTATTGACATAAATCAACCTCTTCAGAAATCGCTCCCTTGATAAGGAAACTCTGGCTCCTGTTAAGTGACAGGTTCAAGCTGAAGGTTTTCCAGAGCATCAGCGTGTGTTTGACAACTGGACAATCTGCTCTTCCACCAAGACTCGTTAGGTTTTCATTAACTCTGTTTCCATCCAGCCAGGCATGTGGTTTAGATCTTATTTGTAAACTTGCTCAGTAAACTCTACAGAAGAGCCAGCTTCCTGTTTGTTGATGCCACGTTCATTCTATGTCCCTGGGACTGGAATCAATATACAGCTGATTGGTTTATAACAGTTTTCTCCGACCTGCCAAATGACGAGCCAGATTTAAAACTCAGACGACGCCGGGGGTGACATCTTCCCTCTGATCAAATCACCACAGCGTCTTGTGTTTTCATCTTGAACGATCCAGCTCCAGTTCCAGATCTCCCGCCAAGACCTGCGTTCATGAGACTGATGCCAGAGTACGTGATGGTGTTACCCTCATCCCCCTCCTCCCCATCCTCCCCCTCCTCTCAGAAATCTTCCACAGGTCAGCCACCTGTCACATCTACCGAGAAAGGTAATTTCAAACTTTCCTTCCGATATTTAAAAATTGAGGATACGATAAAAATGTAACTTTGACTGGTCTGAACTCATGATCAGTTGATAAGGGTCCTCTGCTGGGAAATCCAAACGTGGTCCTCGTCAGTTTAGGAAAACTCCTGTCAGATGAAAAGAGTGAGTAAGATTTCACTGTCCCAGCATGCCTCTTTGTGTCATTATCAGCCTCTTCATGTTTCTAATGATGCTTTCTTCCAGAGGATGTGATGACAGGGGAGCCCTGCTGCTGCTCCCGGTGTGGCTCCGTGCTGGACACATTTTACAACAATCAGGTACCATCTGAGTTTAGTCTTTACACTGATAAGCAGCACGGCATAAAGGACCTAATGATTACTGATATCTATCATAGTGATGGACTTCTAGAGGCAATCTAACCTGGATAATTTTCCATTTGCTGTGTTTCAGTTCAATGCGTGTTACTTCTGCAAGGACTTGGATTCAAAAAGCAGTCCTGCCGTACAGGAGGGTCAGCCTAAAGGTTACAGGGACAGCCTCTTTCTCCTCAACCCCGGCGACAAACCCACCAGCGCCACTAACGCCATGCTGATCTTCTGCATCGACGTCTCCGGCTCCATGAGCATCACCTCGCAGGTGCACCATGACTCTGCATTCACTCCCGGTGTAACGAGGCCAGAACGACCAGCTGGAACAGATCGATACAGGCTGCCGTGTTAAAAATGATCAATCTGAATTGTTTCAAGGTGTCGGAGGGAGATCATATTTCCTACGGATCACGTCTACAGGTTGGTATTTTCATGTAATTTAAGTTTTAACACTCTGAGGCTCCACTTTGACCTCACTTCAACACATTACAATCATGATTTTATTGAAATATATGTGTTCGAACTAGTTTGTCCAGGAAGCTGTGATACAGTGTGTCCAGAGACTCAGTCAACAACAACCTGGCATCCGAGTGGGACTCATCAGCTTCAACTTTCAGGTACAAACTCAGCTGTAGATGCCAATTCTCACCATGTCTGAGTGACAGTCATGTGACTTGGACATAAATCTCAAGTGAAAACTTTTTTTTTTTTGACACTCCAGGTGACAATGCATGGATATAAGGACGTCACGTCACGCGTCTTAAGAGATGCAGAGTTAATAGAGAGCAGCTATCTGAAGAAGGCTGCAGCCACTTTCCCAACTCCTCCTCCACTGTCACAAACCAGAGACTACCTAAAGAAACAAGTCACAGAGTAAGGAGACGCCGAATTCGATGTGCACTGACCGGTATTTGTCTTTCACGACACATGATCGCATTGTATTCTGTATGTTTAATGAGAACAAATATTGTGATTGCAAAGGTTGTCTGCGAGCGGAACCACGGCTCTGGGTCCAGCGGCTCTCCTAGCGATTGAAGTGGCGTCCAGACAGTCAGGCTCCAAGGTGGGTTTCATCGAACATGGACGGTTCTTATGATTGCTGGATAAATTTAAAAACCATCCAGTATCAAATGATTTAACCATCAGTCTTTGGAAAAATGGTAACAAGATGGATATTGTTGTTTCCATTTGAGTTTTTTCTTGATCTGTACGATACAGTCCTGATCCGCTGTTCCTGTTGATCTCGAAGGTGATTATCTGTACAGATGGGAAGGCCAACACAGCGCTGGGGAACCTGGAAGTGGAGGATAATGATGCTCGGACGCTGCTTTCGTCCACCATCTTCTACGAGGAGCTGGGAGAGTATGCAGCTAACCAGGGGTCAGCACCTTTCCTCAGATCAATTGTTAAAAGATATTCAGTGTACCAGAAAGGCAGGAGACAGAGACGATAAGGCATCCGCTGGAAGCTGAAGGACAGCCGCTGCTGAATGATGTGGATGTGCTGTGACGCGGGTCATTCTGATAAATCATCCTCTCATCAGCGTGACAGTGTCCGTGCTGTCCATCGAGGGAACTGACTGCAGGCTGGATGAGCTGGGAAGACTCGCCGATCGCACCAGAGGGACGGTAAGTGACCGTGTGGCGTGGAGACGCGTGTCGGATTCGATTGTCGTGCCTGCTAACTGCGCGTGTGTGTCGTGTGTTGTCATTTCGTGCTGCCCTCTGGCCTCTAGGTGGTCATAGCCAGCCCCGATCGGCTACACCCGGAGTTCGAGCAGATCATTGAAAACCGCACCATCGCGACACAGTGCACTGTGACATTACTGCTGCCCAAATCACTGTAAGCCCCGAACACCAACTCCCATAATGCTATTCTTTGCTTCACGGACTGCTCTCGGGAGGTTCTTAGCACATGAAAGGATTTTTAAGCACTTTAAAATTACATTAATAACACACGCAGCCCACAGCGCTGACTCATGTTCCGCCGTGCTGCAGGCGCGTGAGAGGAGAGAGGGAGGCGGGACACAAGGCCAGCAGGGCGGTGGGGAACGTGGACCCGGACACAGAGATCACCTTCCAGTTTGGAGCCCATGCACCGGACACCAGAGGTGAGAGAGAACCGGTGGGCCGATCGAACGCCAGGCAGTGGGAATGTTTTGGTCTTTCCAGGTGTGCTATCGCTTCACGAGAGACCTGCAAGGGGTGTTCAGTATTTCTTGATCCCAGCAACCAAGAAAATCTCAAATCACACAGAAACAGACAAAAACATTGTAAAATGAGTCATTTCTTTCAAACACAACTAGACCACTGACAACTGGGAAATATTTAAAAGGAATAAATGAATCATGTAGAAACAGTTAAGCTACAACAGAGGTTCATGTTTCGCCACTTCCAAGACAGAAAAGTGTCCATCTGGATGCATCAGTCTGTTGATTGTTGCTGCTGCAGAAACTGTGTGAAAATACAAGAAAGCAAAAACATTTAAGTAGCTATCAGGGTGTTATTAGAAAATATGATTTATAGTCATAACTGTAAATGCCGATTGAGCGTGCCCGTCTCTCCTGTGAGAACATGCACGTTCTTCAAGGGCGGAAACTTGACCCACAGCCAAAATGTTTGGAAACCATCTTTACTGAGGAATTTCAATGATGAAATTTTGCTCAGATATTTATTCCCCCATCAAATCTCAACAAATTGTCAGGCTTTTGTTTGGATTTTCACTGAAGACTGCTGACTTAGCTTCAGCCAGTCACCCAGATTTAGGTCCTGAGCTACAACAGATTGCTGATATTAAAAATACATCTGAAATTTCTACATGCCAAGTGGCTGCAGAGTTGTTGACATCTGCATTTTAACAGAATTATTATATTCAGTTGTAGTTTGAAGTGTCATTTTGCAGTTGTATTTTGAAGGCCTAAACAGAAGGGGCATTTTATTACATGAATATTTCTTCTAAAGTTATTTTTGGTACCGTCGATTGTTGAATAGAGATGAATAGAGATTATTCTGAGCATAACGCAGCATGTTGAGTAACCAGCTCAAGGGCGGACCAAGTGCCCTATTTTTGTAAATAACAATATGGCCACCCCAGAGTAAAGAGACCAGAAAGGGGTCATTTGAGCCGGTCTGACCGCTGAGTCATCACACATACGTTTGGTGTTTGTTTGTAGTGCCGGCTCCGGGCCCCGGCAGCCGCGTCTCCATCCAGCTGCAGCTCAGGTACAAGAAGAGAAACGGACAGCGGATGCTCCGGGTCTTCACCGCAGAGCGAGAGGTCACCGACGACAGGTGAAGGACGCCGCCGCCACCATCACCGCCCTTCGTTCAGCTTTGAAGACTTCTCCGGATAGTTGCAGCGAACTATCCACACGCCTATGGCCGCTCGCATAATCTGAAATAAGTCATTATCGTCTGACATCTTTAATCACTTTCACCCCTCAGGATAACATTTGATTGGATGTAATGTTTTATACTAATCTCAGGAGCTGGAGGCAAAGTGGTTTGGAAATCCAAGGAGACTGCCTGTTGCTGAGAAACTGGAGGTTTCATGCATAAATGATTGCGCCGTGCAAATAGGTTTTCATCCATTCGAACATTTAGTTACACAGTAAATGAAGCACTCAGCCTGATCGGCCTGCTTTATATACTGAATGAAGGTCACACGATTCATCGTCGGAGCACAAAGTGGCCCCCGGGCGTGTTTGTGCCGCGGCATAATGGCGAGTTTGATGCTGTAAACGCTGAAAAGCGCTCCTGCGATAACGGCGCGTCTTCCTCCGGCAGCGCGGCGGCCCTGTCCTCCCTCTCCGTGGCCATCGTCCAGCTGAACTCGGCGCAGGCCAGCGCCGCCCTGGCCGTCAGAGGACGCCTCCTGGACGCCAGAGGGGAAGGGGAGCTGCAGAGGAAGCTCATTGAGAGAGCGCTGTGAGTAACGGGGGGGCGCCTCCGACTGACGACAGCAACGGTGTGTGGGCAACGTGTGAAAGAGGAGAGACGCTCCGAGCTCGAGTCTCATGAAAGCTTTATAGGAAAAAAAATAAAAAAGAAGAAACACTTGGCATCAAAGGGGATTATAAAACATCAGATTTTAGAAGACAAATACAACAACACTTTGTAGTTTTTGCTTTTAAAAATCAATAATCTTGTTATCTGGTGAACATTTCCTTCTAAATATTTATATAAAATCATCCCAAACCTGATTTTTTTTTTTTTTTAATGGATGCAGATTTTTTTGTTTGCTAAAATCAATTCCTAAAGATAAGATATGCTTTAGTGATCATTCTGAGTGGACATTTGAACGTGACTGCAGCACGTAATGATGATATTATTAGAGGACATTCAAATAAAAGGTCAAACTGATGGGTGAGAATAACCTGGTCCGGAGCTGGATGTCGTCAGGTCAGACTGCTGCTGCTGTTCATCTGAATCACTCGCTTCTGCACCTCTGTAGGATGATTCAGCGGCTGAATGACGAGTCCATTAACCACAGTTCATCATGCATTTAAATCTGCTTTTATATAACTCATGATCGACTTGCAGCTAAGAGTATACATAATATTAACAGCATCACTGGAGAAATGTTGTTGCTCAATTGGCCTCACAGATAATGAATGCGGATATTTACTTGCAGAGAGCATAATCGCAATGCAGAGGACAAAGAGACGTACCGGGAATGGGTTAAAACCATGGAGCCCATATACAACAACATACAGAACTTCACAAGAGTGAGTGTTTGCACTGTTTTTCATTAGATTCCGTCTCGCCTGAGAATCTCAGCACTCAAACATTAATTTGTTTTCTTTCCAGAGAAAAGCCGGCGTGTCTGACGCACAGGTAATTTTTGCCCTTTTCACTTTAAAATGTTGCATCTTCTCTGAAAAGTCATATCTGAGTCTCCCTGTTGATTTCTCGTCCCAGCGGCCTCTCTCAGACGCAGCTGCGGCGCTGCTCTACGCTATGAAGCACAGCAACAGGAAGTCCATGAAGAATAAACACAGTTTGTAGCCAAGTATCCCACTCCGCCTTTCGCCTCTTTGGAAGCAGATCAAGTCAGACGAGGCTGAATGGATTCCGTCTGAACAGTCCACAATGTAAATAATGCATTGCTGTACAGCACACGGCGCGTTTCTCAGATTGAGGCCGTTACCGTTGTTACGTTGGGAAACTGCTGAGACAGTGTACAGTAAACAGAGGTGTGTTCTTCACACTGCGCCTGTGGTACATTTTGTGCTTGTGCACTGACCAAAAACACACAGAAAACCCTGATTCAGAAACACTGTCATGCAGCTCACACTCAGAGCTTTTTACTGTCAGCAAAAAAAAACATAAAAACAAAACGGCTCTCACAGCATACGTACCGCCACGAAGCAAGAATTCAAACGCCAAGGCAGGAAAGAGACTGGAGGCTTTTGCTTTAGGATTATATCCAACTGTGAATCCGTGTTTTAACACATGCAGCTTTCACAAAGACTCACTGCAACACATCAATAATCAGGTGGCAGCAAAGACAATCAATTCCACCATTTAGAGAAGACAGAGGTAGTGAGCAATGGAGTATAAACAGAACAAGACTGAGCAAACGATGATCAAACCCGAAATGGAGGACAGAGCGTAAATAGACATGCGTTTCTCCGGGGCGGCCCTCACAACACAGAAAACGCCCGGGGAGCATCTGTACGGGTCGCTGCCGAGAGCCGGCAGGTTCCAGGAGAGGAGAACATACATGAAGCAGGCCTCAGCCGCGATACGCAGAACGATGCTGAGCAGGTAGAAGGCCAGGGCGCCCCGGTCTTTGTGGAGATCTATGAATGACCTGACGTTGGGGTCGGGGGCCGCGGCGCGGGCCTGCTCCAGCTCCACGTCCGCCGCCACCGCCGCCGCCCTGGAGCGCCTCTTCTGGGCCGCGGACAGGAGGTGGGAGGTGAAGAGCTCCATGAGCAGCACGGTGAGGACCACCAGGACGAAGATGAAGTTCCACGCCATCATCATGGGCTTGTGGAAGTGTCTGTTGAAGCACTGCCGGCTGTCCGCCGTGCCGTTGCAGCTGAAGTCCGCGTCCAGCTTGGTGAAGGGCAGCTCGCCGAGGAAGAGGATGACGAGGCGGACGCACAGCAGGCCGAACCACATGGTGCGGGCCTTGTAGGAGGCGGTGGCGTCCACCGCCGTCCTCAGGATGGGGATGAGGCCCGTCACTATGGCTGCCATCACTACCGCTGCTGGGACTTTCAACAAAAAGAGACTGGACGGAAAGTTTTCACAGCTAAAGTTATGCATAAATCTTGAATATTAAACTAAGACTGAACACATCTGAACATGTTCTTAAGTAAATTATTTTTTTATACAGTGTAAAATAAACAGTTGCAAATGTTTTCTACATAAATCTGAACTGCAGACGCACCAACTATAAACCCTCCAGAGCTTGTGTAACATGTCACATACTGTATCAACCAATTATACAAAAGTGTGACACCTTTCAGTACTAAAATGCCCCATGCAGACATTTACAAATGTCACAACAAATATACATATATACACAGCTTCTCCTGTGTGTGTGTGTGTGTGTGTGTGTGTGTGTTGTAACCACTCACCTCTGAGTGCTGCAGCAAGCTAATGGAACAGAATTACCCCGCTTTGCATTCGGACATTTATGGAGGCCAGAAATGTCACCGTCATCAATATATATGTTACAGTTTCACACCAAGTGATGTGCTGACATGGTGATGCGCCTTTTTGTGTTTATCTCACTTTGGAGCACAAAGTGTCATACGCAGCACAGTGGTTCACACACAATGAGTTCTTAGAACACATTTTATTAGTATAAAACAGTTAAAAACAACAAATTATATGAGAGAAACATGTTACAATGGAATGTAAATTCAACAGAGACGAGCTGAATTTTAAAAACATTTAGTTTTAATCACAACAGTTCATTTTATTGATTTACAGTGGTTATTTTATATCTTGCAGCACAATTTATGAGTGATTACAACAGATAAGACACAAATCATGAGACAACATGTACAGCATAATATAATATGAGCAAGACAAGTAACAATACAAAACAATGACACCGATTCATAATTTACATGACACTGATGCAAGACCATTTTTTGGGGGAAGTGATTTGGAAAAAACAACAAAACAGACCAATGATCTAAAAAGATTTAAGGCCACTGGCGAAATATGATTAAAAGGGGAAAACAGATGTAAAAAACAAAGGGCTTAAAGAACTTCCTCCTTGACTAAGTACTCTGGCAGCGTCTGGAAAGCCGTCACCGGCACCGTCAGAGATATGGTGCTGGGTTCCACCGTGGGGGGCGGGGCCTCGCTGGGCGGGGGAGGGGGAGGGGAGGGCAGCGGGTCCGTGTGGAGGATGTTTATGTCGGTGATTTGCGCGGCGGCCGGCGCGACGTCCGCGTGAGTCCGTAAGTGCTTGCGAAGGTAGGCGGCGAACAGGAAGGCCTTGCCGCAGTGCGGGCAGCAGTGCGGCTTGCTGCTGGAGTGGATCTTCTGGTGCTTGCGCAGCCCCGACTTGTTGAGGAAGGCCTTGCCGCAGCTGTCGCAGACGTGCGGCCGCGGCTTGGGGTGCTGCTTCTCGTGCTCCTGCAGCTCCGCCAGCTGTGCGAACTCCGCCGGGCAGCTCTCGCTGGCGTGGGAACCCAGCGGCATGACCTTGGTGACGGAGGAAGCGGTCGAGTCAATGGAGTGCAGGCTTTCGTGGGCCTGAACTTCATCCCAGGTACCGAAAGTAGCGTCGCAGTGAGTACAGGAGAACTGAGGAAGGGTTGTGTGGGCGGTAAAGCCCGAGGCTGATCCAGCCTCCGTCTCCGTCTCCTGCTGCTGCTGCTGCTGCTGCTGCTCAGACTGCTCCGCTAGGTGAGTCCTTTCATGTTTGCGTAGGCTTGACGACACGACGAATGACTTCAAGCACTCCTCGCACTTGAAAGGCCTCTCTCCGGAGTGCACGCGCCGGTGTTTGTTGAGGCTCGAGCGCTCGGCGAAGGATTTGTCGCACTCGGTGCACGAGAAGGGCCTGAGGCCTGTGTGAACGAGCATGTGGCGCCGCAGATCCCAGGACGCCACGAAGGCTTTGTCGCAGCTCTGGCATTTGTAGGGCCTCTCCCCGGAGTGAACGCGCTCGTGCACGGCCAGATCGGCCGGCTGCCGAAACCGCTTGGAGCACTTGTCGCAGGGATACGGTTTGAAGCCCAAGTGGGCTCGCTGGTGGCGGCGGAAACTAGACGGGTCTGAAAACATCTTGCCGCACTGCGGGCAGAGGAAGGGCTTCTCACCGGAGTGAGTGCGGAGATGAGACTGGTAGGAGGACAGCTGAGTGAAGCCTTTGCCACACTGCTCGCACTGATACGGCTTATTCTGGGAGTGGATGCGCTGATGGCAGGCCAGCGACGAGGAGCGCGAGAAGGCCTTGCCGCAGTCCGAGCACAGATAGGGCTTCTCCCCGGTGTGCGAGCGCTCGTGGTTCTTCAAGTCCTTCAGCTCCGTGTACGTCTTCCCGCATTCGTCGCAGGCGTACGGCCGGTGACCCTGGTGATTCCGTCGGTGTTTTCGAAACACCGACGGATCGGCGAAGCTCTTGCCGCACTCGGCACAGAAATACGGCTTCTCTCCGGTGTGCGAGCGCATGTGCACCTTCAGCTTGGACAGGGTGGGGTAGCTCTTTGAGCACTGGCGGCAGGAGTAGGGCCGCTCGCCGCTGTGCTGCGTCATGTGGATCCTCAGGCAGATGGCCTGCATGAAGGCCTTGCCGCAGTCCATGCACACAAAGGGCTTCTCGCCGGTGTGGGAGCGGCTGTGGTTGCGCAGCTCCGTGGGGGTCTTATAGGCCTTGTGACAGTCGGGGCACTGAAAGGGCCGCTGGGCCGAGTGCGTGCGCTCGTGCTTGGAGAGCTGAGCTTTACTGGAGAAGGTTTTGCTGCACTCGGAGCAGGAGTGCTGCTGCGGGCGCTCCTTCACGTGCGCAGAGACCTTGTGGCTCCGCAGCGCCGACAGACTTTTGAAAGACTCCGTGCACGTGCTGCACTTGAAGACGGGCTTGGCTTTAGGAGGCCGGCCTCTGCCACGTTTTTTCGCAGGCTGTTCCCTCGCCGCGGCGTCCTCCTCCTGCTGGCCCTCTTCATCCGGTGCATCAGGGGTGTACTGCTCTGCTAGAGGCGGACTGCCAGGCTGAGGAGAGGCCATGTTCGTGTCTGCAGAGAGAGCGCGTTAAAAAGACACTTTAGAAAGCAGCAGAAATAGCTGGACCTTACACTCCCTCATTTCTCCCAGTCAACACGACAACAAACCCTAAGCTGCTTCCAGTGGTCTGAGAGGACTCATTATCATTGTGCGTGAATTGTTGAATATAAAACATGCTGAGACTGCTCAATTTCAATGTCTTGTCTGAGGACAGATGGACAGGGCGAGATGGGGGAATCAAACCACCAACCTCCAAACTGGAAGACAACCCAGTCTGAGTCAAAAGTGCATTCTCAAACTGGCATCATCCCCAAAGTCTCTGCTCAGAAAAACAAGACGTTCCAGAGATGTTGTAGGACTAAACAAAGGTTACGTGCTTGTAACTCGCTCCAGCTGTGCCTTATGAGGTATCAAGTCTGTACCATTTTAAATTCTAAACTTTTGTTACCAGAGGGACAAAGTGTTCTTCCAGAGGTACAGACAGGAAGGTAGAAACGTACCACCGTTCAAAGGTTCAGTGCTTCCACTAGAGATGCACTGATCTGATATATATTAAAATAGATGGATCGATGGATCGAGTATCTGAAAATGTGACCTGAGGTGATCCAGTCTGTTTAAATTTATTGCGAAGTGAGATACATCATACATATTTAACATTTTATTGCTGCTACAAGTAGTTCATTGATTGTATTAATGTTCCTGATCTTGATAAATAATTATCTTGATCACTCTTCCTACATTTCCCCACAGTGTAGTTTAGGCTGGAATATTTGTACTTTTGTTCTTTAAACGCTTTACATCCTCCTAATGTACTTGAATTTAAATGCTGGTACATAATTCTTCACTGCTGCTGTTGTGCAATAATTTATTTTTGTGAAAAATAAATACATCATTGCATGAATCTGTTTCATCTTGTTTCATTTTATCTTAGAAACGCAGTGTGTGACCATCAGTCCCTGATGTCTCTAATCTTCTGTCCATGTAAAGCTACATAGTTTTCTAGGTCAGCCATGGCATCTGTTTGGTGTCGGCTTCAGGACTGGTACCAAAACTGAAAAACCTCCATCGGTGCATCTCAGCATGGGTTGGTAGAGTGGCCGACTCTTGACTGGAAGTTTGCAAGTTTAATTCCTCATGCCACAGTTTCCTTGAGCAAGACACAGAAACCAGTTTGTGCTCTCAGTGGATGGACTGAGCGTCTTGCATGGCAGTGTGAATGGGTGAATGTGACTGACACTGTCAACCCCTTTCAGGCTGCTCGAGCACAAATAAAATCCATTCACATTTCCGGATTTGACTCACTCCTGGCGCACGCCGTCAGGAATGTGGATTTCTTTTGTATCACACCTCACACTCATGTGTTGTAGATTACTGAGTGCAGTGAAGAGAAGTGATGGAATCAGACAGCAAAGTTCCCATCCCTCTGATTCAGCCAGGAGGAGCCTGGCATCTGCAGGTTGTTTTAACACAGCTGTTCCACAGAGGAGGCTGGGGTTTTGATCAGACAGAAGCAATGAAACACAGTTTAGAGAACATTTCCCTGTCTGGGCTGTCATCGCAGAGCTGTCACACAGAAAGAGAAATATGTGGGTGTGCATTAATCACAAAATGGCTGGCATTAGGACCTCAGGGACAATAAGCTAACCGCCCTGGTGCCAGGGGAAGTTAGATGCCACAGATCACAGACATGTGCCCGGCCGGAGACAAAGATCAGGGATCGCGGCTCGGACCGGTCCTCGCTGAGTCTGGATCGCACGGCCCCCGCATGCAGGTAGAGGCTTCCTGCTCGCCCCTCCGGCTCCTGACATGTTTTTAGTCGCTCACTCAAAATGGCTGGCTTTAGGACCGGCTGCAGCTAGCGCTGCCTTCTTCTTCTTCATCATCATCACCATGACCGCAAATACACGGGACGGATTTAGCCGCCGTTTGCAACATGTGCGCCTCTTTTAGAGAAACAAAAGCGGTTCTTACCAGAGTGGGGACATTAACGGGAGCTCGGTAAATCCTCGGTGCGCCTGTTTTTTTTTTTCTTTCTTTTTTTTTTTTTCCCTGAGAGTCGGTGATTGCTGTTGACTGGCTGCGAGCTGCAGGGGGACGGCTTTAGGACCATGATGACGACAGCCTTCACAGAGCCAAGACGGCGCAACGTGTTCATGCATTTGATGGGGGAAAAATATCAGTCCAGCACATATAATAACAATAAAAAGTGCAAAAGTTGCGGTGAAACTGTTTCCCAAGTGATGCGCATAATATTCACGGCGATCCTCCAGTCAGTACGCTAACCGGCTAACGGAGGCCACCTTCGTGTAGTTTGAGAGAGCCGCACTGCTTTGGTAAATGTTACTGGTGTCCGTAGTTTCGTTTTCGTCCCATAACCGGAGATCTGTTCACAGTGTTCCCCGTGAGTTAAAGATCATCAGCTAAACCATTTAGTTGAAGTGGGCTAGTCGTCAGAGGGGGAAGTATTTCACTGCTGCACATTTCCTGTTTCCTAGCAACAAGAGCAATGTGGAAATGAGGATGGAATAAAAAAAGACAATTGGAGAGAAGGGGGTTGCCCTTTTCCACTCAAAAACAACATTCCTCAAATGATGAATGGATATATACGCCAGCGGGACTTATTCTGAATGGGCAAAGCTTCAGGTATTGCGTTTTCAAGCATTTAGTCTCGTCTCCGTGACTTTTGGGTGCAATGTTTGTTTAGCTATCTGTGAGGATGCTAGCTCATAGCCGGCTAGCGTTAGCTCGCTGATGCTTTATCGATATTATCAGTTCACCCCTCCTCTCTCCCCGAAACCCCCGACCATATGACACGTGGGCATTGTTGTTTGGCCTATCTTAAGCAATGCAGAGGTTTTCACGCTGACAGTTTATTCGGAATCATACACATTATAAGGCCGGTTTATTGACATAGCTAGTGATGTTAGCCAGCTAATGCTAAGACTAGCGCAACATGTCTGTTTACCGCCCACTAAATTATAATTATTATTGTCTGTATAATTTATGTTTGCGCTCCATTCTACAAAATTGGATATAACAAAGTAAAATGAGCGAAACTATTGCATTTATTTATATTTTCGATCCAGTATTTTTACTGAATTGCACATTTCAGACTTCAATTTGTGTCTCTATGAAAGTTAAAATGTAATATATAATTATCGTCCATCGTTGATATTTTGTATTAAAGCATCAGTGGCTCTTATCAACCATGTAGCCTCTAACATTCAATGTAAAATGAATGACTTCTTTCTAAATATAACCATTATGTAAGAGTCATTTTCACTGTTTCATAAAAAGTGACTTGTTTATAATTCCTGCATTTTCGTTCCATTCTAAAAATAATTGAAATCTTTTATTTTTATGTTAATATTAATCACCTGATTATAGAATATCGAATTAAAAGCTTGAATATAGTCTGTCCATTTCTCACCCAAACCAAAAGTCTGTTTCCCACAGTGACTCACTGGTATGCAGGATTATTCATCCCACAGTTAGAGAGGCATGCTTTCAAAACCTTTGGTTTCATTTCGATACATGAACCTTTCCTCCTTTGTAATTAATTGTTTCAGTCCAGATGGATGAAATGTTAGCAACACTTCAATAATTTGTGACCCCTTCACAGGAAAAATGAACTTAACCTATTCTGACAGAACGTTTTAACTATTATGTTCCAAAATTGATGCTTTTACTGTTGCTAAAAACAATTTTCAGAAAACAGAATTTCAGTTACAGGACAGCTGAAAATAAGGCCTTTTGTTTACATTTTGCCCTCATCACACCTGAGACATCCTGTAATGATTGAGATTATTCACTCTATGAAATTGAATGTTGTTTTCTGTTGTTATTATTCTTTGAAGTAATTAGCAGCTCTAACTAATCTCTTTTTTCTGTTCTCCACAGCTGAACTCACACACTTCTCCCAAACTGAAGTCACTCTGCTAAACCTGGACCTCAATGTTTTTGTTTTTTCACTTCACTGGACTTTCCTTGGACCTTATCATCGACTACTGTCTCCTTTTTATACAAACAACAAAGTCATCTAATGCATTTCTGTCTCGCACATTCCCACACTTTGTGTCTTGTGCACCTGATCCCATCATCATCTTCTAATGGCAGTGCAAGACCCTAGCACAGCAGCAGGATTCCCCTGCAAACAATGTGGCATGGTCCTACTGGATATGTCCAGTCTGCTGGAGCACATGGACGCTCATCTTCAACAAGAGGACGAACGAAAATTTAAATGTGACGAGTGTGGTCGCTGTTACCGGCATGCAGGGAGCCTCGCAAACCACAAAAAGACTCATGAAGTAGGTCTGTTTGAGTGTGACATCTGCGGTAAAGAAAACTCCAACGCCTTGGCCCTGAAAAGTCATCTTCGAATCCACACTTCACAAAAGAAATACTCCTGCGCAGAATGTGGGAAAGCTTTTCGTCTGGCAACGCAGCTGGCTACACATGAGAGGGTTCATCTTGGCAGGAGAGGAAAGCGACAGTTATTTAGGAAAGTAGATTTGGACAGGTCGGCGGATGAAAACAGACATGAGGTGGAAGATGACCATTCACAGTTTCAGAGTGAGCATGTGGACCAACTTGGGATTTCTACAGAATACAGTCCATCTGATGACAAGACCGAGGGCGTTTATAACACACAGTCTGAGGCGTCTGACGATGATGCTAATCGACCATTCAAATGTGACTTATGTGACAAAGCATACATTCATTATCGAAGCCTGACCAATCATAAAAAGACTCACCAAGTTGGAAAGTTTGAATGCAGCGTATGCTTCAAACTTTTCAATAACATGGCCGCTCTCTACAGCCACCAGAGGACACACAAAGGTAAAAGCGGGACCGATCTCAGTTCACAAGACGAGTCAAACACGGAGCCAGCACTGGACCAGTTTTCCCCTCAGAACCAGGATGCTGCCGTCAACTTTTGTCACCTGTGTCAGATCCTCTACACCAGTGACCAGGAGTTCCAGGAGCACATCCAAATGCACAACTGTTCATCTTTGACGTTTGAGCCTGAAGATAGCTTGCTAGAGAACCACAATGAATCGTATCACAGTCGTATTCCTTCCCCTGAGTCGAATTTTTATGTGTCGCCCATAGACAATATTCCCTCTGTTTCATCAATAGATCAGCATGGAAACTATGAACGCCCGCAGGAGGCAATTGGAGGGAATGGACACACTTACTCAGACTACTTCAATCATCAAACCTCATCCTCCAATAGCTCTCAGGGAGAAACCCAAAACATGGACACAAACACGCTCAGTCCCAACCTGATTCCCACGCAAAACACTGAGAATGCTACTGAGATGGAAGAGACTTCAGCCGCCGACTCTGATGACCGTCCCTTCAAGTGTCAGATCTGCGGTAAAAGCTACAGGCACTCAGGGAGCCTCATCAACCACAAAAGGTCACATCAGGTCGGGATCTACCAGTGCTCCATCTGCAGAAAGAGTTATCCTCACTTAGCCGCTCTCAAAAGTCATCTTCGCCTCCACAAATCTCAGCCGTCATCTTTTGGCCTGGACACTGAGGGAGACTGGCTCTCCTCAGAGCCGCTGACTCTGGAGACCCAGCAGGGCGGATTCTCTCCCGAGGAGCATTTCAGTCAAGAGGTGAAGGAGGAGGAGGAGCAGGAGGAGGACCGTGGGCTTGGCATGGACGAGGAGAACAACATTGACCACAGCAATGGTACGCTTTACCACGAGCAGTTTAATCAGGGCTTTTCCCAGGATATGACTCTGGATCTACCTCACGATGAGCACCTGCTGCAGAGGCACATGTGTGCCGACTGCGGTGAGACATTTGCAGACATTGCAGGGATTAAGTCTCACAGCTGTCCGCTGCTCCAGCAGCAGCACGACGCCACCAGTGGCAACTATGAAAACAGGTTAAACTACCAGGTTACCGACAGTAATCGTGCGGCTGGAAACCCAGAAGGGGACGTAGAGTCCTACGGTCTGAACGGGAGCCACGACCAAAGTTACTTTGACGAGAATTTCCACGAAAATGCGAGCAGTGATCAGCTTAACGGTAGAGGAGGAGACGAGGATGCAGACGAGGAAGACGACGACGACGACGGAGATCTGTATCAGTGTTCTATATGTGGCAATAGCTACACAAGCATGAGGGCTCTCCGGAGCCATCTGCGAGGGCACACACACTCACATGGCACTCCCCCCAGCTCAGGGCCTTCTTCTATGTCCTCCCACGAAGAAGCGAAAGATGATGAGCCTGTTGAGATAATAATCTGCAGTACGTGTGGGGAGAGTTTTGCGAATAGGCAGGACATGAACGCTCATCAGCTTCTCCACAGCAGTGAGCAGGTAGACAGCATGAACTCGTTAGTTACGGACATTGATGTTCCGAAAACCAAGGAGGAAGAGGAGAACATCATCTGCGGCAGCTGTGGGATCTTCTGCACGAGCTCCCATCACCTGCAGAACCACGGCTGCCCGGCGGAGAGGAACCAAGAGCCGATGCACGGTGAAGAGGAGGCCAGAGTGGATGATGCAGCTCGGATCGAAGACAGCACTCCGGTCAAACAGTCAGCTCACGCAGAAGGTCGTCAGTACAAATGTGACCAGTGTGGGAGGTCCTACAGGCATCCCGGTTCACTCCTCAACCATAAAAAGTCCCACAAAACCGGCGTATTCAGATGTCTCGTCTGCCAGAAACGCTTCTACAATTTGTTGGCTCTTAAAAACCATCAGAGGTCCCACTTTGACATTAAGAGGTAGGTAAACACAAAAACGCACATATCTCCACCTCCTCTATTGACTGTTGTGTTTCAGATTGATGTTTTTAGGTATTTAATGTCAGTTCTGATCGATGTGCTTTTGTGCCACTGTTGAGTTTTTCAAATACAGATTTCACTATGTGCATTGTCTCCTCCTCCAGGCATACTTGCCATGAGTGTGGGAAAGCCTTCAAGATTCAGAAGCAGCTATTGACTCACTTGAGGCGGCACAAAGAAAACCAAGCCAAAATCCAGGAACTAAATAACCAGATTCAGGCCCTCATGCAGATGAATGGGACTCGGCCAGATGGAGGAATGCAGCCCTTAACTTCAGACGCCAATCAGGCTTTCACCTCTCCTCGGCGGCGCGCACAGCGCCAACAACAAAAGGCCCGCGCGATCAAAGAGGAGACCCCGGTTAAGCTGGAAGACACGGGCGATCAGCGTCCGTTCGCTTGTGACCAGTGTGGGCGCACGTACCGCCACGCAGGAAGCCTGGTCAACCACAAGAACTCCCATAAAACAGGCGAATATTACTGTTCGGTTTGTAACAACACGTATTCTAATCAGCTCGCGATGAAGAACCACATGCGCACCCACTTTGCATTCAAAAGACACTCGTGCCAGAACTGTGGGAAGAGGTTCAGAGGGAAGAAGCAGCTACTGGCTCACGTCTGTGGAAGCCTCAGAAAGGACCGAGCAGGAGGAAGGCGGGCGCTGAAACCCAGGTCCTTCAAGTGTAAGGAATGCAGGCGGGTGTTCCTGTCCAGCGACCAGCTGGCCGAGCACACCTGTGACGGGCCTTCAGCCGGCGAGGACGCGTCTCCCAGCAAGGAGGAGCGGCCTTTCACCTGCAACATCTGCAACCGCTCCTACCGCCACGCAGGCTCGCTCCTAAACCACAAGAACACCCACAAGACGGGACACTTCATCTGCACCTTCTGCTCCAAGCCCTTCACCAACCCCATGGCGTTACGCAACCACACGCGCATCCACACGCAGAAGAAGAAGTTTGTGTGTCTCACGTGCGGGAAGGCCTTCCGCCTCGCCAGCATCCTGCACAACCACCAGAAGGTCCACAACCGCGCCGCCAGCCACCTGAGCTGCGCCGAGTGCGGCAAGAGCTTCCTGGGCCGGTCGGGCCTGAAGAGGCACCGCTGCCGCCGAGGTCAGGAGAACGGCGCGCAGTCCGGAGCCCCGCAGGCCGACCGCGGAGACAAGTGCTTCATGTGAGTCGTTAAGAACTGAGACATACAGCAGTACAAACATAACAATCTCTTAAGGTGTCAGTCTGAATCTCTGTCATTCCCAGTTGTGGTTCTGTTAGGAAGTGTCTGAACTTGCTGTCTGTACTGCAGGTGTGACCTGTGCGGGCGCTCGTACCGCCACGCCGGCTCCCTCCTCAACCACAAGAAGACGCACTCCGAGAACCTCCACCACTGCGCCCTGTGCCTCCAGACGTTCCCCGACGCGCTCACCCTGCAGATTCACTCCCAGATGAGGCGCCAGTGCTGCCCGGAGTGCGGGAAGACCTTCTGCCTGCTGTCCCACCTGCAGAGCCACATGGAGGTGCACTCCAAGGACCGGGCCGCCGCCAGCTTCCAGGAGCAGCACCACGTGGCCGACGGGACTCCGGGTCGCTACCCGGACGATGCGGAGGAGCCCCTTCACGACGGCCTCTGCTGGGACCCGGCCGTGACGCCGTTGATGGACGTGGACGGGATGCGCGGCGACGTCCCGCCGCCTCTGTCGCACATCCCCGGGAACGTCGGCGACTCGCCGAGGGCCGACGACGCCCCGGGCGCCGAGCAGAAGAGCCACGTCTGCGAGCACTGCGGCCGCACCTACCGCCACGCCGGCTCGCTCCTCAACCACAAGAACAGCCACAAGACGGGCTCCTTCTTCTGCTCCGTGTGCCAGAAGGAGTTCACCAACCTCATGGCGCTCAAGAACCACCGGCGCATCCACACCGAGCCCAAGCGCTACCAGTGCCAGGAGTGCGGCAAGGCGTTCCGCGTGTCCACGCAGCTCATCTGCCACCGGAGGATACACACCAAAGAGAAGCCCTTCGCCTGCATGCTGTGTGACAAGAGCTTTTCCAGCAAGTCCAACCTGCGGCACCACCAGAGGATGCACCAGAACTCCCAGAGCTTCGACTCCGCCTTCAGCATGGACGCCAACGCCTTCATGGACCTGGACATGGCCTCCTTCCTATAAAGCTCCGTCTCCACATCGCCCCTCTATCAGTAATTGTAAAGCAGTATTTTATTTTCCTCCAAGTGTTCTCGACTGAACTGAAGGTCCTTTTTTTTTTCTTTTTGAGAAGATGCACATTTATTTTCTGACTAATAGTCTTACCTCCACAGCAGAAGGCAAAAACATCGCTCTGCTTTTTTTAACCAGGCCTGAATGTTTCCCACGAGCAGCGCGGCAGCGGGACGCTGGGCGAAGCGACTCGTCTCTGCTCATTCCTCCGCGACGTCCCGGCCAACCAAAGCAGAAGGTGCAGCCCAGGTTTCTGTCCCCACACCAAGTCTGAGACGTTTTGTAAAACAAAACTCTAACAACTCAAACTATTTATAATTGTGTTCAGTGCCTCTGTAAGCAAAATATACATCTATATTTATCTCAGTCATTTTTTTTTTGTTCACTTTGCCGTCAGTATTGAAGGACTACTCACCTTTCTGTGAGATTTCATAGGGCAAGCCTGTTATTCTTCTGTCAGATCCCTCTGGCAGAGTCATTTAGTGAAATATTAATAGGTAAATAGTTGTACTGCTAATAATATTCAACTTCACGCCGAGTGACATTGTATTCTGCTGAAATGGATGTATTTATTAATTTATTCCTCTTTCACATGCACATTTTATCAGAAAAAAAAAGAACTATGAATGTTGTTTTAGAAAGGAAAAAGTCTTCTTGAACTCATGTAGCCTTTAAGGAACTTCTCATCCGTGGGTCATCGGGAGGGGACGCCGTCGGCAGCACTCAGGGGGAAAAAAACCTTCAAAAGGAGCGTACCTGACGTGTGAGACATTGTGGGTAATCGGTTTCTCTCGCCCCGCTCATGCCATTTTGACACTTTTCATGGTTTAAACCGCGGCCCTCTGCAGCAGATCCGCTTTGATCCGGCGAGAAACATCAGTTACGTTGAAGTGCCAGTGCCTAAAATTTAAGTAGATTGTAGCATTTTAATGTGAACAGACCTCGTCTCGCTGAGCTCGTCATACTGTAAACCACTGAGCTGAAAAGAAAAGGAAAAGATCTTCAGGTCTGTGCATCTTTCTTAGTCACTCTGAAAATGGGTTCTCTTCGGTTTTCGTCTCCATGGAAACGTTTCCTCAGAAAGTCTATATAAATCAGGCGCTATGTCTCATATATGCTAAGCACAAATGTCAACACGAACTACTCAGAGATTTATTTACAAAGGAAGAAACTGTTTCATCGCCACCGTGCGACTCCATTAACCACTTCATCTTCTGTTCAGAAATGTGCAATTACTGGGAAAAAAACATGAATTAACCCCTTTTTGTTTTTCTTTTTTGCCAAGTTCTGTAACGTAACGTGCCTGCAGAAGTGGACACGCAGCCTTTTGTTTCTGGAACCGTTCCGCCCCGTACCCCCCCCCCCCTCTTTCCACGCCTTACACACTGCGTTTCACGTTTGTTCGGCACTGGTTTAAAACAAAAGTATGAAATACCTCAAAAGCCCTGCCTACCTAGCAACTGCTTCTTAATGCCTCATGCAGCTTAATTGTAGGGAATACACTGTTAATCAAGCAAATGAATCACGGAGAGAAGTGCGGAGCGTTCGTTTAATTTGATATATTAAAGGTTGAGCGTTTCTCCTGTTGGTTTTTTTTGGTGGACCGTTTGTTTCTATTTGCACATGCGTGGACGCCACCTGTAGCCCACGGAGGACGGGACGTCCGGAACGATCCACTGGCCTGATGCTCTCACCTCAGCCGAGTTATTTGCGGGTTCTGATATTTTAAAGCAATACGTTGGATTCACAGCATGAACACTCGTTTTTTTTTGGGGGGAAAGTGTCCCGACGTGCCATTTTGTTACATTATTTTCACTCTGTAAACCGTTTAAACATCGTCGCTGTATGTAAATGTTTCAAAAAAAAAAAAAAAGAAAATCCTTCATCCCTGTGTCATCTCCGTCGTCTCTGGACTCACACTCCCGCCTCCCTGATCTCAGAGCTCTGTACATACTAGAACACCTCGGTTGGATCTCTGTACATTTAACAGCAGGATTTTCCCTCAGCTGGAGAAAACTGCTAGATTAGCTATTGTATAATAAAAAAAAAAACCCAACATATACCACATTTTCTGATTTTTTTTTGGAGCGGGAGGGGGGGATTTTCAGTGCTTAAAAATGATCTGTCAAGTATTTAATTCATATTTATATAACTATTTTGTCACTCTATTTTGTTAGAACTTAGTGTAGGCTATAAGAACGTTATTTAAAATAGTTGAATCTAATTAAAAACACTTGGAAACGACAGTGTGCTTGTTTTTTGTTCACATTCGTTCGTCTGATACCGATACAGATTTTCATTTCCGAGACCAAAAGATTTTTAAAAAAAAAAACAGTTTTATTAGGATAAATCTTGGAATGTTTGTTATTCTATGGAAATCTTTTCCAGATCAACAACAGATTTCGTGATAATCCAAGTTGTCAGTTTTTATTGTGAAAATACATTTGGTACAAAGCAGTTAATAGGATTGCGTCGAGTAAAAAGAAGCCAGTGTATGTACAGTATTTACAACAGGAGAAGGAGGAAGCAGAACGTGTTAGTTATTGCTGGCTGGCCTGGTGGAGGTTTGAGAGAAATCTTCACTGGAGTCCCTTTAAAACATGTGCTTGTTCCTCACAGTCGCTGCACTGTGAGATACTTAAACAAAAAATAAATACTATAAACATCTCTGGAAGAAACTAACAAAAAAAAAAAAAGAAGAAGAAGAAGCTCTGTGTGTGAAATGATTCCTGTGAAGGCAAGAGTCAAAAGGTGATCTAAGATGTCGGTGAATTCTTCTTCACATCTGTCGAACAATGACGGAGAAACGAGCAGAACAAAGAGTTAAAACGAGTTATTGTTGGTCTGAGGTACAACAACACAGTTTCTGTCTGCAGATGGAAACCCTAAGAGGAAAAAACATCCATTGTTTTTACAAATAACAGTAAAAAAAAAAAAAAAAAAAAAAATCACTGAATTGATTTAGTTAACGTTCTAAAAGCAGACTATCTTATATTTCTGAGGTACGTTTTTTTAAGGCATTTTATGTTGTTTTTTTTTTAATGAGTGCAGGACATTCCCATGCAGACCTGAACTCCTGGGTTAGAGTGGATCTGCACCTCAGACAGGTTGTTTCCCTCCCTACAGTACATTCCACCCGGCATTCCCACATGTTAGCAGTTTGAGATCGTGTGTCTAGTGTTTCAAGCATCCTGTCCTTCCAGCACCAGAACAAACATGTGACTTCAGGGCCTGCAGCAGGCAAAAAAAACAAAAAACTGAGCAACGCTAGAGCCTGTGCTGCAGCGGAGGGTCCGTGTTGGTCCGAGGAGACCCCGTAACAGTGCATGAGTTCAATACGTACACAGAGTTACCGGCAGGGACGAAGGCGAAGGAGTACGATTCCCTAATTCCACCTAAAGTAGCTACATTCAAACGGCCTTAATGTGCCGAACAGTACGTCACACTCACATGTGATAAATGACCATGAGCTTGTCTAAAACCGCCCCCTGCTGTGGAGGGGATCAAACCGTGTTACATTCACTGGAGTCCGTCTGAGAGAAGCGGCGCGGCGTTTCTGAATCGGGCCGATGGAGGCCTCCCAGACGTTCACCATCGACGGAGTGGAATAGAAAGGCACACTAAGACGATACCGCTGGTTATAATGCTGTTACAGTCCCTACGCGGGCGGGGAGGGGGCGCTCTCCGCAGCTCACCGCCGGGTCTGCACGGAGAGCGTGAGAACTCCACCATCTAATAAATTAAAATGGTTCGATATGTGGTCGAGGTGCAGCCCGGCGGCCAGAGTCCACAACCCACGGTCCAGAGAGTCCTCGTCCGGGCGGCGAAACCAGCTGCTGCTTCGGTCCGTCACATCTGGTTTTCCAGAGGAAGATGAGGCTGCGGGGGTCAAAACGACACAATCACATCCCTGCTTCTGTTTTTTTTTTTTTTTTTTTTTTTTTTAAAGATGTTGAACTTGATTAAGTGCAGAAAAAGTTCATCCTGACTGGGCCGAACCGGGAAAATAGAGCCATGACAGCCAAATGTCTATAATTTTAACAAAACCAAACAGTTACTGCTGAAAATGACTCTAACCTCAACATAAAGTCAATTTTAAAGAAAACTTCTGGTGCAAAATACAGTGAAATGTCACAAAAAGCTGTTGCATTATGGGCATGAGTATTACGGCTTTGATATCTCAGCTCAGATCTCAGTGCACTGTTGTGTCTGCTGCTCTTAAGAAATTTATTTTTTTTAAAAATCAATGTTTTCTTTGAAACTTTCACCATTTTCTTGGTGGTTTGGCCAGACTGGAGCCTCTTTTGGGCCGGATTAGGTCCACAGGCCTCATGTTTGACAGCCCTGTTTTTTTTTTTTTTTGACAAAATAAATCCGTGTGTGTGTGTGTGCGCGCGCGCGCTAATTCAACCACAGATTACTCTTCTGATAAATCAGATCAACACATGAAAGCTGATACTCACTGAACTGTTTAAGCTTGATAAAGAGGCCCCGCTGTTTCCTCAATAGGCTCTGCGGAAAAAAGAAATAAAGACAAATAAACGTGTGTCCTTCCAGTCAAGCTTTCTGTCGTAAACTTTTTATTTGTGAAGTGCAGGTGTTTCTAATAAAGCACGACCAGCCGATGGAACTCTGCCGTCAGCGTTTCACCCTTCAGCAGCGGTGTGTTTCCATCTGCGACACGCTGCAGCGGATTCACACCGTTTCAGTCATTTCTAAGCTGAAACACGCCAGAGGCGGCGGAGGAATCGTATTTTCACAGAGAGGCGCGAGCCGAGGCGTCCGGCCAGCTCTACCTCGTAGAGGTCGCTTGTGTGACTTCCGCCGGTGCACCATGACCCCGATGATGAGCGCCGCCCCCACCAGGACGACGGCCAGCACGGAGAAGCTGGTGATGGCCGCCAGCTTCCACACGTCGTGCGTCTCCTCCACCGAGTTACCTGAAGAAGCCAACCACACAGGAGAGGTCAGCTGGCGGAGAGCAGGGAGGCCGGGGTGACCCCTGAGGTCAACGCTGTTTCAAACATGGTTCTTTGACTCGGGGTCTCACATGTGTTGCAGGACGGGGTCTTGGGGTACTGCTTGCACGACGAACAGGACACGCAGACGTCCAGGTCCGAGTTCCAGAACTCTGTGATGCCACACTGACCTGCAAACAGGAGGACAACGTGGATCAGAAATCCGAAGAAATATTTCTTCTTATGAAAGAAAAAAGCTGAATTTATCAGCGTGACGTTCCTTCTGTTCCTGTAAAGAGCAGGATGCGCCGTCACAACGTGCTTCCTCTGAATTGTTTTGCTGTGCATGTGCCACTTCCACAGAATGAAAGTGTGTTTCTGCGAAGGAGAAGCCGCCGCCGCCGCCACCGCCGCCACCGCCGCCGGCAGCAGGGCTCGCACAGACAGTCTCCCCCCTTGTGGATACAATAGAAAGCTTCATCTCTTTTTATGGTCGCAGGACAGCTGAACAATTAAAGCTGTGCACTTCCTCTACGATATGTGACCAAACCCAGCCCGGGCTGTAGACGCCGTGCGGGTTTTCTCTCTGCAGGTTTAACAGATCCTGTTTCAGAGATCGTGCACGGAGGGGTGATATTACAGCCTAAACAACGCAAAGACAGTCGAACAACTGAGTGAATTAATGCCAGACATGACGGCCCTGCAGGACAGAGTTCACATTATGTTCATTCTTCCCTTTCACTGCAGCCAGTAGAAGTTATTTCTCCTTCGCAGTGATAATAGAAAACTAACCCCAGCCTGCACTGACTCATCACTTGTGGCATCTTTCATGTTCAGACTGGGAGCTTCAGTCACTACTGAAAGCAAAAGACGTAAAACCAAAGTGGTTGAATGACTGAGCAGGAAGCTGCGACCGCTTCGCCGACAGCATGAATATTGTAACATCGAGCCCAAGAAAAGAGAAGCGAAAACCGGTGGAGCACGTAAACAGAAACTGGAAAGTACAGCGGCGGACGTGATGAGTTTACGGACAAGTGAAACAATGAAATTAAAGCATCAGAGGCTGCAGACACACTCCTGTGTGTCAGGGCTGTGCAGGGAGTGACATGCAGCAGTGGACCAGGTGTGTGGAGGGACGAGAAGGTGAACATCCTGCCTGCAGCACACACAAGGATGAGCTGGAAAGGGGAGAGTATGGGGACGCGTCAGTGTGAAGAGAAAGATGATCGGTCAAAAAAGAAGCAGAGTCACACAGAATGAGGCTTCTTTTGAAGCGACGGACAGAATTAGAGCTGAACGCTTCTTCTGGATGGAAGTTTGACACCGGGCAAGCTGAAGGGACACCAGTCCAAAGAACGCCAACGACTTTATCCTCAGAGGAAAGGAACTCATCGCTACTGAATATAAAAGACGCTGTGTGTACCCAAAGTTTGGGTATTAGCAGTAAACATGTTTCCTGAGGCCATGTTTAACCTCCTCCAGAGCTCAAAGTTCTCCTTGGCGTTGATTCCTGAAGAGTTTGTCCTCTGATGGTCTCCAGCAGACCAGTGTGACTCTTTCTCCACGCAGCTCATTAATGAAGCCACCTGCTGGAGGAGTCATGTTTGAGTCATTCTGACCTCCGACTCTGCGGTTACGTTCCAGCCACTCGCCGGGGCCCCCGGGGAGTCGCTCCGTCCTCCTCGCTTGACTCATTTCAGAGGCCTGGTCACAGTAAAGAATGTGTCACGGTCCCTGTAAACATTTCTCCTGATGATTTCAGCGCTGCATCACCCTGCTGGCCTCTCCGGCTCTGGAGGCTCGGAGAGTATCGAGGAGGAACTGAACCTTGACCGCTGGCTGACCTCTGCGGCCAGCTCTCGTTCAAAACCACAGATAGTAAAAACAATAACAGAACTAAGCACTTTGAATGTGTTCTCCTGTGATTCTCCATGTTTAACCTGCTGTTTTGATGTGGTTTTTTTAAGCAGAATATGGGAACGACTGGAAGTCTGCAGCTCATGATTAGAGGGCCCAGAAAACCTCAGCACTGACTCCAACAAAGGGTGTTTTTGGGTGTGGGGGTGCTCTGTTTTGTCATGAAATGGAAGGGGGTGGGTGGATCAGCAGCTGATGGCCAGATGTAGGGAATGCTTCACACAGAGAGCCCAGATCAAACATGTTTTCACTTTACTTCGTAAAAAAAAAAAACGCACTTAGTGACTTTAACGCCCGAGGAAATGATCCCAGCCTTTCTAATTACACGAGAATGTGTGTTCCTGGTGCAATCCGAGTCTGGTGGGATGGGATTAAATCCAGACTCCGAGGGGCCGTGGAAACACGGCGAAGTGCTCCTCTTTGAATGCGTGAAGAGTGTGGAAAAGGGGAGCGGGTCGGTGCGCTCTTTCCATGCGGAGCGCAGCGCGGCTGGACGGGGTGAAATAAGGCGATCGGAATGCGGAACCGGTGAGAAACGCAGCTGGTAAAGGAAGCGGTCCTGTAAGCAGAGCCGTTATCTGACTCCATTAGAGGTGGGGGGTGGGGGGGGGGGGGGGGGGGGGGATCGCACCGGACACTTTCATCCATGTTATCCATAAACCGCACAGTTTTATCCAAATCCATAAAAAAAACAACCAAAAACAACACTTTGTTTCAGCTGAGTTGACAAAGCAAGAAACCAGCACGCGCTCAGTCCTTCGCGGTGTGGTAAAAAGTTGATTAAAAAGAGAAAAAAAAAGGCGTAAAGAACGGAGTTCGACTTACTTTTCTGCGCGCTGACGCCGTGCAGGCTGCTGACGGCCGCCAGGATCAGTCCGCAGAGCGCGCACGCGGAGCTAGGAGAAGCCACCATGTCTGCTCGCGATTCCCGAAAAGTTCATGTGAATCAAACAAGGCGAGGGGCTGGTTTGGAGCCTGGAAAAGCGAGCATCAGAGCGGAGTGAGTCACACGGAGGAGTCTGCGCCTTGTTTTAATAGCGCGCACACCCACGCGAGCAGTTCAGCTCCGATGAGTCATTTCCTATGTACTGTACTGCCCGCGTTCACAGGAAACTCCGCCGCTTCAGTGAAAGTTTCAATCACACACGCTTCAGGTGTGAGAATCTTCTTTTTTTTTTTTTTAAATAGTCACGTCCTTAAAGGATTTCTTTTTATGCGCAAGTATTTTTTTATTTTATTTTTTATTTTAAATTCTTTTAGCGCGCAGTCTGGAGTTAATAGTGTTCTCATTGTTATTACCACGCCTGTGCGCGTCATTCCCCACCGCCTGCCAAGAAACACAAGCTTCCTGGCACGAGCCGGCCAGAGAGGGTCCCGATCAGGAGAAAACACATGACATTCCCCAGGAAAAACGAAAAACTATCTGCTCGCTCGGAGCCTTCTGGGGGGGAAAGAGAGAGAGAGAGACAGAGAGAGAGAGAGAGACAGAGAGAGAGATAAGCTCTGGAAACACGGCCGTGATGGAGCCGCCGCTCTGCGGAGAGGGGTGGTGTTATTAGTGTCTGGGGCTGGGTGTAGCCCGCTGCTGCAGGACAAATATGCAATAACAAAGCCAGCGGACAAACTGGAGAGGGGTCACACACACACACACACACACACATGCAGCAGGATCCAGCGGTTACTGCAACATCTGGGCACTGTGGCGCACAAACCAGGGCTCAGGTGCTGTTACCTATCAAGTCATTCCTGCTACATTACTGCTCCCGAATGTCTGATAAAACTCTTTCTCTGCAGCCTGGAACTACTTTTTTCCTTTTTTTTTTTTTTTTAATGTGTGCCTTACATGGTGTGAACTGCCTTTCCCACCAGAGCTAACGTCAAACAGACGTGAACCAACCTCCCAGTAAATAGTTCACATCATCACATCAGAGCGGGGAGCGGAGGAGGAGGGGGGAGAGTGGGTTTCGTTGGCTCAATTAGGCTGAGAGCGTGTTGTTAAGACAGATGTTTTTGTACTCTGCTGTCACGGCTAACCTTTAGGAGAGCCGGGCGGCGAGGACCTGGAGCGGCTCGGCCCACTAAGGACACCCATATGAGCCGACTTTCCACTGGAGTGATTTCATCAGTAATGAGGCACTATAAGCTGCAGATGTTGTGTCAGGCTCTCCAGCGGGAACCATGGCAACGGGATGAACACACACACACATACACTCTCACTCACTCACTCTCAGGACCTTGCCCAAGGTGATCCAAACACTCCTGTATGTACTGAGCGGGTGCCAGACGAGCTGATGTCTCTCAGGCATTGTTAATACTATAGCCTAAGCAAAGACGTCAGAGCGCTCTGGACTCCGCAGATTAAAAACACGTTCCGTTTTTAAAGCAACGGCTCGAAGAAGGACGGCTTCGTTTCGTCCGGATGTTTAAAATTAAGCTTCAACGGTTTTATGGCATCCTTTTTTTTTTTAAAACCAGCAGGACAAAACAGTTACAATAAACACTCCAAGATGATCAGCCACACCTCACTGTGCAGATCCAAGTTGTTTTCACTCTATTACAAAAAAAACAAGTTTAAAACCGGGTCCAGTTTGTTGGAAGAGAAGATCTTTGACATGAACTAGACGAGCAAACAATTCAAAACAAGAAAAAAAAAAAAAAAAAGAAAGACAGTGCAGAGCAGCTCGACATGTAAGAATATCACTGTGTGCACAAAGAAAAGTTTTATTAACTACAGCACAACACTCTCAGTCAGATGTGTCACTATCTGTTTGGTCACTGAAACAACCGCCGAGCGGCGCCGGCGCGGGAAAACCAGTCTTCTGGAAGAGTTCCGGACTGGGAGGGACGCTCCTGTGATTCCCCCGGAACGTCTCGCTTCTCAGAGTCCACCTCCAGCCCCTCGCTCTCTCCTTTGGCCGCCCTCTAGGTGATGTAGATGCGGTGGAAGTCGTTGGCGCCGAAGGCACAGTTGCACTTGGGGCACTTCCTCTGCCGCGTGTCGTAGCGCATCTTCAGGCACTCGTAGCAGAAGACGTGGAAACACTTGGTGAGCACCGTCTCCTTGTCCCGGGTGTTGCAGCAGGGGCAGCGCAGCTTGGCCTGAACACACACACACATACACACACACGTTTCCAGATAATCAAGCGGCGGCATTTCAGCATCACGACAGGTTACGGGGGATTAAAGCCGCGGATCTTCTCCCACCTTGTACTGATTGATCTCCTCCTGCAGGATCTCGTCTGCGTCCGAGTACACCTCCACCTTCTTCTGCTTCTCCAGCTTCCGCCTCAGCCGGGACAGATCCTCCTGGAAAGGCGAGCAGAAGCGTTTGAACGCCGAGGCCTGGCGCGGCGGCGCAGCGGGACGCGGGTCGTCCGGTACCTGGGCTCTCTTCAGGTTGCTGCTCTCTCTCTCCCGGGCGGTGCGGTTCTCGGCCACAGACACCTGGATCTCCTTCAGCTTGGCCTGCGTGTGCTCCAGCTGCACCTTCAGGTCCTCCGCCAGCTGCGCCGCCTCCACCGCCTGCAGCGCGGGAAGGAAGCGGCGGGCGCACGGAATTAAAACACACCGCTACCTGACGGCGGGATTCCTGAGCCGGGCTAGCGAGCGCGGGCGGAAACGGCGTTTACCCGTCCGCTCCGCCTGTTTACTGCCTGCTGTGTAAATGTTCCACATCTGACAGCGCAGCAGTTTCCACGGCGTCTCGCAGGCCTGCTCGGCTGCCAGCGCTCCGGTTCAGACGGGGGAAAACATGAGCTGCGTCTTGTTCTGCCGCTCTGCGTTGCTCACTCGACCTGCTGCCCTGCAGAGGTCGTGTTCCCGAACGCAAACCTCAACACAGAGCTGCGCCAAGAGGAGAACGCAACCCTGCCGCTAATTCCGGCTCCGCGCTGAATCTGTTTACCTCCAGTAATGGTCTTCAGCTGCACAGCACAATGTTCACCTTTGTCTTTCCTCCTGAAAGCTGAGATGCTTCGCTGGTGATAATTGTTTACAGTAGTCTGCTGTCTTCATCTGTCTGCTATACGGTTACTCTGGGTACTCTGCCGTCCATACGTCTCTCAGATCACTTAATGTTTTAGGTTGCGTAATTAAAATGGCATGGAGTCTAAAATCCCATACCGTCTTCTGTTTACGTGGAGCTGTATTGTTATGGTTACTGTAGCGTGTGAAAAAGCAAACATCAAAGGTCAAGACAGACGGATTACTCACGTAAACAACAGGACGACCCAATTAGCTGGGTCTCTGTGCCTTCTCCCACACATCTGCAGCCCCTGAGCGCTGGTCGCAATTACCACAGACCTCACAGGAGCGGGAGGCACACAGCGCTCCCCAGAACCCCCAAAACACACACACACACACACACACGTTCCTCTCTCTCCTCACCTTCCTCTTGTTGAGTTCCAGTGCTTGCGTCCGGACGGCCAGCTCCTTCTCCAGAGCGGCCAGCGTGCTCTGCAGCACTCCCTCCTTCTCCTCCAGCTTCTGCACCACCAGCAGCTGGGCGTCCACCTGGAAGAGGCCGCGGCAGTGAGGAGCCGCTCGCCCGCCGCCGCCGCCGGCGTGCCGACAGCCGCCGCGCCGGAGCCTCACCTGGGTCTTGAAGGTGAGGACCTGGTCGGCCAGCTCCTCCTTCTCCTCCTTCAGCAGCTTGTAGATCTGGTTGGACTTGATGCGCTCGCTCATGAGCTTGAAGTTGGCGTCGTCCTTCTCGCGGAGCTGCTGCAGCAGCCGGCTGTTCTGCTCCTGCATGTCTTCGAAGGCCTGCCCGGTAACGTCCATCTCGCTCAGCAGGGCCTCCTCCTCCTCAAGAGAAACACGTCAGCGGTTAAAGACCAGTTAGTTTTTTTTTTTTATTGTAATGATTGCAGGCATTAAGTATTAAGCATAAATAAGTTACATAACAGAACAACTACAGTGGATTGACAGGCTGCAAAAGCTTCAACATCTCAGTGTTTTTCTATGCAAATCAAAAGCAGTGGAGTGTTTGGAAGTGTTTCAGCAGTCTGACACCCGGCGTCCCGCCGCACTCATCTCAGCTCCAGAATCGCCGCGACATCCCGGGACTGCCAGAGCTTCACACACTTCGCGGTTCGGAGCCACACATCTCGAGATGCAGACGCTCCTCCTCGGCTCTCTGTTCTCCGTCTGACTGGGCCGAGTTTGGACCCGTCGGCCATTTATGAACCGACGGCGAGCCGATAAACCGAAGTCAGATAAACCCACGAGCTGTGAATTCTGGCAGCCGAGAACTGGAGGGAACAAATTACACACATCTGACTCCAATCAGGTTTAGCTGCAGCGCTTCAACGTCAGATATAAGAGCACAAGTAACACGCTGAAGAAGTCATTATCAGCTCAGACTCTGTTAATTTGGTTCTACAAGACCTCCCAAGCATGAGCGGCTTCGGGGTATCAGATCGCAACATCTGCTGCAGCCGAACCCAAATGAGTAAAACCTCAACTCTCCCACGTCGAGCGGGGGGAAGTTAATATGTTTATTATAAACTAGTCAGCCTCACAGAGCGACGGCACCAGAAACAACAGCTGAGTAAATTTCATAGCGACATGGGAGCGCTGAGATTTCTGAGGTGGGTAGATCCACGATCAGAGCGAAACTGACATTACTGAGCCAGCATCTGACCCCGCACAGATCCCGGCCAAGGATTTTACACCTCGCAAACTCCTCTAAATTTTCTGACTAAACGAATCGTGCTGTAAGGGAAGCGGCTTTTAACACGCTGAAAATCGAGAGAGGCCGCAATGAGGAGAGGATCTGGTGGAGGTATCGCTCTGAGTAACGATGTCGGCTCCAAACACCGAGAGCCGGCGAGCAGCAGCCGAGGCGGCAGACTGAAGCGTGGACTCTCACTTCCTCCTCAGAGGGACGACATGAGGAGGATCCCCTCAGCAGGCAAATCAACCGTCTGCGCACAGCTGGCCGAGTATTTTTATCCCCGGTGCCTTCCCAAAAGACTGAACTATGACTGAGCCGAGGGGTCAAAATTAACATTTTTTTTTAGATTACTGACCATGACTGCATCACTGGTCGGGTCAGGCATCGATTTACTAATTTACTCAAGTACTGAGTTCAAAATTTAGAAAAATCTTTTCTCCAGGTCTGAAAGCCTGCTGTTGAGAACTGGACTGATGTATTGATCAGTGCGTCACACACGGGTACCTGCTTGGTGGCGGCCAGCTTCTTCTGCAGATGCTCGATGGTCTCTTCCGCCACGCGGATCTTCCTCAGGGCGTCTTCGTCCGCCAGCTTCTTGCTCTCCTTCCTCTCCCTCTCCTCCAGGTCTCGCACGCGCATCCTCAGCTCGTCCACCTGCACAGTGCGAGGCAGGGATCGACCACTGAGCCATCGGCGCACGTGAAGACCCAGAAAACCGAGCAGCGGAATAATCTCGTTTACAGACCTCAGCTTTTGACTTGCGCTCAGCCGCCATCAGCTGCACTTTGTCTCTCTGCTCCTTCGGTGCCGACTTGTACATGTCCAGAAGGAGCTTCATCTCTTTCTGAGACTCCTGCGCTTTCCTGGTGAGAGTTACAGCAGATCCAGAACGGAGATTCAGTTTATTTCACCAAACACCAGCGCTACACAATTCCATACATTGTGTAAGAAACATTCAACTGTATTTATATAATAGTGGCAAATACAACAGTCATTTCACGTTTACAGCAACAATTCCGAAAGTGTGAAAGACTTGGACTTGAAGTCTGTTGAAAGTAATTTTTGCTGCATTTTTACTGAAAACACCACTTTCTCAGAACGGCTTTCACCCTTTTTGAAAACGTTGAGGCTCTGTTGCCATGTAAACAAGGAAAACAACACTTTGTGGAAACTTGACCCGAGGCGATCAGCGGAGGGACGTACTTTAATTCCACTCTGAGCATCTTCAGCGTGTCGGAGTCCTTCCTCTTCAGCTCGTCGCTGCGCTGCCTCTCTCTCTCGCGCTCCCTCTCCCGCTCTCGCTCGGCCTCCCGCTCCCTCTCTCTCTCCCGGGCTCGCTGCCTCTCCAGCTCCTTCCTCCGCTCCTCCTCCTCCTCCTGGTCTTCGTCCTCCTCTTTCTTCACGTCGATGCCGTCGCTCGTCGTCTCCTCCAGGATCAGAACCAGCGAGTCGCCGCTCTGACTGCGTAGCTGTCAGAAACGGCGGCGGGCCGTTAGCCGACACGGACCTTTAGAACCAACCACGGATTCTCGGGGAGTGACCGACCTTATTGATCTCCATCTGCGTCTCCCGCAGCTTCCTCTTGTAGCGCTGCACGTCACCTTTCAGCTGCAGGTTGTGGTTCTGCAGGCTGCTGATTAAGTGCCTCATCTCCCTGTTGATTGGCCCTGAGCGAGCGGAGACAGGAGACAGAAGGCCAGACAGAGAGCGCCGCGGTCATAACGAGATTCGCTGCAGTCAGTCAAACACCAGGCAGCTGAATTAATCTGTGAATGATTAACCCAATTAGGCTGTAATGGCATCATGATCCAATACGCAGTGATAAAAATAGCCCTCGACTCTGGTTACTGCGCTACTTAACATTCAGGTGTCATCCTGTGAAACAATAACTGTTTTAAAGAGCCTCAAACACACACACACAGCTGAACTGGAGAGTGTGTTTGAACGCTACCTGCTTGCTCGTTGGCCGCCAGGTTCTGCTCGAACTCGATGCGCAGCATTTCGTACTCCTTGCGGACCTGAGCCAGCGTGTCCTCCAGCTGGATGACTTCGGTCCGGAGCTTCTTCTGGAGCGACAGCTCGTCGCTCTGGACGGAGGAAGGCCGTAAAATGTTATAGACCGTGTTGCTAAGCAGGCACAATAACAAGCTTTCAGAGCGATGCTGTCACCTCCATGTGCTCAATCTGCCGGAGGTGAGCGTTCTTCGCGGTGAGCAGCAGAGCCCGGGCCTCGTCCAGCTGAGTTTTAACCCCGAGAGACTCGTTGTACAGCAGCGAGAACTGAGACTGGAGACATTTGTACTCCAGCGTTTCCTTCACGACCTCTTCTGGAATATTGCGCAGGTCCATCTGAAACGTCGGTTGAGCGTGACATTGAGCTGACAGCGACAATCTGCGATGATGACCAACAGCAGGCCCGGTTGGCTCGGTAACAAAACATGTGGCTCACTTTGAGCTTCTCGCTCTCCCGCACGGCCTCCTGGAGCTCCACCTGCAGCTTCTCCAGCTCGGCCATGCGGCTGTTCGCCAGCTCCTGGTTGTGCTCCAGCTCCGCGTTCAGACTCTCAAACTGAAAGAACGGCGAGACGGCGTGAGTCAGCCGAGATGTGGAATGAAGAAGGTCTCCCGTTTCCCTCTCACCTTCTGGATGTTGAGTGTAATCTGGCCTCCGGGAAGCCCGCCTGAGCTGCCGGTGCTGCTGTATCCAGACTTCAGCTGCAGAGAGAAAACACACGGAAATGCATCGAAAGCACAAAACGACACTGAAAGAAAAAACGACAGTCATCTCTTTTATATGAATTCTTTTCATTTCCAGATTTCTATTCACTGCACTGAAACCTTGAGCTAATAAAATAAACTGACAAGCTAATGGCTTTCAGCAGCGCTGGTCGGAGTTGATCATTGAGACATTAACAGTGCAGCTCGAGCCCCGAGGCCGATGACGTCAGCCGACGCTAACTGGACTCAGACGGTCAAAATACTGGAATCCAAACATTAATACCGGACTGGAGGTGTTGGTTACAGCTACTTTGCTTAACTGAAACACTTTGCAATTTGCAATTGACAACATCTGCTGGCCTGAGTCATTCCCCAACAACAGAATCCCCAGAAGACATAGCAACGCAGACGATAGATTTACACCAAGTTTAGCAGAGTTTGAAGTTTAGATAAACGAAAAACAGCAATACTTGTTTTTGATCAGTTTGTGCAGAAGAGAAGATCATGAACCTTGTCATGTCACCGTACAAACACAGCCGGGGTCGGTAACAAGACATGAAAACAGATGTGGAGAACAGCTGACGAGACAAATTCCTGCTGCAAACCAAATCAGTCTCGACAAGAGTCTCGCAACCAAGTCCAGAAAGCAGAAAGCGCACCTGCTCCATGGCCTCCGCCAGGTGTTTGTTGAGCTTCTGCTCTCTGTTGCGGAGTTTCTCGATGTCCCACTGCAGGTCCTCCACCGTCGTCTCCATCTCAGACACTTTGGTCTCGGAACTGGTCACCTTGTCCACCAACTCGTTGTACTGTGGAACGAGACGCAACGACAAGCCTCAGGAGACGCTCTCTCCTCTTCACACACACACACACAGACAGAGGCATGGCACCGCCACACACACTCTACCTCCATGGACATCTTGTGGTGCCGACCCTGCAGGACGGTGGTGAGGTCCCGCAGCCGACTGTTCTCCTCCAGCAGGGTGTGGTTCATGCTGCTGATTTCAGACTGGCTGTCGTTCTCACACGCTGCCAAAGAAAACCAAATCACCGCTTGTACACAAACGCCTGGCCAAAGTCTCATGTCAGACATATTAGCTGTGACATAGGGGAATAAAACTTAGTGACTCTGAGGTTACCTGTATCCTGGACCAGCTTGCACATGTCATTGATGCGGCTGTGCAGCCGGTCGAAGACACACACCAGGCAGCCGATGGCTCCTTTGCTGAACTGCATGCGGTCTTGGAGCTGCAGGGTGAGTTCCTCCTCGCTGCTCTGCTCCAGTGTGGTCAGGAAATCCTTGGCTTTTTCACTCAGCGGAGGAGGAGGCGATGTTGCATCTGCACATATTTGGAAATGGAATATTTTTTAAGATTACCGTACAGATCCTTATTTAAATCCAAAAACTGAAAACTGCATGCCCCATCACATTATTTAAGCTGGTGTTTCAGGTTTGTATAGACAAGTGCTCATATGGACAGATCACAATCCAAACTTCTATCATGAGATTCATAAACAAAACTAAAAAACAGCTAGATAAAGATTGCAAGATTAGGCTTGTTTAACATGTTATCTGAAACTCTGCCACACTTTGACCTGGAGAAAAATCCATCATGTCTCTGTTTTTACTCATCAATCTGATAAGATTTTAAAAAAGTATCTGAGGAAAACATTACAGCCACAGAGGACAAGAACAGCAGTGAGATAACAGAGTCCACTCGGTAACTTGGCATTTACTTGCAAGAAATAGATTGACATGCGTAGTAGCAGTGTGTCAGAAAAGCTGCATTTTCTCTGGAAACAGTGTTTTCTGAAAGTTCCACCTTCGGAGTCATACTCAAAAAGTTGTATTTCCAGCAGCTCCGATAGTCATTATAGTGTAAAATAGGTTTTGTGCAAACCTGTTTTAAAATCTGCGGGTGGCTCTGCTGGTGTCGCTGCCTCCTCCGGCCCGGTGGGAGGGGGAGGCTGCTGCTGCTCCTCTTGCTGCTCCTCCTGACGCTGCTGCTGCTCCTCGCCTTCCTGTTTCTGCTGCTCCATCTGCTCACCGTCACTCTGAGCCTCAGGCAGAGGAGGAGGAGGCACGGCGGACGATGGAGGAGCCAGGTCGACACCGTCCTCCTCCATGGGTGTGGGGTCGGGGAGCGGCGCTGAGGGCGGGGCAGGGGTGGGTGTGGTCGGGGCCTCGGGTTCGATGCGCTTACGGAGAACGCGCACATTCTCTTCCAGCTGCAAGTCAGAGGCACGCAAATTTGAAAGTGTTAAATCTCAAAACAAAACCTGGAGGTAATTCATGTATATGTACTCAGTCTTATTGAGTCTATTCAGCTCTAACATTCCTGTAACTTTCAATATCATTTCAACTATAAATACTATCAATTGCTTCTAAAAAGTGATCTTACAACTAACACAAATACAAGTAAATGACTTAAGGGGCTTGCAGTACATTTAAGTTTCCCTTTATGTCCTCAATAAGACAAGCAAGAATAATCACATTGTGAAATTATTTGAAAAGTCATCATATTGTACTGGACAGAATTACAGTGGGAAGAGAAGATTTACTGACCCAAACTAACAAGAAGTGAAAGCACAGCAGTTCCCTAATAATTTTTTACACAAAAGGTACGGGGAAACTAGTTTGCTTTGCTTTTCTGTAGGATAACAAAGCCTTTTCAGGACAGTTTTCCACAGAGATGAAGCAAAGAAATGTCTCACAGCCTCAACTGGGAAGACAACAACAAAAAAATGACTGTCGACAAAGATATGTGACCTTCCTTATTTCACTTGAAAAAGAAAATGCTCTTCCTTAACAAAATCCAAATAAAATATGGTAGTTTGATTTAAGGAGGAAAGGGTTGATTTTAATCACATCTTGGGGCACTTGAGAGGGCAGTAAGAGTAAGGTTACAGGGTATTTTGACATCCACTCATACCTGTGACCAGTAGCGATTGACAATCAGCAGGGTGGTGTCATCGGTTGCTTGTCTCTTCTCCAGCTTTTCGATTTTCTCTCGCAGCTCATCTTCCATCGCCTGCCTCTGCTCCAGGCGCTCGCACAGCTTCTTGTTCTTGAACTGGAGCACCTTCATGTCCATTTCCTCCTGCACAGAACCAAAACATACGCAGCATGCGAGGGACATTAGACAACTGGAAGGTGGTTAGGTTAAAACACTCAAAGATCTACAGAGAAATGAGGGATGTGAGTAAACACCAAAATACTGACCGTCGAGGAGACTCCAGCTATTCGTATCGGTTCAATGAGTGTGGTGGTGGTCTTCTCCTCTTTTTTGCTCTTCTTCTCAGGTGGGCCAGGGGGGCTGTCCCCTCCTTGGGGACGCTTACCTCCCCCTGCACCCGACATCTTTCCTTCTCCTGCAAGAGAAATAAAACAATTAAAAAAAAGGAAATGGAAAAAATTCAATTATTTTCATGACAGCTAGAAGCAGCATTAGCATGGCATTAAACCGGCTCAGTTCTGACAAGTTTCGCTGCATTTCTAGCCTTTAGATACATCCCTTACTGCCCATGTATACCTCATCCAGAATAAACTTCATTCAGATTTCCAAAAAGCAGTTTTTAATTCGATATATGGCTCACGCTTCACGGACTTTGGCGAGCTTGCTAATGCTAGCTGAGCTAATGCTAACGCCTCATCTCTCAGTGGGCAGACCGGCTCTTTGTCCACAGATTAGTGCTCGGGCTATTTGTTTTATTTCGCCGGTCAAACACGATTCGGCTTTTCTGTAAACAGACGCCACGCAGAGAGAAATGCATGTAGTTTTCGGAAATGTTTTCACGGTACAAACCTTTGCAAGGAGCGACTGAGAATGGAACTCCAGCAGGAAGTCTCGGCGGTGATTCTTCTTCGTGTGAAGCGTGAACCAGTGAGCGCTACCCCCGCCTGCTGGCCACAACGTGAGGGATCGTTTCCTATGAGGAGACAAATAAAGAAATAAAATATTACTGATCAAAGTAATTAAGCAATAATTTAAGCTAGAAAATAGATTGTACAACTTTAATTCTAAAAAAAAGCACAATCTTTAAAAGGTGCATTATCCATTTTGACCACATGGGGGCGCTGCCGCGCTGCATTTACTGTCAACAAGCGCTGGGAAAAGTTGAGGAAATTCACTATATAAACATGAAATTAATTTATTTGTTGTAATAACACAAATTTTCAAAACGAACATGCAGTATTTCGGTAAGAATAAAAATTGATGGAGAAGGCAATTCAAATGTATTGACACCATTCTTTGTTTGACAGATGTTGAACAATGGCAATTTTGTTGACTGTAAATTTAGTCATTCTTTTTTGGAAAAACTTGCAAAGATGATTGTTCTGCAGATTTGAAATTCAATATAAGATGTTTTATTTGATGTACTTGTCAAAACAGTTTCCATTACTTGGAAATTCTACATATATAAAAATAAAACCCAAATATTCACTGTTGTCATTAGGAACTAAATCACATATTTTTGATCTTTGAAATGCATGGAGAGAAAGAATTATGCAAAACTGTAATAGAGGACTTTAGACTTGTAAAGACGCCCTGGCATTTGTTCTCATTTAGGCTCATACCTATTTATTTATTCTACCCTTCTCCTTCTCTATCTTTTTGTATTCTAATTATTCTCTCCTCTCTCTCTCTCTCTCTCTCTCCTCTCTCTCTCTCTCTCTCTCTCTCTATATATATATATATATATATATATATATATATATATATATATATATATATATATATATATATATATGTGTGTGTGTGTGTGTGTGTGTGTTTGTGTGTGTGTATATATATATGTATATATGTATATATATATATATATATATATGTGTGTGTGTGTGTGTGTGTGTGTGTTTGTGTGTGTGTGTATATATATATATATATATATATATATATATATATATATATATATATATATATATATATATAATCATTATCTCGTTCTTTGTGACGCTTGTCTACTGCCAAACAGAAAATGTAAAATAAGGTTACTGACTGCAATTTTGTTCAACTAAAATAATTCTTCGGCACCATTCGGGCTCTTCACAGTGCTTTACAAAGAAGTTAAGGAAATACTTCTAAAAAGGCGACTGAGAATCTTTATCTAAGAGATTAAAATTATGAAAAACAGTAAAACAAAGCAACTGGGAAAGCATAAAAAGGAGAGTAAATATTTTATTAAGATAATGCAAACATGCAAACTCCACGCAGAGGAGTGAAGCAGGGTGAAGTGTCAGACTGCAGCCTGCAGAGGGCGGTGTTTCTCTCCTGCAGGCTGCAGACAGGAGCAGAAGAAGAGCAGAGGCTCGCGTTGCTTCGCTCTGGGTCGGCTTGGTTTGGAGGAATGCGAGCAGAATGTAAACACAGCTCGGGTCCAGGTTTCAGCCTCGCGCCGGACTGTAGACCATTTCCAGTCTGAATCTCGCGCACTGATGGCTCCGTGACAGACCTGCCGAGCCCGGGCCGCCGCAGAGGAGAGCGTCTCCGTCCTTCCCGTCGTTTCAGCGCCTTGATGGTGAGTAGCGGCTTTTCTGCTTCCTGTTCGGGTCAGTGAACCTGCTCGAACCGGACCGAGGCTCCGGTTATCTAACCGTCTGGACTCACTGACCGCCGGCAGGAGAAAAGCTCGTGTAGCGCCAAAATGACTACAATGGTGTGTAGGGCAGGGAAAGTGGAAGCACACTCTGTTCCATGTCTATACAGCAGTTCCTGGAATCTGAGTCACGTGACTGGCCCTCCTCTTATTGATGTTGTTACTCTTGTTGTTGTTGAAGGTTTCTGTGCTGCCGTCATGACTAAAGACATTGTTGTTGGGGAGGAATTACCCGACTGGGTCGGAGCCAAGGAGTTTTACCAGAAGTATGATCCGAAAGAGGTGATTGGAAGGTGAGTCCAGAAAGATGAAGAACTGTCAGTGTCCTGTTGCATTCAGCCTGTTTCAGTTCAATTCCGTTTTCTTTGGTGATACATACAACGCAGTTATTTCAAGGCAGAGAAACACCCAACAATTCCACATGAGCACGTAGAGGATATGGTAGAGAGGAAGGATTTCTTTTTAACAATAAGAAACCTGCTGAACCAGATTCTGAGGACGATGCTTTCTGCTGTTACGGCTGCAGTTGAGTCGCTGTGCTTGTGCATGTCCACACTTTCCTGGATCTGATCTTGTGTGGATGTCCTTGGAAGGGGTGTGAGCAGCGTGGTGCGCAGGTGTGTGCACAGGCACACGGGTCAGGAGCTGGCGGTGAAGATCATTGAGATCACCGCGGAGAAGATGACGGCCCAGCAGCTGGAGGAGGTGAAGACATCCACGCTGAAAGAGATCCAAGTGCTCAACATGGTGAAGGGACACTCCTCCATCAGTACGTCACCCTTCACCGCTCCGTTTGGAACGGGACAATCTTTGATTTTCTGTTTCTGGTAGTTCAAAACTGACACTGATTTGCTGTTGTCTCTCCCTTCAGTCACTCTCATCGACTCCTATGAATCTGCAACCTTCATATTTTTGGTGTTTGACCTGTAAGTATGAATGAAACGGGCGTTATTCAGTTTCCTTTCTGTTGTACTGACGGTGACGGTGTGTGTTTACAGCATGAGGCGAGGAGAGCTGTTCGACTACCTCACTGAAAAGGTTACGTTAAGTGAAAAGGAGACCAGGTGAGCCCCGGCATCAAACCCTAGTACGCTTTATTAAAAGCGACTCGGCGTCAGTCGTTTTCACCCTCGTCTCCAGGTGCATGGTGCGAGCGCTGCTCGAGGCCGTGCAGTACCTCCACTCCCTGAACATCGTGCATCGAGACCTGAAGCCGGAGAACATCCTCCTTGATGACCAGGGACACATCAAACTGTCCGACTTCGGTTTCTCAGTGCAGCTACAGCCAGGGGAGAAGCTCAGAGGTGTGGAAGCCTGGAGCCGTGGAAATGGTTTTAATTTGTTTCAACAGAAAATAAATGTTTTGGTTTTGTTTTGTTTTTTTCTCATTAGAGCTTTGTGGGACGCCCGGTTATTTAGCTCCTGAAATTCTGAAGTGTTCCATGGATGAAATGCACCCGGGCTACGGAAAGGAAGTCGATCTGTAAGCTTTGTGACAGATTAACAGTCAATAACCCGTCGAGTCTTCCCTGTCTGGTTTTAATGCTGGTATTGTGTGTGTGTTGGGAAGCTGGGCCTGTGGCGTCATCCTCTTCACCTTGCTGGCCGGATCGCCGCCTTTCTGGCATCGCAAGCAGATGCTGATGCTGAGGATGATCATGGAGGGCCGCTACAAGTTCAGCTCCCCGGAGTGGGACGACCGGTCCGACACTGTCAAAGACCTGGTGAGCCGGGATTCTGTAACAGCTTCTTCATCCCTGAAATGGTTCCAGCTTTCCACTTTAACATCATCCTTCTTTTAAGATTTTTTTTTAATGCAGATTGAAGATATGTGAGTTTAACTCGCCATCTGTAGTCTGATGGAATCTAAATTTTTATTTCCCGTGTAAAGAAAAAAATGGACCATATTCTGATCTTTGTGCCTCTGAAAGCTTGTTTCCATGAATCCTCAGATATCCAGACTGCTGGTGGTGGACCCAGCCGTCCGTCTCACCGCTGAGCAGGCCTTAGCACACCCCTTCTTCAGGCAGTACCAGAAAGACGACGTGCGGCTGTTCAGTCCCAGGAAAACATTCAGGGTGAGCTCAGCGTTTATTCCGCTCTTGTGAAGGATTAAAACTGGACTGCATGGGGTGATCGTCGTCTGCGCTGCTCGCCCTGCAGGTCCTGATCGTCAGCGTCCTGGCCTGTATCCGGATGTACAGCCGCTACCGCCGGGCCCGGCCGCTGACGCGGGAGGTGCTGGCCAGGGATCCGTACTCCCTCCGCGGCGTGCGCAAGCTCATCGACGGCTGCGCCTTCCGCATCTACGGCCACTGGGTGAAGAAAGGGGAGCAGCAGAACCGCGCGGCGCTCTTCCAGAACACAGCTAAGATCATGCTGCTGGAGCTGGAGGACTTCGAACCATAACCAGTCGACCTCTGTCCCCCCCCCCGCCGTTCTTATTTAACCGTTTGTTTCCATGTGGATGTTCGTCTTGTGGCGTGGCGGTTTAATTGGGAGATTAAGATTGCAGGGATCAGGACTTCTGTGTGCCTTAATGCGCACCGCGACTGCGAGGCCAAGATAAGCATGCACAGCGTGATAATCCTTATCGTTGTTCTGATCCAACTTTGTGGCCGTGTGAAGCCCTTCTTGTCAGCTCATCGTGTTTCCAGTGCACTTTGCAGTACAGCAAACATTGCACAATTATGCACACGCACACACGTATATAAATATTATATATATATATACACACAGACATTACATAAACTGTTCTGAGCATGGGTGGAGGAAGCAAAAATTAAAACACTGAAAAGCTGTTTAACAGATTCTTAGACATATTTTATTGTCAGTTTTGACAAAAAAAAACAAGCATGCAAAGAGTGAAATGTCTGCAGTGTGTTTGAACATTCCTGTAGCTCTCATGCATGCAAACATTCCTCAGTGGGAAACCAATACAAACTAACTGTGAAGGTCCATGTTACTGTATCACTTATTAAACTAACAGCGTGTCTCGACAGAAGACAGACGGAGGATTTCTGATAGCAGGATTGACGTGTGTCTACACAGGAGATGTTTTCTGTTAGTGGAGGTCGCAGAGATCAATACTCACGTTTGTAAAAAGAAATAGACTCAAAGCCTGAAAAATATGCTTTGCCTTGTCAAGTTTTGTACATACTCAACAGGTACGGTTGTGTGAGTATTAACACAGAAGCCTGTTCTTCCATCAGGAACACATGAGAGAGACGACTGAAGAAAACTGAAGTGCTCTCTGAGCAGACCTCCGTCGATTCCATTCCCAGTTATTTCATTCCTCAGCGTGGCGAGAAGCACTTCTCTGAAAGTGCCTCTTTGAGAAATGTACAGTAATTATAGAAGTAAAGATTTATATATTACTGTGTAAGACAAGATGTTATTGACAATAAAAAGATATTTTATTTGTTTTAATTTGAAATTAATTTAACAGACCATGTAAATAAAAAAAAAAAAAAAGTGACCAAAAAAAGCCCTTCTCTTTTATTTTTTGGTTTTGTGGTTGGACTGAGAAGAATCGGACGTGTTGTTGTGTTGAAAAGCCATTTCTTTCATCCGCTGATCCAGCTGTCCAGAAACAAGAGCCATCTGCTGTCGGACTTCTTGCTCGATCAAGGCCTTGAGTTCTGACGGAGAACCTGAAATGGAGAACATTAAGCAGTTCCACACAGCCGGCGGATGATTTCTGACCTCACTGAGAGCAGCTCCTCCCTCCTCCCTCCTCCCTCCCTCCCTCCCTCCTCACCTGTGACAGACGCCTCATGTGCTTCGGTTGACCCGTCTGCAGCGACATTAAAGCCGCAGGAAAAAAACAAAGTTTTTCAAACTTGTCAAGTTCTTCTTTCAAATATTTTGTCTTTGTTGTTCTCAGAAATATGAATAACATCCATGAAGTATTTAAAGCATGTCGGCCTTGATCTTTACACAAGAAAAACACAGAAATATTCACCTGACAAGGAGGAATCGTTTGTGATACTTGTTTTCTCTTCAGTCAGCCCAGCAGAATATGTTACAGACAAATCAAGTTGAACCTTAAAAAAAAAAAAAAAAAAGGTTAAACAACACTTAAAAATACTTTTATTCTCACACCTCAACACAGATATTTACTGGAGAAAAAAATGCAACGGATCAAGTTTGCATTTCTTTCTCACCTGAGGGGTGAAGACGTATCTGTAGAGTTTGTAGTGTCTCATGTAGCTGCTGTGGATGTATTTCAAGACCCAGTTCACCTCCTCGAAGCTGAACAGATTAATACTGAAGGGCGGCCGCTGCAACATCGAGGAACATGTCAGAATGTAACTTATTTATAGACATGAATGGACTTTAAAGTAAAACACACCCTGACTGAGTGACAGAGCAGCAGCTCCCGACAGTGTCTGAAACACGCCTCGATGTTGTCAAGTGGAGTTCCTGCAGGTAAAGAGAGTCAAACATCTCAGACATCAAATCCCACATTAGTCCAGAGAACATGTGACACTGGAAATTTGCCCTGACTACTGATTTAAAGCAGGCTATCAAACACATTTTCATTCATTCAGCCCAATTTCATCTTGAGTGGGGCCAAACTGGTAAAATAGAGTCATCATAACTCTTATTTTAAATTTCTAAGCTTTTTCTTGTTTTGGCACAGAACTATGCATGACATCCTATTCTAATTTGTTCGCTGGGCCGGATTGGAGCCTCTTGTGGGTTGATTTTCGCCCACGGACCTTATGTTTGACACCTGTAACTTGATGGACGGACTGATTGACTGACTGGACTACACACAGTGGCCATAATGATTACAGCACCCACCAACATTGGCCTCATGGATGGATTTGAGGATGGACAGGAGAGCAGAAGTCTGCTCTTTTCTAAAATGGTGCTCTCTGCAGAAGAGGACAGCCTGGACATACAGCTCCAGCAGGACTCCTCTCTTGGGTTCAGGGAGGTCAACTGCAAACACAGAGGTCAGAACACTGAAACAGAGAGAGGTCAGACTGAGGAACAGGGAGCTTCAAGTGTTTTCTGATCAAGAACAGGGACAGAAACCTCTCCAAATCAGGGATGGACTGCATTTTGTCAATCTCGTCCATGTCGTGGTAGCTTACGTCTGTCCTGAATTCAGAGAAAGACACAGCATAAAGTCAAATACGTTCATAGTAATCTATAATGGACTCTGTACGAAGCTCTCACCATAGCATTAGCTTAGCTTTGAGGACCTGTGGTGCCTTCAAGAGGAAAAAACAACAACATCTGCATCATGCATAATGTGATAAAACTCAAGAAACTGTTATGGAAGCTGATTTAGGACTCTTTATATTTCAAATACAACAGAACAGAAGAGCTGGAAGTAAAGACTTGTGAGAATGCCGAGAGGAGTCGAACCTTGATATTCGTATCCATGGTGTTTTATCCTCCGACTATCAGGACAATAACTAAATAAAACTGTCAAAGTCCACGCCTGAATAAAGACTGTGTAACTGATACACTTAGCACACCTGTCAAAAGCAGTTAAATAAACTTATCTAAAGTATTTTAAGCTCCATTTTGATCAGGAGTGTTGCTGGACAGCTTCCTGTTTACGGGCTGTATCCTAGCAACAAGCCCTTTTTTCATTTCCGGTTAAGACACTCGCTTTTTTGAAAACTCTTTCTTAAAAAGAAAAATAAATACTACAGATGATTATCAACGCCGACTCGTGAACACGGTAAAAGTTTAACTTGAAACGTTTTTTTTTTTTTGTGTGAATGAAACATTTATCCAACATGATTGAATGATTATTTCTAAATTCTATCATTTTATTTTCTATTTGGTTGGCAAATCTAATTCTCATAAATAATATACATGTTGAGAATAAATACTTTCTCACAGAATAAAAACAAAGAAACAGCTCATCCTCAGTCTCTCCATCACTCCATGGTGACCGTAACCATGGCAACAGGATACACGCGGTGTCCCGCTGACAGCCAGGCTCTGCCCGCCCGATTTGTTTGTTTCCTTGAGGCGTTTTGAGAAATGATAGTGAATGAGAAACAAAATGAGATGCAGAGAGTGAGACTTTTTTTAGGATGATTTTGCGCTGAATGTTTCACCGTGGGTCGTCCAGACCTCCATCAGGCCGGTCCTGATACCTGCACCACCACCGTCCTGTTTATGTGGAACCAGCAGGCCCCAGCATCTCCATAAAGCACTCATGAGAAGCTTGTTGAAGAGAGCGGCCGTCCACTCTGACTGTAGTTTAAGAACATTATCCCCCTGTAATCCACTTTGCCTTCTGCTGCATGCAGGTGGACAGACGGGCAGATGGAGCTGGGGAGCACTATCAACACGTTCATGCTTCGTTCTTCCCCCTATTTTTCTCTCCTCTGGACATAATAAAACAATTTTTGCAAGCTTTTCATATTGGACTATCAGTCTGGCTTTAAATCAGCTTCTCCTGGTTTTCAACTGATTGTTTTTCAATAAGCTGGGAGTCTTCATTCTGACATGGAGGACCCCGATATACGACAACAGAAGCTGGACAACCAGGTAAGCAATCAGTACATGATTCAGGAAATAATGTAAATATAGTTCCACTTATTTCATCCTGGTCAAGATTCACAGTGCAAACTTTGATTTTCAGCTGTAAAAAACCAAACATACTTGTAGGGGGAAAGCTACTGACGAAGACAAATTATGTGCTTAACCATTTTCAACAAAACAAAGGCAGACATTCACAAATAAAAGAGCTTTTTGGGCTCTCACAAGGTCATGGCAACCTGTGTCAAAACCACCTGCTGTTGAGAGCTGTTGTTCAAAGTTTAAGCCTCCGTCTTGTTTGTACTATTCAGTGTTTGAGCTTCTGATTTTGATCTAATTATGCACAAAAACAGAATAATCCAGTTAAAATATACTTTCTTAGAATTACTTTTTATCACAATACACATGCAGTAATAGATTGTGATTAAAAAAACATGGCTCATGATGCCGGCGAGGCTAATCTAATGTTTAAATTATTCTAATTGTGTGCATGTTCAGTAAATGCAGTCATTAGTTCAGACTTTACTAAAACTCTCTGGATTTTATCAGACAGATTACTTAACAGACAAACCCACTGGAAGAAGGCCGCCGCTTTTCTTCTACATAATGAGAAACAGAAAACTTTTTATTTGGGAACAGTGAGTTTGGATGAAACGTGACCTTGTCGCCCTGCAGAGAACCCTTCTGATCAAAAAGCAGCAGAAGAAGAGAGCCGACTCTCAAATGGTCGTGGCCAATCGGGACGCTCGCCAAAAGAACCGAAAGCACAAAGCCCGCTCCGACGAGACGCCTCTGCTCATCAGCCAGTCCCTCAGCAGCACTTCTCTGAGCGGTCAGTGGTGGAACAGGGAAATATAATCCCAGTGTGTGGCACTGGTCTGTGTGTTTCACAGTAAATGGTTTATTTGTGGTGTGTAGATCAAGTGGAGCACGCTCACGATAACCCTCTGGATGAGATCACTCTGGGTGAAAGTGACGTGACCACGGACGTGACGCTGGTCGAGCTGCCTTCAGAGATTCCCGCCACTCCAAAGAAAATGAACCTGGAAATAGACCATGAGCCCGAGGCCAACCGAGAGGAGGAGAACGAAGCCCGGGCGGACGTGAAAAAGACAAAGAAGAAAGAGGGGAAAAAAGAAAAAGCCAAACGTAAGAGATAAACGGTCACCTTTTGGATTGTTTCTATAAATGTCTTACGCAAAAACAGAATGTGCTTCAACACCGGTGTCTGTCTTTTCAGAGGTGGAACAGGCGGAGGAAGAAGATAAAGAAAAGGACAAAGACAAGGAGAAGAAGGAGAAAAAAACAAAGAAGAAAGATAAAGTCAAAGAATGTGGAGACACACAGAAGACAAACAAGACAACCAAGCAAGACCGGAAAAGTAGCCTCATAAATACATCAACGGCTTTTTTCACCAGACCCCCGTGGTTTTCTGATTCACCTCAACTCTCTCCGTTATCGCAGAGAAACACACACAGGAGGCTCCGGCCCCGGAGGCCGATTCAGTGTTTGAGGAGGCGAGTCCCAAGGAGAACAAGGACGATGAAGGTGATGAGGAAGAGGAGGGGAAGCCCCAGAGGCCCGCTCCTCAATCACCCAAGAAGAAGAAGCAGCTCGACACTAGTGAGTGATAATCTGGCTGGGTGCGCTGCGTCATCAACAGTTGTGTTAAAGCTAAACGCCGTGTGCGTTCGTCTCCACAGCCAGGTGCCAAATCAGCGACGAGAGCAAAGACGACGAAGCCCAAGAGAAGGAGAAGAAGGAAAAGAAGTCCAGCAAGGCGGAGAAAACCACACAAAGTCTGGCTTCTCTCAACTCCAACTACAGGGAAAGTTCATCCGCCAGCAGCGAATCTAACGACAGAGTGAGACGTCGCAGTAAATACACACATCTGGAACGCTGTCAGTTAAAAGAAGAGGATCAGTGAAGGCTGCGTTTTTCTCGTTGCAGTCGACGTCTCCACTGTCGGTGGAGGATCTGGAGAAGTTCGCCCTGCGTCCTGCTCCCAGAGACGTGACCGTCCAGTGCAGGGTGACCAGGGACAGGAGGGGCATGGAGAAGGGGCTCTACCCGACTTACTACCTCCACATGGAGAAGGAGGACGGCAAAAAGGTTGGCGCCTCGGGAAACGTTAAAAACACAAGCCAGCTTCATCGAACAAGTCTCTCTGATAATCTGCTCTTTGATGTGTGTCCTCTCAGGTCTTTCTGATGGCGGGCAGGAAACGGAAAAAGTGCAAAACATCCAACTATCTCATTTCCACTGACCCTACAAATCTGTCCAAAGACACAACCTGTTACATCGGAAAACTCAGGCAAGTTTTTATTTCAGTTTCATTTCCAGGCAAGGTTCTTTTTTTCCTGTTTTTTTTTTTTCTTTAACTCCGAGATTGTTCAATACTGTATCAGATCATTAACAGGTTAAAGGTCAGCAGGTCAGAACTGTCTTTACCTGCTCATTTCACGTTCCGTCTAATAGAATTGTTTTATTGCAAACCAGAGCATGAGTCCATCTAACAGGTAGTTTTGTAAATGTTCTGAATCAATAAAAACTGTATTTTTGCATCAAACCTGTGGACACTGAGGCACGTTCAACAGATCAGTCTAAAGTCATGACTGGCGTGTTTCAGGTCCAATGTTCTGGGTACCAAATTCACCGTGTACGACGGAGGGGAAAACCCAGAGAAAAAACCCTTCGTCAAAGAGAGTGAGTCGGTGCGGCAGGAGCTGGCAGCGATCTGCTACGTGAGTCGAGCGTAAACGTTTCATTTTACACCAGAGACACTAAAAAAACCACAAGACATGTAATATGTAATCCCTCATTTCCAGGAGACCAACGTGCTGGGATTCAAGGGTCCCAGGAAAATGACGGTGATCATTCCCGGCATGCTGGAGAATGACGAGAGAGTAGAGATCCACCCTAAGAACGTACGTCCAAAAAGATCAAACGTTCATAACCTGTGATCGTTTCAGATGAAGCAACGGTTCTTCCTCTCCTTCCAGGATCTGGAGACGCTGCTGATGCGCCACGCCAACGGAAACACGGACAAGCTGGTGACCCTGGTCAACAAGTCGCCGAGCTGGAACGACCAGACCCAGTCGTACGTGCTCAACTTCCACGGCCGCGTCACCAAGGCCTCGGTGAAGAACTTCCAGATCATTCACCCCGATAACGGTAAGCCGGCCTCCTCTCCTCCGTGACCCCTGAACCTCGTCCTCACCGTCTGGCCGGTGTGTTCCCGCAGAGGACTACATCGTGATGCAGTTCGGCCGGCTCGCCGAGGACGTGTTCTCCATGGATTACAGCTTCCCCATGTGTGCCCTGCAAGCCTTCGCCATCACCCTCTCGTCCTTCGACGGCAAGCTGGCCTGTGAGTGACCCAAGTGCTTCACCAGATCCCCCGTGTGGGCAGAAATCTGTAGTTTCACTTGAAAAACTTTACCCATAATGCTCTTCTGGATCATTTCCTGGATCCTGGTGGATTCGTAGCACTTTGAAAACATGAATATGGAATTAAAAAATATGCCACAGCCTTCAGATTCCTTTATAGGTAATGTAATGGAAGCAGAGTAATGTAATTTAAGGATTTTCTCGTCTTTTTTTTTTTTTTTTTCAATTGTGTGAAATAAATCGTGCAATCAATACTCTTTGTGTACACACTCCGGCGAATTGTGAAATAAAGACACTCTGAATAAATGTGCGTGACTTCTCTTCTCCATGGTGAACTGGCCTGGTGCTGCGTGTTCTTTTGAGGGTTTTAGTTTCTTTTTAAGTTTCAAAGAGCAACTGATAAAGAACTTCTCCACAAAAGTGATCGTTTCTGCGTTTTGACGCTGCAGCCGAACCCTCAGATCTTATCAGAGCGAATGTCAGCTTGATGTGCAGATTCTTATCATCCTGATGTCTTTATCGCAAAAAAAAAAGTGACTCTTTTTTAAGCTTTTTTGGGGTTAAAAAGTAGATATGTAGTCAAATCAGATGTAAACGCAAGAGATATCAACGCGGCTTCTGCTCTTGAGTAACATGTAAAACATTTATTTGTAATTTCAGCATATTTTTAAGAAGTTTTTTTCATCATTACGATTTTTTTCATTTCAAACGTCAAACTAATGCATTGTGAAAATATATTTACACAAAATACATAATCGATGTTCGAGTGTTCCCACCCCTATATGTGATATGTCTAATTTAACAAGCCTGAAAGGGGGGGGGGGGGACCAGACGTTCACAAAGTCTCAGAGCAGAGGCAAAACGTCTTTCAGGTTTGTACATTTAAAAATAGGCCTTTGTGAACTTTGTGGCGAACTGAGACGATCAGACGTGCACAAGTGCTTTTTTTTTAATAGATGGAGCTAAATTCAGCTCCAGCAACATGTCTGAGAGATATTATCGTGAATCTTCTAGAGAGAATGCTGCACTGAACGTGGGGCCTTGTGAGAAACATGACAGTGGCCGAAGATGTGTTTGAAACAAACACTGCAGGAATATACATTTATTCTCAAATCACAGTAAACTCCAGCTGAGAAACAAAATAGATGGACTCACACAGTAATATTGGGAATATAGGCTTGTTTAGAGCGAAAGCCGTCAGACTGAGAGGAAGTGATTGATCTTGCTGGCTGCCGCTTATCTTCTTAAGATTCACTGCGAAAAACAACTGAAAGTGTGCGTATCCGCTGCCAGCGCCGCTGTGCTCGTGGCACAGACGTAAACATGCCCTCCTGGGTCGGTGCGTTTCACAGCTGGCTTTCAAAACGTGAGGAGATCACGGTGCGCTCTGGACAAAAGAGCAGTAATAGTGACATAAAGGTTGGTTTCATCTTCAGGCCCTTCAAGCCACAAACCAGACGGACTAAAACGGAGACTCTGGTCGATTTCGTCTGTTCAAACTGCAGCCGTACGTTTTGACTCTGGAGGACGTCCTCCCCGCCACAGGCATGTGGGTGAGATTATCATCACCAAACGAGAGAGACGGCCGCCCCACTCTCTCAGCCCTGCTTCACTGTCGGGTGTCTCAGAGCGGCGAGGGCTCTGGGGGGGGGCCGCTCAGATGGACGGGGGTCCCACGCCGAGGACCAGGACGCTGCTGCTCGTGGTGTTTCTGTTCACCTGCACAGACTGGCTGCATGGAAGCCAAATCTCAGGTAGGATCTCTTTAGTTTCAGCTTCTTTTTTTAGTATCCAATCAGGCAAATCATAATAAACAGGAAATTCATGAGAACAAGGTGAAAATCTAGAGCGAGAGGAGTGAGTCTCGTGGGGAAAGCTGGACCCTGTGTGTTTGTTTTCCAGACGTGGACCGCCGTCTTCGCTGTGTCAATGACTACCTGTTCACTGTCAGCTGCACTCTGAGCCTCACAGCAGGGAACCTCAGCTCCTACTGGCTCCACTTCACTGAAACATTCGACGAGTGAGGCCTTCTTCTCTAATGTCCTCAAAGTAACTGAAGTCCTGAGTCTTATGGAGGCCTCTCTTCTTCTTCTGACAGGAGACACTATGAGTGCCAGCTGACCAAAACCAACAGTGATTATTTCTGTACCTTTCAAACGCCAAACGACTTGGACACGTTTTCAGAAACCGACACTTACGAGATCTCGCTTTGCGCCGACCGAGAGGACGAGTCCCTCGAGTGTGAGCTGCTGGACGACGACTACGTGCCCAAGGAGAACAGTAATGGCCAGACACGGGGAGGGACAGGCGCCATCGCCAGGGAGCGTCTGCCCGTCTGAAACGCTTTGCTTGCCCTCCTCAGTCCGGCCGAACGCGCCCTGCTGCCTCGCAGTGAGCCACAACTCCAGCCGCTACCACTTCACCTGGAGCAGCACCTACGAGGACGAGAGCCCGTACAGCGACCTGCCGGCCGACCTGCAGTACGAGCTCCGGCTCAGCGAGGGGGCGGACAAGGTGAGATGAGAATAAGAAGCGTTCTCACACATGCTAATTATATCAGTGTGGATGAAACCTGTGGTTCGGCGTCGTGGAGACGAGAAGCTGCTTGTGAACTGAAAGTTAAGTGCCTGGTCTTAACCGACCTCCTCTCATCAGCAGGTTTTCACACAGAAGCCATTGTTTGGATATGATTTCAACCTATTCTGTTTTAAAGAAATATGTATTTTGTGAGTGATTTTATCGATATATCTGACATTTTCTCTGTCTTTGCATGTCGCTCCAGGTGATTTGGCATAATCTCAGCTCCGATCGGACACACGTCTCGGTGCTGGACGAGAGGTTTGTGGCGGGAGCCGAGTACAGCGCCAGAGTGAGGAGCAGCCCCAGCCAGTTCATCTACATGGGACAGTGGAGCGACTGGTCCCCCGAGCTCCACTGGAGGGCCGCGAAGAGCGCTGCTCCTTCAGAAGGTCAGGAGTAAAACAATGACATGGTTTTGTGTCATCTAAGGTTTAAACTGTGTAGAAACAGCTCTGCTCCAGGGGAAAACCAGGAGAGCTTAGGGATTTATGGCTTTATTTCTGCGACTGAAACACTTTATGTCAGGTACAGAGTAGACTGTGATCTGAGGATATTGTTCAGATCCTCCAGGAGGCGAGTTTCTCTCCGACCTGGGGAAGAAGGTGTTCATTCCGCTGAGTGTGATCGTGCTCCTCGTCCTGCTCCTCGGCTGCGCTCCTGTTAAAAAGTGAGGCGCTCCTCCAGTTTATACCCCTCAAATACCATCTAGAAAATAACCTTCTTGTTTTAACCCGGCGTCGTGTCGACCGTCTTCGCAGGTGGAGGCGCAGCGTCTTCATCCCGACCCCGGCGCCGTACTTTGACACCCTGTACAGCGAATGTAAAGGAGACTTTAAGGTGAGTCCTGCTGGTCAGTGGAAGCGGCTCTGAGGGCGTGTGTGTGTGTGTGTGTGTGTGTGTGTGTGTGTGTGTGTGTGAGCTGATGGGGCCTGTGGTTGCAGAGCTGGGCGGTGGTCCCGGACAGCCCGGCGGACCTGCTGAAAGCAGAGGAAACGCTCCACATCGACACCGTCGTCAAGTGTGTGGACGCCCGGGTCGTGGAGGACGCTCCGTGTCTGTACCTCCAGCCGCTGGAGGAGGAGGTGGAGGAGGAGGTGGAGGAGGTGCACACATACAACAACGTGAGCGTGGCGGCGCGCGACGCAGCTCTGCTGGGCCTGCCGTACGCCGTGAGCAGCATGGCTCCTCAGGGCGGTTCGGAGCCGGCCGCCGGGGACCCGGGGAGCCGGCCGTACAGCAACGTGCCGGGGGAGCCGGGCCCCCCCTGGTACTGCAACGAGTACTGCACCCTGAGCAGCTTCCAGCAGCCGGGCGGCGGCCTGGCGGAGCAGCACCGCAGCTTCTGAGCCACACCCCCACACAGCTGCTGTTTCCTATGATACAAAGAGTTTTTTTCTGTTCAGTAGGGCCAGATTGGAGCCTCATGCAGGCCAGTTTTGGAACACAGGCCTTATATTTGACACCGCTTCTTGTTCGTGCTTTGAAAAAAAAGGGAAAAAACCCCCCCCAAAATGCTCACAAATGTCAGTGTTGCTTTTGTTGCTGCAGCCACAGGGACTTCCTGACCAGTATCTGAACATCTCTGGTAGAAAGATAAACATCTTCCCCTTCAGGAGGAAAAAACAAGACTGCTGCATCTGTGATGTTTCATAATTGTCTGACTGTATGAAACACTGTTCTGCCTTCTTCGATAATCAGCTGGGACGTCTGCAGCACCACCCTCTCAATAAAACACTTCAGATTATGGTTAGTCTAGCTGCTGATTTCATATTAAAGGTATGTAGTAGATAAGAAACTGCATTATCATGCAATAATTGACATCGTTTCCTTTATCTGACATTCTGTGAGGCATTTGGAGCTCAAACTGCATCTAAAAACACCACAGAACAAATAACATTTTGTAGAAATTTTATTATTAAGCCAACACATACATGAACAAAGCACCATATAACCTTAAAGTCTGATACAGAAGTAAGCCTACCTGCCTCAGTCACTGTGGCCATTTTTATTTATTCCATAGCAAACACTCTGAATAACAAAATGACAGCCAAGGCAGCATAATCTATGGTATATTACAGCATGCTGAATAGAAAACCTGGGAAAGAATTAGACAGGACAATCTAGAGACACTAGTGAGATACAACAGTATAAAAGTGCCATTCATTATACAGCAGTTGAAATACTGACAATGAAATAAGCTAATTTTACATTAAATTTATGGAAAAATAAAGAGATGGGGAGGAGAGAGGGGGGGGGGACAAAGGAACAGACCCTGTGAGGGAGCAAAATAAAACGTGACACTTCTTTCCTTGAACATTGAAGACAGCCTGCTTGCGTGGCGCGGATGAGACCGGTACCGAGCGGAGTCCTTTTGCACCACATAAGACAATTAAATGTTTTAAAAGAAACGGCCGGGGCGCTCGGGCGCCCGTCCCCTCTCGGCAAAACGCGCCAACCGGCAATTAAGTGGGGGAAGGAGGAGGAGGAGGAGGAGGAGGAGGAAAAATACAAATAAAAAAATAAAGTTGGAGGGGAGCGGATGGCACAGAATGTGTGGAGTTTAAATAGAAGTCTTTAAGCGAGTCCCGATGTGAGAGGAGCACATTCATTGAGAGACCGAGTGGGGAGGTGATTCTTGTTAAACCCATTCCTTCTGCCGCAGCGGAGCCGGCCCCCGCCTTACGAGGGGGAGAACTTTTTGGCTTGTGCTCGAACTCTTTTTTCATATTCTACTCTGTTTTGGCTGAAAAGGGATTTAAAAATAGTTACTATGGCGTCCTTGGATCTTCCACAAGTTTCTATTTAAAGACTACAGTGAATAGCTTCTACCAAATATATGGAAAACCAAGGAAGGAAAGCGTCTCACCAGTAGATCGTGTAAGCCTCTGCTTGGGCTGGATCCTGGATATTTGGCTCATTTAGGAGTTCCTGGATACCTAATAAGATCTGGAGGATCGATCAGCCAACAGAAAGTTCGTCAGTCAACATTTCTTCAAATGATTTTAAACAATTCTGCAAAGATCCAGAGGTTCATTGTGAAACCTGCTAATGCTGATACTGTTAATGTTAAATTAAAGACCACTCGTGCATTTTTCTAAGTGAGTATGGATAAAAGCACCAAATCATCAAGCAGAATCGGATTCGTAAAAACTCGAGGGAAAACCCATCTGAAAGGGGAAACTGGGGATTATTCAAATTTTTTATCAAAATGAAACCAAGCGAAGGCGACACTGAAAACCAGGTAAAACAGCACAGGATGAAAAGTGAAATAAAATATACATATTTAAGTAGTTAGGAGGTAACAGGAGTGAAACTTTAAGAGATGGTCTTCAAGGTGAGTTCAAGTGTAGTGCTACGAGCGGCTCCTAGTCCAAACCTGCTTTATTGTGATAGCTGGTCTCCAGTCCTTGTCCTCCTCTAGAATAGATAGGCATACTGTGCCTGATGGATACACGTTTGGATGGAAGAGTGGGGGCTCAAATTTACCTGAAACAGAAGGAAACACTGAGTGAAAACCGTGCTTCAGACCACATGAGCGGCGTTCGGCTTTGACCGAGCCGGACGGAGCAGCTGGTGTTGGTCACACCAACGCCGACACCACATCAAATCTAACATCTCATCAGACGTCTGGAGACGGGGTTTGTATCTGTTATTTAACCACGAGATGTCGGGCAGATCCCAGGGTTCAGCGTTAATGTTAAAACTCTGGTTACTGCTGGTCTGGAGCTACGCTCGTCTTCATCAAAACGATGCGTCCACAGGTTGAATAAAGCCGTTTTACTCCGTGATTCAAATGAGACACTGCGTCATGCAGCTTCAGACTAAACCTTCACAGAAGTGTGTTAAGTGTGTCTGTGCCTGTGCACGCTCAAGGACTGTTATTAAACTCACAAGAAATAAGAAAACATTAAATTACCTTTGATGGACTGTCATATTTGGGAAAAAACCACAACAAAACACCTTGCACTGAATCTCTTGAACTAAATAATCTAAGCACTCTAACAGATCACTATCATCTGGATCAGTTCACACTCAACACGTTTGATCCAGTAACTCACATTTCGGAGGTGAAGACGGATAGTCGTCTTTGAACAACATGCGCAGTTTGAACAGGCCTCCTTCCCACGGAGTCTGTAAAAACACGTCATTACACGGTTATACTCACAGCGGGCATTTTTAAACACATCCACATGAAACCTGTGGAGTTATATTAATAACAACATTCCAGACCTAATTGATTTCCTTCATGAGATAGTGCCTAGGTTTTCATTTCTGTACTTAATATGCAAAGTAAATAGTTCATGAGAAGCATTACCCCCTTTTTTCCAGGAATAGCGCATTCCCAATTCATGAGATTCATGGTTCCATCGGGGTTTTTCGTAGGTACAGCAACAAATCCCTGTGAACAGTTCAAATACCGGCATTTAGTCAAAAAAACTAATGAAAGCTCGAGGCAACGTTAAACTGAGAAAGGCCAACAAGTGGATTTGCTGAGATGCTACTTACAAAAGGATGGTCCTTCCGCCAAGCCTTGCGCTCCTGGGCAAGACGGCTCAATGCAATGCCTGACATGATGTGTGGACTCCTGCAACGAAGAGTACAGCTTGAATATTGTGATGGCAACACAGGACAAACTCATCAAATATATTCTTCTGGTACATTCTGAATTTGTTAATTTTAATTTAATGAAGCTGGAGATTGATTATGATGAAGACAGTTTCATTTGTGCCTAAAAAGTGTCAGGATAAGCATTTGTAATCGTTTCAGAGCGTTCTTTAGACTTCAGATTAAATGGCTTTACACATTGATCTATTTCCATTCATAGCTTGGAACAAGACGTGAATCAGTCCATCTTTAATTACTGTTTGGAGGCCAAACTGTAACCTCACTGCATGATGCCAGACAACTTCTGACCAAAGAAGGCTGGCTTTATTTAAGTGTGAAACACATTAAACATTACCTAACTTCATTAAAGTTCACATCCTAACATCACACTTACAGTTTGATTGATGGTTATTTCTACACATGTCTGGAAACAGGGAATTTCTGCACCGATTTATAAGGAATAATTTACGCAAACTATTTAGAGAGCAGCCGTGATTCTGATGTGGGATTAAACTGTAAGGTAAATAGAGAGGTGGCTGATTGTGGTTTCTAATTAAGAGGCTCCAAAGGAATGTCCATTGAAAGGATCTCTATAGCAACAGAGCGCTAAAAGGCAGCAGCAGCCAACTAATGCTACTGATCACCAGCAGCAACATACAACTACCCGCTAAGTGTCTGGCTACTGAAGAGGAAGCAGATGGATCACGAACTGTGCGATTTCAAAACAATTTGCTTCCGCCTTTGAGGATATATCTGCTCTGAACACAACACGTCTGGGAAGCTAAAGAGAGCTAGCCAAGCTAACCGGTGGTGATCCAGGTCCGCGGAAAAATGCTTTCCTGTCGTTTACCCGCCCGCTTTCAAATCGAAATGTGGCCCCGCGCACCTCACCTCAGCCCAGTTTGTCCCTTAAATGTTCCAGAAGCTTCGGGGAGAACTTGTTGTCAGAGTGATAGCTCATCTAAGTCCGTGCTACTTGTTAAGCGAGCTACCCGGTTAGCTCGACGCGCTAACTCATGTGCGCCAGAACGCTGCTCGAGCCAAACAGGCGCTGGCGCTGTTAGCGTCCGCCACGGCCTGGTGCAGCACTAAAATGCGCAATTGCACTTGATTTGGACACAATTTCGAATGGGAGAAGTGGTAGATTTCGCCCGAGTCTTAATGATTTCTCTCGTGGATCAACAATCAGAGATGTGAAACATTTGGCAGGAATTATGAATCCCCCAGACCATTAAAGCGCAGAGACAAAGAACGGCAGAGCTAAAAGGCGCACATTTATGCATTACCAAACTAGCGAAAATGGCGCAAACTGAAGCGGGTAAAAATATTGCAATACGCGACAAATTTTTGGGTCTCCGCGATCGCGGCGTTCTCCTACCTTTCAGTATGGCTGCACTGTCGCTGGTAATTAAGCGAAATGAATTAATCGTGCACAAATCCCGTTAAACCTTGTAAAGTTTCCCTCCTGAAAAACCGCCCGCTCCGATCCGAGCCAGACGCAGCGAAGCGAGATGCATCCCCCTCCCGCACTTCCGCCTTTGCTTAAAAGCACGTAGGAAGCTCCGACTGCGCAGTTACCTGTGAAACGGCGTTTATGCTCCAAACTAGTCATTAGAGTGAACAAATGAATAAACTGTGTAATTTATCCACTCCCGTTGTCCAAATAAACATTGTAGGCGATGGTTGATATGATTTTCACTCTGAGGCAGTTCCTTGCGGTGAACATCTGTTACGTCTTAACAAATAGAATTAAAAATAAGACGGGGTCGTTCTGAAAGTCAATAAGTACATAGACAAAATGCTTCTGTTCGTTTACGGTTTGTATGAATGGTATAAATACTTTAAAAGTAACTCTGTTTCCAGCCATGGAGAGCGAAGTACAACAGACTGATATATCTTTTCTTGTGTATCATCTTTGACCAGGGGGCTAAAAACCCTTAACCCAATCGTGCCCAACATATCAAATAAGGTTTTGTGCAAAATTATAAATCGGTGTCTGCCGACCGGCAATAACATACTTGTCTGCAAGTCATATATGTCTGGACACGGGCTACTAGAGAGAAAAAACTGATTAATGATAAAAATAAATAAATAAATCCTCGTCAACTTTTAAACAGGCATTACTTTAGACTACTCAGTTATTGAAACAAGTTTGGCGGCGGCAACACACGAGGACGCTGTTTATCAAATATCACGTTGGTCATTTCTGCTTTAGTTCACTCTACATAACATTTGCCAAGGCGTTTTTTATTTAATAATTACTCGAAGTTCAGCTTTAAAGATATCGGGTAAAAATACAAAAGAAAGGTGACATCTGGCAACCAAACGGTGAGTCCAAAATAAATGCACACAGAGATGAATGACAACATTTTTATTGGGTTTACCTTATGCAAGACCATTTAGATCTATCCCCTTAACCATCATACTTAGTTTGTACATTTTAAACATTGCATAAGATCATATAGAAGTGATCTATGTAGTGATATGAGAACCTTATTAATGTAATTGTTAGATTGAGGAAAAATGACACATTCATTCCCTCTGATTACAAGTGTGATCATCATCAATCATGCATTACAGTGGTCTGTGGTTGAATGACTCAAATGTAGAAACAAACTGGGCACTTAAAAGTATTAGGCTACAGATTAGATACGCTTGTCCATCACATAAAAGATCATCAGTGCCAGATAATCGACCAGACAACCAGCTTGTGAGGGGCAGTAAAATGTAACGTAGCTGCTAAAACTAGAGGGGTTAAAACACCTCAGACCAGAGAATGTCAAACAAGGTTACAACTGAACCAGGCAAGTAAATCACAAATAACACTTTATATCACAAAAAAAGAATCTCGAAAGATTATTCAAATAAATCTTAGCTCTGAGCCAACAAAGGTAGGTTAGTCCTATTATAAAAGTGAGTATTGCGGCCATCAAAAATCGGGAAGCGAGATTGTCTGCAACGCTCAAGCATCGGCTGTTAGAAATGAAAGATATTAAAAGTCAGTCAAGATGTTGGTGTCGTTATCAGCTCGTGGGGAGTGCTAGTTGCCATCGGTGCAGTCACACACAGTAGGTTAATGTGTGAGGGAGTGCAAGACAGTACATAATTGGAAGGCTTCAGAATACTATAGCAAATGTAAACATAGCCTAGCTCTGGCAGGAAACCCAATCTACTCTGATTAAACCTCTTCGCACATCTCCACTTTTGCACTTTGAAAGCCCTTGTGTATGTGGTGTGTGTGTGTGTGTGTGTTTGTATATCTGAGTGATATAGCTATAAATGTGTCGAGTTCAAAAACATGCATCCATACTTGTTTCTCCAACAATATAAAAACTGTTTTAGTCAAGTGTATATGTGTGTACATGTGAGTAAATGGAGATTTGTGTGTCAATAACAAGTCTCTATATACAAACTGTGTGCCAGCATTAAGAAAAAGTTTTACTCATCCCTGACACTAAGATCGATGTGTACAATACACATAAGACATTGGATTTTGGTCACTGGGAAAAAAAGGCAACACTAAATGATTATTTGTGAATGAAATATTCAACCTATCAAAACCACACATCAAACCTGAAAACAAAGGTCTACTTTTTCTTTAGAAAAAAAAAAAGTGTTCTAAAATGTATTTACATCTAAGACATTACAGGCTGTAAGCAATGTGCACAGTGTTTCCCACTGTAGTGCTTGTAATGCTGTGTACAAAATCTACACAATTCAAAATGCTAGGAAGAATCTATCTGCACTGCAAAAGAGAAAAAAAAAATACAGGTCTTTTCTTCTTTTTTTTTTTTTAATTAATAATGTAACAGTCAACTTCATAGCCAGCCAAGTATAGCTTTGTTATTGGTTTATCAAAACATGTTCCAGGCATGTTCTCAGTGAAAGACACCGTATTCAGCATTCAGCTGTTTCTCTCAAACCGCAGCTCAGAAATCTCTGGTCCTGTACAAACAATGCAAAACAAGAAGTTAACATTGTCAAGAGTTTCTCGTTTTCAAAGATCCAGTATAAACAACTTCCATCTGAAAGCTGTGTTTTCTATACAGTGTACAAAACGTGCAGTTTTCGTAAGAGTTAAATATTAATATTGGATTTGGATTATTTACATGAAAACAGAATCCTCTTTTTTTTTATTTAGTCATTTGATATGAACAGAAAGTCCTTCACCGCCTCTTTTAAATCAACAGTTCCAGTCCAAGAAAAACCAAATACTTCCTCCCTCAAATGACAAGATCAAGACCAAGAAGAAGAAAAAAAAAAAATCCCTCAAACGTAAGAAGTAAAAGAATTAAAGAGAACTCAGATGTCTGTGGGGAGGAAAAAAAAACTGTCTTAAGGACGGCTTTTCAAAAAAAGAAACAGGGCAGTGATGGAGGACGTTTAAAAAAAAAATGTTACTGTATGACAAAATTCACATTTCAAAGAGTTGATGTTTTCTGGGCAGTTAACTTCAGATTTTTGAACATGAGGACGTCACAAATTGGAAGCTGAGAAAACTGAAGGAATGTTCTGTAAACTCACTTCAGAGGAACATTTTGGTTTTGATCACGACTACAAATCCTTGTCTGGAGACACAGCTACTTTTTTAATGTCTTTTCTGACCAACACTACAGCACAGGGATGTGAAAGTTTACTTCTTGACATGATTTATTTTGCTTTATAACAAGTGGAGGGTCAAACTATGAGTCTCAGGACTGGAAGTTATTAGAAATGTAATAGAGAGTAATTGACAAAGTTTTTGTGCAAAACTGCATCAGTTACAGTTCCAGACTTGTAACTTACCAGATATTTCAATCCATCCTGTCACATTTTTTATTGTACTTTCAGTAGTTTTGGGGGTGAAAAACAAAACAAAACACACAAATTGGGGTAGATATTTGTTGCAAATGTTGCTTTAGGCGAACAACCTTTAACACAAGAAGAGATACTTGTTAGTTTTGATATCTAATGCCCGTTAAAATCAATCAAATCACAGTGACACTAAAGATTTCCTTGTACTCCGACTGTAGTTGATCTCGCTGATTCAATATTCACTGGGAAACACGATTCTCAGATGGAAACGATTGCTGAAACATCTTGAAAAATATAATAACGTGTGGTTGTAGTCGAGATCCTCATGATCACAAATCTCAGTAAAACTGAAATCTTTGGATGCGTTCCGTATGTTTTTTTGGGGGCGGTGGAGGTGGGGGGTTGTATCGGATAGCCTGACTCTTTAACATGTGCCGAGTAAGAGCACAATTCCCTTCTTAATATCTGTGAAGAATGACATGTTTGATACTCGGAGTGATGAAGACCGTGCTGATCCCTTACTAGACCCTTGAGTTGGAGGATATAAGGATTAACTCATCAGATGACCCTGAGTGAATCGTTGGCCTTAAATGATGTCGGCCGTATCTCATAGCACAAAACATTTGAAGATTACAGTTCCTCACTTTAAGTTAGAAAAAACAAAATCGCCGCTGATTCGGAAAAAAAAAAAATAAAGGTCCAGTTTAAATGTACAGGCACAAATTGTCAGTAAACAGACTTATTTACATTGAGAAATAAAAACAAAAAAGGTGGAGGGAAAATAAACAAACGTTAAAGAAATGCACACCCCCCCTTTAAAATCTCCACTGTGCCAAACGATCTTCTACAAAGATGATATGTTTGCATCTTAACACCTGGAGCTCATAATACTGAGTCCTGTTCACATGCGGGAGCCCCTCTCCTGGAGGATCTGCAGGAAGAGAAAACACACACAATAAACAACAAAACTCATCACGCAGCTGAGAGGCAGTTCAGTGCACAAAACCTGACAGCCTGCTGCGGCTTATTTCCTTAAAGTACGCATTCTTGTTCCGGTATTGACACATTTAGCCTGCAGGGCGGCTGAAAAGGACACGGCGGGAGGGTGGAGACTGGGGAGAGGCTGGAGGAGTGACAGCAGACATTATCCAGGCTCTGCTAAAAACACTACGCATGACAGGAGGGGTCAGCCGTGACACCGGGAAGACACGCTGCTGCACTATCTGCCACCTTTCCAGACCCCCAGTGCACACGGTGCACAGTCAGTGTGTGTCTCAGGCCACACACACACACCCCAACACACACATACAAGAGAGAGAAAATGATGGAGGGTGATTTCCACTGAATCTGAGAAATTAATGGAGAATTATGGATTAGGATTTCAATCCTGCTGAGTGCTGGGTTTAATTTTGATGCACTGTGGGATGAATGAAGATATTTTCTCTGAAACTGCGAGAGCTGATTTTTTTTTTTTTTTTTTTCCCACTTTCTGATCTTTGCTTCACATCTGCTATTTTTAGCTGTCGTAGGGTAGCTGTGAACACTTCACATACACACTCAGTGGCTGCAGGACCGCCTCGCCGGCAGGTGTGACAGCAATAAAACACAGGTTTGAGCTAAAAAGGCTCCTGGACTCCAATCAAACAGGTTATCGAGTGCCAATTTGTATTTTGTGAACAAAGATATATCTTGATGATCACTTTTCTGAGGAGTCTGAAATCAGTCCTTGATACTGGATCCTGATGTCTTTGAAAGCAAATGGGAACTTTACATTTTTAAATGCATCAACGGGAATGGAAGAGGAAGGAGGACACACTACAGGGAGCGTTGGAGGGACTACGAGCAGTTGGGTGCTCACCGGTGAGTCACAAGTGCTCAGCCCTAATCAGAGTCATTCATTTCATAATCCGTCTCTTCGTCCTCGCTCTGAGCAACATGCAGCATGCAGACAGCACAGAAGAAGACAAGAAAGGCATGTCGTAAAATAATGAGACTGGATGAAGGTGTTAAAGAGCACTGGAGAGGAGAAGAAGGTGGAAAACAAGTTTGCCGAGGTCAGTTTTTAATAACAGATGTAAAACAATGTGATGCCATAAATATAAGTAACAGAAGAAAAAAGAAAAAAAGAAAGTCCCCCTCCTCTTTTCCTGAATGTCTCGTTTCTGGGAGTTATTTCCCCCGACCGATGAGCCCCATGTCCACAAAGTGCTCCTTCATGAGGATTCCTCATATTAACCCCGAGGCGCTCTCCGCTCCCTTGAGGCACGTCCATAAAAGCAACACATTCAGAAACTCGCGGCACAGGCCATCTTTCACCGGTTCTCAACGGGGCTCTCCACACACTCACCTTGGCCTTCTCACTGGGCTCACTGTTCGTCCCGTACGACTGGTTGTGCAGCTCCTTGGAGACTACACACAGGAACTCGGCTTGGTCTTCGTTTCCATAGTTGTAAGAGGAGCCGATGCTGACCAGCTGAGGAGACGACAGGCAAGAGCACACGGGAAGAGGTGGCTTTAGAGCGGTGAAGCACAGGTACAACGTTTGGTGGAATACAAGGAAATGAATGGAATGGGACCCGAAAAATGGAAAAAGAGGTCAAAAGGTCCAAAACACTAGAGCGAGAGAGAGTCCTGCAACTTCAGTAGGAGCAAAGGTCAATCACGGCTGTGGAGCTGAGCTAATTAGACATCCCACTAAACAGGACAATCTAGAATAACTCTGGATTCTTGACCTCACGTTTGGTGGAGACGACACAGAACACATAATTATACGATGCACTGAGGGCAATGGGAAGGCAGCACACCTACAAACTGCATGAGCAAACCGTTTCCACTCTCCAAAATCTGTCATTTGACATAATTATACTTATTAAAAAATTACCAAACTGTATTTTTAGGACCAGCAGACACTGAACCAAAAATAAATCATTCAGGATCACAAATAAATAAAAAAACTGAATTAAGAAAATCAAAAACTGTGGTGCAAAATGGAAAAAGTGACTTAAAAATAAGCTGAAATACACTGCCTAGTACAAAGTTACTGACAGAGTACAAGAGCAGGGATTGACCACAGGAAGCAAACATGCTGGTTTCAAATCTACGGGGAAACGGTGACTGGACAGGACCAGGCTTGTCTGGAGAGTAAAGGTGAAACTGAGGCTTTGAAAACTGCAGTGTCCACGGCTAAGCACAAACCAAACACAACAACTTACTTTCAACAATTTTTACACTCTCTGAATGAAGTTTTGTCTGTCAGCATGACGCTGAATTTTTCTCCAGTGCTTCTCTTGCCTAATTATTTGGGAACGATACTATCACAACCCCATCCCTACACATTACACCTTTGACAATGCACACAATGTTTCTTCACATCAGTCTAGCTGAAAATCCACAATACACACAAATGGATGGGAAATGTACCAGTGAGATCCTTCCTTAAAACAAACCCAAAGTAAATAAATAAATAAATAAATAACCACAGCATGCAGAACAGAAACAAAACGGCACTTTTGTGTTCCTGCCTTGCCTTTGCTGCATGTGTACTGCAGGCTACATGTATACCATGTGTACCCAGGTGTGCGTGTTCAGACATGCACCGCCTCATTAGCCGCTGCTGCCACAGACTTGTTGTTGTGGAGCGGTCGCTCTGTAACACCCAATAATATCAACTGGCTACCCTCGGATTGCACGTGTGGAGGTGCTACATGTATCCAGATGACTTTCCCTGGAAAGTTCAGCTTTTATGTGATGCAGAGAGTGATGGAAGCATTTTTTTTTCTCTGATGGTTCACAGCCTATGATAGCATTTTTATTTATTTCTCTTTGTCTTTTTATTTTTTACATATCATATATACATCTTACCCCCCCCCCCCCCCACACACACACAGCAAACCAACAAACAAAGGGCCACATCGAAGCAAAACCAGCAAAGCGTACAAACTGTGAATGCATAAAAATAAAAGATATGAAAGAAAATCACAGAGAGGAACAGAAGGTGTCAGGCTGTCTGAGCCTCACTGGTGAGCAGGCAGCACGAATGAAACACTGAAAACAACACAGTCAGAAAAACAACTGAAAGCTACCAGTCTACTCCAGACAAACAATGGCTGACGGGGTGTGTGTATGGACAACATGGGGACCATGCAGTGACCAGCCCATGGACAGAAGTTTGTGGGACACACCTCTCCGCTGTTGTTTGGCAAAGCAGACTCCTCTCCCTTCACCTCCCTTGACACAATCAGCAGAAACTCTGACTGGTGGGCCCGCCCGTAACCTATACTGACAAGCTGCAACAACCAATCAGAGCACAGAAGGGACGCCCGGATCATGTATGCGGACATTGAGAAAAATGCGATTTACTGTTTGAATTCTTCTTTTTCCTCCTCTTCTTCTTCTCCTTTTTTTTTTTTTTTTTTTTTTTTAATATATATATATATCCAGTAATGAGGATTGGAGTTTCTGGTCAACGTGAGCATAGCGGGGTGGGTGAAGCACATGAAAGGAGGACTGCTGCTGCGACGCTGCAGGAGGAGCTTTACCTGTTCAAACTTCCAGCCGTCGGACATGGTAGAAACCATCTGAGTCAGCTCCTCCTCCTGACACTGTAGCACCCGGTACACATGCTTCACTGGAACCTGCAGCGGAGAGCAGACGCATGAGAGAAACACGGGAAAATATCACTTCCGTATAAATCAGCATGACTGAATCTGTCCGAGCTGTGCGTACCTGTGATGTTTTGCAGTCGCGTTCCCTGATCTTGTCCTTGATGAGTTTTATTAATGACGTGATGTTGTAGAATTCGGCTTCTTCCAACACGCCTACAAACAGGGAGACAGGAAGCGGACTTCAAATAAAACCTGTGGACTTTATTAACTTTTACTATAGTCTTCAATGATTGCTGTTGATTAGACGTTGAGTTATTAATAAACACAGGAATATATGCAAATGTGCTTTTGAAAAAACAAAAGTTCTGAGGTATTACCTTCTTCAGCCAAATCCCTGTTGAGCACCAGTTTGCCATGCCTCAGGTAGTTCAGCACTGGCCCAAAGTACGTGGGATCTCTGTCTATGAGATAGGCACCAGTTTCATCCTGAAAAGCACAAACAGGAGAAGATTATTACATGAAGTAGATTTCTTCTGGATCTAACCTAAACTTGCGATTATGCTTCTGTTTTTTTCTCTTATTCACTCTGGAATATGACGATAGACTGAAAGGTTTTGAATGCAACTCAATCAATGAGCGCTCGGGTGTGCGCCTCAATAGCAATCTAATGTGTGCTGGGCGCTGTGCACGGGGGAGCAAAACCCAAGGGATGAGAATTATCAGGTCAGCTCCTGTGCGGCTCATCTCCACGGCGGTGGGTTCAGAAGACATGCGCACGAGGAGCCACACACAGAACCGCCCAGGGAGATCACTCCTCTATTCCCACAGGCCCTGGGTCTGATCCCGATTCCTTCACAACCGCTGGGTGTTCCCCTATTTCTGTAAGTACTGCGATTAGACTGTCTTTGTCTCGTGGGGAAGAGGAGGATGAAACAATTAGAGCAGAACAGAAAAAGATTTGGAACAGCAGGCTGAATTCACCGAGGGGACCGAGAGAGAGAGAGAGAGAGAGAGAGAGCACCTTGGCTTACAACCAACAATTAGCCTCGTCTGTCTGTCACAACGCCGGTCCCACTCACAAACGGAAAAGTCCGTTGATGCAGCTGTCCGGCGAAACTTTACACGGAAACGCTATTAAATACAATGTGACATTTCGTGACTCAACCATGCGCGACATTTAGTAAAATACTCTGCACACAGGAGAGGCCCTAAGCAAATTTTGTACTAATGCTGCAGGATGTTTGACTCTGCGTCGGGTGAGTATACGGCTTCAGGAGCAATCCTGGCAAATTAGCGGCGGTGCTGGTTCATGCAACTTGTGATGTTATTTACTTAGGAACACAACCATGTTGTCACACACCTCAGGCCATGGCCGGAAACAAACAAGCCCTCCCTGACAGACACGTGCACGGATTGGGCTGGAGTGATGGCTTCAACTCGAAACGCATTAATCTTCTCCAATAATGAGAAAATGCCCCAGTGTGTTCCTTTTGGTAATGAATCGGTAAGCCCCTCTTGGCAGGTTGACCTCTTTTTCACAGCGAAAATACTCCACCGGAGCCCAGCGGAGCTCTATTCTAGTCTCAGTGCCCTGTGTCACTTTCTTACACTTTTACTGTGGGTGTAGTTTGAGAAAAACGTATGGATGGACCTGCATGGAGGAGGCAGTCGAGGCCGAAACTGACTTTAAAAACTCAGTGTTTACCTTTACAGGTTACTCTCCAGCCCACTCACTATCAAAGAGGCCTGTGTACGTGGCCCCTCAAGTAAGACTGGTTTGACAACTCTGCTTTACACACTTGGGTTTTTTTTTTCTTTGACGATCCAACACTGCCATAAGCTGTTCTTCTTCTTCAAGAGCTTTTTTTTTATATACTTGACAAAACAAAGCAAAACAAAACCTCTTCGAGCGAGACCACGACTTCTCTCTACTGGATCAGAATGACTCAAAGCACAACTGCACATTACTGAATCAACAATGCCTCCATTCAAACTGCATGTTGCCATTGGGTAATTTGGTTTTGTGGCATAATCCGAAAACATGCATTTGAGGCTAATTGGTGACTTAAAACCTGCTTTCGGCGTGATTGTGAGTGTGTGTGATCGAGTGTTTCTTCCAGTTTGCAGTGTGATGGACTGACTCACTTTAACCAGCCAATAAGAGGACTCTGCCACAAAAACCTAAGAGAGACTGTTTGAACTTCACAAGCTCACAGGTAAGGATGCATATCACAAACCAACGCCAGCACTCGCAGCAGGCCGTCGATGTGCACGGCGTGAGCAGTACATTCACTGTTAACCACATGATGAGATATTTCCTCATTAAGGAGGAAGTGTGGACGGCTGCACGCAATTAATAAAGGCTGAATTACAGCTCTGTGACACCACCTGTGCAAGTTCAACTTTCTGCTTTAAAAAGGTCAAATGGCCGGTGTAAATAAAGCTGAAGGGTGAAACAAACTCCTGCCGATGTCGACTGAATTTAAAGACACTGATCATGTTCTTTACACGTCTATCCTTGTGAAATTCTGCTGCAGGCTGAGCTGCAGCATTACTAAGCCAGTTGCACAGGTCCTGTGGGAGAACATGTATGAATGGGGGACCTGGGGTGACGCTGACCCAGTTCAGACAGACGATCGTGGGGGCTTCGACGGGGGTCCACGAACACAAAGAGGACAGTGTTTTTAATTAAAGACAAAAGGCTGCGTCTCTGGGGGCACAGGCTGGGGAGCACTGGGCAACAAACAGAGGGATGGGGACAGCGAGGGAGCAGGAGGACGGCTGCTGCTTCTGCTGGGATGTACTGCAGTGAGACACTCACTGAGTTATAAAACTGTCTGGAAAAAAAAAAAAAAAAGTTCCCATTTAGGAGTAGTGCCACAGTCACGATGAGCCAAAATCAAGCGAACACATACGAGCAGGGAGGGAACATTTCTACTTCGCAGCAAAAAGCGACCGAGCTCATTCATGCTTTATTGATGCTTAATTAAATAAAAATGCGAGCAACCACTTTAACCAGAGACCACATGATTCAGACAAAACACACTGACGAGCAGCATCGCTACCTACAGCACCCAGCAGGAATGGGTCAGTCTGCTCCATGTCCTGCAGGCTACATGCTGAAAGGAAGCATTCTAACTGGAACTATGGCGAAGGCAAAGCAGGCCACGACGAGATTCAAACTACAGACAAGCTGAAATTTCAGTAAACACAAACAATCAGATGGTATAAGGCTTCAGAGCAGAGGGAAGTGTTTTGTATCAACCTTATCTTTCTTCTCTTAGGCACAATACATATCCTCCCCACAGGAAATACCACGGTGACCCACCCTTCAAGCGCATGGTGTCCAACAAGGCTTTCTGCAGAAACACTGATGCTGAAAGTCAATCCTTAATTCAACAACAACAAAAAAGAACAAGCTGCTGCATGTCAAGCGAGAGACAACAACAGCGGGCGTGCATGAAAACTTGGGATCCGAGTGAAGATGAGGCACTTAGAGCAAGATTTCAGTGGATTTATACCAAATAAGCGAGGTGATTACTGTCAAATAATGAGAAGGCAATGCAGACGAAGCCAAAAGGGAAGTCAATTCACACACTCATGTAAAATTAGCTCAGGTTTCTCAGTCCAACGATAAAAAAAAAAAAAAAAAAAAAAAAAAAAAGAGCATACACATCGAATGCGTCTCTGTTGACCAGCCCAGTAGGAGCCCCCAGCAGAAAACGGGCTTAAAGATGTTGCAGTAGATCTACTGCGTCACATGACTGTGGCTACTTAGCCAAGTGGAAGTCTGATCCTTGTAGAGTCGGAGCCAGGAGTCCCTCCGGAGTACAAGTAGTAATGGCATAGTCAGAGCGGCCTCCATCTTTTAAATAATACACACCGCAGCTTTATTATGTGAAACTCTCTCACGCTTCAAAATATCTGACACCGACATTTGAATGCGAGTTACAACCTTTCAGCACGGCGGGGAGGAACTTCTCGCCTCTTCAGTTTTCAGTTCTGCGAGGCAACGCCATCAGTGCTTCTTGCCGCAGAACAATTCATGACTGAGTGTTTTTTGGCACCGTGTGATGAGCAGCTCCTTTGAAGTCCCCTAAAAGCTGTGCTGCCACGGCGAGAGGCAGCCATGCTGGCAAACCAGCAAGGCACAGCAACCTGGAGCTTTCTGGAGAAAGAACTGTGTGGCGTAAAAGAGGAAAAAAAAAAAAAAAAAGAAGAAAAAGCTCGAGGGTGAAAGATTAGTCGTGGTGACTCACTTTGGTGCAAAGAACAATACCATCCGGGAGCACTCTCATCTACTGCACAGCCAGGCATTTATCAGTTCAGGTGTCTGACTTTTCACCAGCAAAGATAATCAAATAAGACTTCAGTTGCACATATTCTGTCAATAGCATTTCTGAAATGTCCTATTGAGCACTTAGTGTGAGAAGACGGTGCAGCAGGAGCTGGTATCACCGTTAAATATTTACATAGCTTCCCACAGTGTGCTCAGGCATCACGTACAACCTGGATCTGGCATTAAATGCAGCCATATTTCTCTCCCGCATGCCGCAGAGAGAAATTCTTCAGGCAGTAAATGGATATGAATATGAAAAGAATAAGATGTTTAAAAAAAAAAAAAAAAAAAAAACAAGGATCCTTTGTGATGGGTTGCTTGAAAAATTGATGCAGCTCTCAGAGCTGGAAAGCTTGGTCTCTACTTGAGTGGCCCTGAGCTGAGTAGTTTGAAAGCAGGAGTCCACCACAGGGATAGATCCCCACTGAAGTGTGTCTCTCGGCTCACTGACAAGGCAAATGTACCGAGAGCCACTTCTGATAGCAATTGGGCCAACGTCAGTTGGAAATGTCAATCTTGCACAAACAGGACAACACTGGTTAGCATCGGCAATTCTTGGGGGATCAGTTTAAGCAGATGATAGATAAATATAGGAATACCTGCTGGTATGGCTTTAAAAAGGGACAGCACTTTCTTTCTGGTCCGCCCCAATGTGCAAAAACAAGCTCCAGTCAACAACATGAATAATGCAGTTCTCCTCAAGAGTCCTGCTGAAGCACGTCAGCCTGCGTGACTGAGAACTGAACCACTCATTTCCTTGGCTCCGAAACACAATACTGCACTCGTCCAAAAGCAGAGCTCTGTCAGTCTGCCGGGTTTCCTACTCACATGCACAGTTGTGTGACCAAAAAAAAAAAAAAAAAAAATACATAAAAAAATTGCATTGCTCATGGCTCACTTACAAATTAGGTGAAATCGTGTCAACATATAGGGTTTCATACGAAGATGCAAGCGATATGAGATCTAATCATGATGTGCACGGGAAGGGGAGCGATATGGAAATCCTGCTGGAGAGCTGTAAAAGAGATGGATGGAGAGTGTGATGCACTCTTAAGACGGGAGGATTGAGATGGGCTGATCCGATGCTCACGCAGGATAAACTGAGAAAAAAGCAAGCTGATTATTCAGTGATTAAGATATTTGCATGAAAATACCAGATGAGCCATGGTCTCAGCTTAGCTTGAGGGGTTTGAGGGGGACAGAGGTGAGGATTAAAACATGCAGGTTGACACGAACAATGGACACTGGGACAGTAACATGAACAAAGAAAACCATAGCGCAGTGTAATCAGTTAGTAAATAGAGTTGGTCAGTGCTGGGGGGGCCTTGAAGTACACAGGCTATGTTGGTTAATGCAACAAACAGGAAGGAGAAGCCTGTTTCTGGAGGGTCAATCAAGGAAATGAAGGACTTCGTCCTGTGCTCTGTTGTCAACAATACTTTACTCCACCTGGCATAGACTTGTGGATTTATTACCAGTGACTAATGTGGCAGAAAAAAATACAAATGAAGTTATAAACCCAGAGAACAGCAGTACGAACATGACTGAGAATCATGATCCCAATGAAATGGATCTTAGATCAAAGACTGATAACATCCAGTAGAATTTATAGAGAATCGCGGTCTGAAGTTTATTCGATATTTACCTGCCTCATCCATAGTATCTGACGCTATAAAAGTTCAATAATACCGGAGTAAATAAAGACATGAGTCGGCCACTGTTTGACATCTGACACCTTCTGACTGCAACGCAATGCAAACGGCCTCGGATGGGGGAAAGTTTCCAACTACTGGGGCGACTTGACGTTTTCTGCACACAGCCTGCCAAAGCTGTCAGCTACCGCATCGCGCTGTTTATTCCATTATAATAGCAAAAGTCCCGTTTACAAAAAAAAAAAAACAAAAAAATAGATACAACAAGAGGAGCTAGCAGAAAGATCGGATGTCATGTGGTGACTGTCGGAATCTAGTTAGCTTAGCAAGCTAATGCTAGTTAGCCGCAAAAGAAAAACCCGAGTTGGTAGAAACATGTTATGACTAGTAATAGACACGACAATACGGGGTTTATTACTAGTTTAATCTGCTGTCGTCCTGATGCAGTGGTTTGTAGGTGCGTGCGGCTCCCGGCTGTGCCGGAGTTGCCTGAACTCCACTAGCTTGTAGCAGTTACCTTGTCGGAGTCGAGCTCGGGGTCAGCTTGGCTCAGTCTGTACAGAAATGATTTGGGATCCCGGCACAGCGTCTGCCTCGTCGTTAGGAAGTACGTTCCCCCGACGTTCAGTCGGATCCATTTCGACGCCCCGACGCTTCTGTCCGCCGGAGAATGGGCCAAACACCTCCGGTGGACGGAGCCGCTGGTGTCGGAGCTGTTCTCGGCCATCCCTCCCTCTCTCTCTCCCTCGCGCTCTCTCTCCTCCTCCGCCCTCGGTCGGCTCGGCTCGGCTCGGCTCGGCTCGCAGGAAATATCGAAGCTGCAGCCGCTCGCCTCGGCTCGGGAGTCCACGATTCATGCAAAGCAGGCTGCCAGCCAGCTCCTCAGCCACTCCTACTGACGGAGCCTCTCCAGCACTTGCATAAATTATTCCAGAGGAGAGAGGCCGCCCTCTTCCTCCTCCTCCTCCTCTCCAACATGGAGAAGGAGACCAGCCTGTCAGAACCACGCCAGCTACATCTTATTGAACTATTTATACCGTCTTCAAATATTCAACACCTGCCTGCTCGGTGTATTCTCCAAATTAATTTCCAGGACACACACACTCACACACACGCGGATTATGGGCCGGTACTTTATTTACATGCTGCAAATAGTGAGACGCCATTGCCACTGAATGCTGCCATGACTGTTGGCTTGTTAACAGAAGACAGGACACATGGCTTTATTTGTATGCCTAAATCCCTACATGCTTTAATCACTGGACTACCAAGCATTAAGTGGAAAATTCATCATTCAACATCTACTGACCTAGCGCACAAATAATCAGAGAGAGAATGAACAGGTTCATTAAATTATCAGAATATGATTAAATCACTGAGCAAATAGAAAATGTATGATATAGTAAGAAAAAAAGCTGTAAAATATTATAGTTTACAATAATTATTCACATTCAAAGGCTTTACATCTCAATACATACACAACATGGCCCCTGAACATGACTTCAATCCAAATATGATTCATATATTAGAATTTAAATAACACAGAATGAACTATAGGCTAAACAATAGCCATCAAATAACCTTATACAAGAATAAAAATACAAAAACTGTATCCTAATATCATTGCATTACTTGCTTCAGATTTTAATAATACATCATCTGTACATCACAGTTCTAGTCAGTTACAAGCCAGGTAGAGTAATCCATACACAATGTAACCGACTGCCATCACCTTGATTCAAACTATTTTTCTAACTAGAGGAGGAACACTTGTCTGGCGTCTCCTCGACTTTATAGACAGATACAGCAATTTCTTCGGTTATTTGGATCAAATAGATATCCTTTGAACTGACATCCAACCACATGGAGCCCTGGGCCGGAGGGTCCCGGTCACACACTGCACACACAGACTCAGCTGAAGGAAGAGGACCTTTGGAAAGGACCTTAAGGTACTATGTCCAAAATTAAAAGCATTATGATCATACATATTGCTAAAACAAGAGCACAAGGTAAATCAATCGCTTTAATTTCTATTGGGCCAAACATCAGAATGAATGAGAAGGAAATAAAAAAACAAAACAAAAAAATAAACAAAATAGAATAAAATATTGGGCCGATCGGCCGATGAGGCAGTTCTGCCATCTTGTCCAGGGACAACAGCTTTACTGTGATTGCTTCTGAGGATGATAGTGTATCTATGTGTGAGTGTATATCTCTGTTGATGAAGGATTTCTGTTCAGCATGGGGTGGTCAGCACATAAGATTCTGTTTTCAATAAGGACGTGCTGAGGATGAGGTGACTAGGTCACCAAAAGGAAAAAAAAAAAAAGTCGAAAAAATTCACACCACAAAGAAATAGCCAGTGAATGGTACAGAACAACCAAATCATCCAATAATATTCGCTATGGTTGCCAATGCAGTCAAAAATACCCACCTTTAAACTTGAATAAACTATATCTCCAGTGCCCTGGGAGAGAGAAGCGCACAAGGCTGAGCTACGAAACTGGCCATGCAGGAAAGATAAGCAAGTTCTGATTAGGAAGTACAAGCTAGTGGCATGTTTACCCGCCCCCTGTTAGCAAAACATCCTCAGTAACGGCTATGGAAGGCTCACACTTACACAGAGACTGGATCGGACCCATGTCTCACTGCAGACCGGCACTCTGCCGTGTTACGTGGAGACCTTAACTGGTTGCAACAAGCAAGTACCAAGAAACCAAAAAACAAAACACACACAAAAACAAAACAAAAACAAAACTTGAATGTGTAGAAATTTTTGGGCTCCGACAAAAAAAAAAAGAATATATAAAAAAAATAAAACCTTATGCAGGATCTGAGTGAGACTGAATGGGTTTACAGCATCTGTTACAATTCTAGAGTATATGCACTGGAAGTGGGGCTTGACTACTGCTTGCATGTAAGATGTAGGATTAGGATATGGTTTAATGAAGATATCATGACAGGCTCCGGTTCAGACCAGCTAGATTCTGAGTTATCGTTGAAGCAGGAAACCAGTCCTTGCGTTTTGAGATAGTCCTAGCGGGTACCCAAGCTTGTGTCATTCAATAAGACAAGCTTGCCCTTCTCTTCCCCCTTGCAGAATGTACAAAAAGCAGATGTGCATGGTGGAAGTCTTATCATTCATACATGGGAAAAAAAAATGCAATAGAAGCCTCACAGAGAGCACAAAGAACAAGCAAAGCAACCCTGAATCCAAAGTTGTATTTTTCCCATGATTTTACTCAGGATAACAAACAAGGTCTAGATGCCAGCGTCTCTAAGAGTTTGTTTACATTGCGGTGATGAAGGGCACTAAAGAGGGTGTTACTCTGCTCAGTGATTGGCCTCGGAGCTAAAGAGAAGTGGGCACAGGATGAGCTGTGCTCCTATAGGCCGGGGTTTTGGTGCCTTTGATAGATCTTTCTCCACACTTCCTGGATCTTCTTGCACCATCTGTCCGCGTTTCCGCTGGGGTCCATCAAATAATATGTCCGGTTAGGCTGCAAAATGTCACAGGAAACGAAAAAGACGACGTCAGAGGTGAAGGAATGAGGAAACATGAAAAGGTGTTGCTGCTGGTCAGAGATGAGTTGTGGCCTACCGTGTGAACAAAGAAGGTTTTGAAGTTCTTGGCTTCGGGGCGTAGCTCTAAGGACCAAGGAATCTCCCCTTTCAGGACCCTGTTGACAGGGTCCACATAGTACAGGTGTGGTCCTTCAGTGAGGAGCAGCTGTCTCCGTCGAGCAAACAGACCCTGCACAGGAATGCACACGTCTCAATTATCAGTTCACCAACAGAGGGCGCTGTGAGGCCAGCGCCGCCTCGCACCACCACTGGGAATTCCCCTTCACTTCCTCCTAGAAACTAGCAGTCAGAGCAATGTCATGGGAAGTGGATTCACTTCTGTGGAGCCAGCTCAGCGCCGCACAATGACACGGAGGGCTTAAAAAAAATTAAAGGTTCACATTATTGATGAGTGTAAATGTGCCCACCTTCCGTTTATCCACTGGACCCATTTTCAAGATCAGGTTATTTTCCACAAACTGATGCCTGCGAAGGAACAACAGCGAGTCAGCGACATCCTCAAACTAATGCGTGTCTATCAAATGTACGAGCTCCAGCTTCTTTACCAGGGGTTTCCAGAGGTCTGTTTGTCCAGCAATAGCCGCTTCTCCTCCTCGGTGAACTGCAGGTCCAGCTCGAAGGAGTTGTTGTCCAGGTCGTGGATGTACTGCTCGATGTTGCTGCTGGACCTCTGCGGCGGCGTGGAGTCGTGCGGCGACAGGGAGTGTGAGGAGCTGGACTGGGCCACCTGCATGTTGCTGAACTGGCTCAGGAGGTCGTCGTACTGCCCGCCGTATGAGAAGTAGAGGTGACACAAACAAACAAACAAGCAAACAAAAGCACTGTGATATTTAGATGTGAATTTGCTTGACGGTTGATCAGTGAGCTACAGATTCCTGAAGTCCCTCACGTTGCCGTAGCAGTCCTCGTCGTCTTCGGACATGGCTGGCAGGTAGGGCGTGAGTTTGGGGGGAGTTTGTAGGTGGAGGTTGCTCCAGGAGATGCTGTCGAAGAATGGGTGTTGTTTCAGTGGGTTGTACCCGCCCATCTCTTCACAGCCGAGCCGCTTGGAAGGGTCCAGTGACTGAAATGGAAGAGATAAGTCTTTGAGCAGAAAGAAAGAAAAAAACTCCACCTCTGCATATAACTGGTCACTTTCTCTCCAGATAATACAGAACCGTACATGTGCTGCAGTGTGTGACCTACCAAAAGCTGTTCAACAAGATCCTTGGCTTTGGGGAAGAATTTCTCTGGAAATTCGTACTCCAGCTTTATTATCTTCTGGAATATTAGGTACTCGTTTCTACGTCACACACGAGAAAAGAAAGAACGTGAAAAACTTTCTAAAAGAGGAAATCTCAAGTGAATGATGTCCTCGCGGTATACTCACGCAGCTCTGAACGGTGGTAAACCAGCCACCAGCTGATAGATAATACATCCCAAGGCCCACAGGTCCGAGCTGAAGAGGGGAAAGGGAGAGCAGAACTCATGAAGTCAAAGGAAAGATCAACATCTGGTGAGTCAGCTAAAAAACTCATTTTATACCTCTTGCAGGCTGATTTCTCTGTTAGCAGCTCTGGAGAAACGTACTGCGCTGTTCCCACAAACGAGTTCGCTCTCGCTACAAGACAGGAAGAAAAACAAGGGGGGGAGGGGTTAAGAGATATTGATTTGGTGTTTTTAAATACGAGTCCAACAAATAAGATCAGCACGGCTATCATTACCTTGTTTACTGTCAGATGATAACTGTTTTGCCGTCCCAAAATCTGTGATCTGAATGTGCATGTCTTCACTCAGAAGAATATTTTCTGGTTTTAGGTCTCTGAATGAGAGAGAGAGAGAGAGAAAAAAAAGGATTTTCAACATTTACATATTGAGATTTGCAGAAAACAGAAACTGACAGGAGAATGAGACGAGGCCGTACCTGTGTATTATCCCCTTATTGTGTAAGTATTCTAGAGCACAAACTATTTCAGCGGAGTAGAATCTCGTGCAGGTCTCATCAAATGAACCAATTTTGCGAATGTATTTCAGGAGCTCGCCATTTTTAGCGTAGCTGAGACCAAAATCTGAGAGAAGTCAGTTAAGGAAGAACTGTTTTAAACGGGGAATTCCCCAACAAACACATTTTTAATAAACAACATGACTTGATAAAGTTTCCAGACAAAGGATACACAACTTCTCGTCATCTTGAAATGTGAAGTAGAGCTTGACGAAGAATGGGTGATCTAGATTTGACATCAAATCCCTTTCTCTTTTCACGTACTGGGCTTTCTTCTCCTTCATAATATGGTGCTTCTCTAATATCTTAACTGGAGGTGGAGAAAAGAAGAGTTAACATATCAGTCGAAGGATCCCGAGCAAGTTTTCCGTATGAATAGATTGTAAGTGAAAGGAGTTAAATTATTACTCACTTGCATACTCTTTCCCTGTTACTTGCTCTTTTGCCAGGACAACCTTAATCATAAAACATTAGAAGAGAACAGAACATGGCATGTTACCAACTTGGAAGAGGATTTAATGATTCTTTGGGCTCTCCATTTTCAATTCACCTTAAATGAACTGAAGATGACTCATTCAAGCACATTAATCAAAAGAATGCTAGCATGCAGCAACAGCTACCTGGGTGGAATTCGGAGGGTTACGTACCGTTGAGAAGGAGCCCTCTCCGAGGATTTTGCCAAACTTGAAGTCCTCTGGCTTCTTCTTGCGTGGCTGTGGGGCCTGGACGGCTTGCTGTGCGCGGAGCTCGGAGCCCTGGCCACTGGCGGACGCTCCGACGGCGCGAGCCTCTGAGGCCGGGGCCGAGCCCTCCATGCTAGGGCAGTGGCTGCTGCTTGCGCCTGGGATAGCAAGTGGCGAGCAGGAGTCAGGGTGGTTTCTTACCATTGATGGATGCGAGCAGGAACAGATGACAACGCTGGGCTGAATGGGCACAACATCATACTGAAACGAGAGAGGAAGTATTGAGTGACTAACAGTTCGCTGCCTCATCCAATTATAGTTTGCCGTTCATTCAATAACAATAATAAAACAGAAAAACCTGTGCACATGAACCTTGTAATGCACTCAAATACTATTATGACAGGATGCTTTCTGTCATTGTGCAAACTATTAATATCCTGGTATGATTGTAGAAGAATAAAACAGGCGTATAATTATAAGAACATCAAAACTCTGGACTTCTGTTTCCAAAATGATATAATAAAAGAAGTATCTGCCTCTCTTCATTCAGAAAAAAAAGGTATATTACAGGGAAATGTTCTGAAATGAAGTTTCCAATGTCTGATAGTTATTTAATTTAAAAGAATAAAGGTAAATCAGTCATGGTTAAAGTCTCCTGGAGCTCCCACATTCCTGTGTTCAAGTGGTTCAAACTAAGTCAAAGTCACTGCTTTCATGTGAGAGCAGCAATTGCTCATCTTGTTAGTATGTACACGATCAAATTACATGGCAGGTTCAGTTTGGATCACACCTTCCACCAAGTCGATTTACGGTAAACTTCAAAACACAGTCAAAAGACAACGACCAAATTCAGATTTCGAAACCGAGAGTTTGATCAAAGTAAATAAAACCAAAGCTGCTATGTGGCAGATCCGCTCAACTATCTGATCATTTCGATACATAAGGAGTATTTTAAGGAGAAACCAGCCTGATGAAGATTCAAAGACAGCGACAGGTTGCGCTTTCCCGGCCGAGCTGCTGTTTATTCTTTATAGCTTTTGAACTTCTGTCACAATCAGAATATTGTTCGGCTCACACTTTAGTTGACGATACTTCAGTTGGCCTAGCTTCTTCTCATTCAAAACCAAGGTGTGGCCATTTAGCTGTCTATTCCGGAGTTGATTGCAAGGTTGCCAACTAGCCACATAGCTATTTTCTGAGCCATTACCATTAGTCAACGATGTTCCAGTTGTGGGAAAACGTCGGCTAATGTTATCCTAACCCCGAGTACTCTGGTAACAACAGGCCTGTGCAAACTTTCTTTGCTAACTAACGCCAGCTAGCAGGCTAACGCTAGCCGCCGCTGCCTTGTCAAACAGTGCCGGCCGTCGCTGACAGCGAGTTACAAACTTAACGCTAACAGCCAAGGCAATTAGCAAGCGTTAGCAAAACCAGGTAGCAGAAGTAACTTCAAAACCACCAGCTCGTTTCACAAAACCTCATTCAACCGTGTTCAAAGTCAGCGCAGGGATATCAGACTTCAACTAGTAATAATGAGCTGACAGCCGAGCAGCTCAACGTTATGTTTAAAAACTCTCCTCCGACGAAAGGTGGGACGCAACACGGCTAACGCTAGCCCCGAAAGCGCGAACCTGTTCTGCTACCATTAGCCAACACTTACTAGTCAACAAATAGTACTCACACATCTCCGAAAACCAACAAAAGGAACCGGTGATAATCAAATGGGATTCCAGCCTTTTGAGACACCTCTCAGGGTGAATTAAATCAGGCGTGGGACAACTGCAATTAACAAACATTGGGTGTTGTGTTAGCCAACATTAGCATGCTAACGCCGCTGGACGATCTTTTGCGGCTAGCATAGCTCTTCCAATGAAGGCCCGACCTAACTATTTATTGTCACACAGCTACCACACTGTACGTGTCGAGAACCGGCTTCGAACCGACATCCGTGTAAAAGTTGCAACGCTTACCAGCTGACTTGTAGCTCTTGCCATGGGAGTTTTCCGCGAGTATTTATTTGGAATAAAATAATTAGAGAAGCTCCAGTAATGGCTGCCTCTGCGCCTTCATTTTCGAGCTGTGACGTCGTTCCACAACAATGTTACCGCAGGACAGCAGAGGAGAGTCCCGCTGTGTCCGCCCCCTCGACACATTAACAACCTCCTCAACTAACTTCATCTCCCCGATCCGCCTGCAGGCTTCATATTCACACACCGCGCTGAACGTGGCCCACAAACAACTATCTTTACGGTTCTTTCTTTCTTTTTTTTTGGTGGACTAATGATGAACCGCAGCGAGGCCCATCTACAGGTCCAACTCATCTGTTTACTTTAAGATCATCTATTATATCACATCTGGTAAATCCTCATTTAAAAATTCATGTCTGCACATGTTCTGACCAGAAGTGATTCTGGGAGCACCCAAGTCTAAATAAAGCAACTTAAATGTGCTTTGTAAGATTTTCCCTTTGCATGATTTACTGTCATCTTTACACACATTAATTAATCAACCACTTCTGTAGAATATATAGAAACAAACAAAATAAAGTCTTTGGATCATACAAACCAGAAAACACAGGTTTTAGTTCAGTTTATCAGTTACAATTTTGTATATATTAAAATATCCATCTTCCATACCACTTAATCCTGTTCAGGGTTGCTGGTTCCAGGGCAGGAAAGATCCTGGCTTGCTCACCTGGCCGTACATTTTTCTGTATATTAAAATATCCATCAAACCAATTTATTTTCACAAAAAATAAAAACATTGTAAAACTGTATTTATTTGCAATAAAAGAAAAATATTGCATGTTTCCACCAGTTCATGAAAATGATCCACATTTGGGATAAACTTTATTAAACAGCCTTCTGATCAGTCGTCATCCTCTTCATCGTGATGCGAGGCCGTTCTTGACTCATCGTCACTTCCCGTTTTTTCATCTTCGTCATCATCTGATGTGTCGGTATCCTCACTGGATTCATCCTCTTCAGGTACGCTGCAGACATTAATGATCGTTAAAAGTCCCAATAGTTGCAGCAAATACATGCTTGAAATGGTGCTTCTTTTAGCTCGATGTCAAGATTCTGTGTAAATGCAAATTCTACGTTTAAAACCTTCGTTCATATTCAAACTGCTTACCATGGACGTCTGTTCAGATTCATACATTCTAACCCGGAGTTGACGTCAAAAGGATCTGTGGACACGAAGCACAAATATCTTTCAATAATCACATCATTCCCTTCAACAGCAGAGCAACAAAACACACGAGGCGACGCTGCAGTAATTAGTGTGGATCCAGACTTCTGATTCATCTGCTCAGCGATTCGAACGGAGTTCAATGACTCAAAATCAAATGAAGGAAATGAAACAGAATGACAGTTCTGCCCGATCATCAGGCGGGATACAACACAGGCAGCACTCACAACACTGCTTGTAGAGTTATGACTCACAACTCGGTGACATTTATTTTTTTGATGCATTATATTACGCATGACTAATTCATAAGCTCCAAAGCAGTAATGAGGATAACCCTATTTCTCAAAATGACAAATTTGAAAGGATGAAAGACGACACATTTTGCACCTGAAATTGTTTTGTGGATTAAAATGAACAAAAAATAAAACAAAAACCCACATTAAAGTGAACCCCAGTTTATTTTTCCCCATTTTACCCAATTCCTCCTCCTCGGGTTTGGATGAGAGAAAGTCCTTCTCCACAGTCAGCAGCTCCTCCTCGCTCTGACACGCAGCGTAGCGGTCAAGAAGAACTCTGTTGAGTTCCAGGAAGACTCTCCCCCATTTGAATTTCTTTAACAAGAGCACGGCCAGTTCCTCAAAACCTGAAATGTCAGAATAGGAAGTTACGCTTTCATTGCTGTGACTCAGTATGTGTGAAAAATAGCTGACGGGAGCTTCACCCTCACCGACGATGCAGAATGTGGCGGCAAAAGCCTCCACGCACGATAACTTGCACGGCTTGCCGTAGTTGACGGGATTTGCCGCGACGAGGTAGGGCAGCAACCTGGGATGACTCCCGACCATCTTATTGAAGGGAGTCTCCTCCAGTTTGGCCCAGGAACAATCGATGACTGCTAACCCGCTCTGGGCCACAATCTCTCTGTATGACGGGGTGTAAAAAACATAGTTTTAACATTTTAATACAGTGAGAGGATTTTAGTAGAATAAAAAATTCAAATACAGTTTTTCATCAAGACGCAAAACAACAATAAGGATCTTGTGGGATTTAACCACACATAGCAATAAGGTGCTTATTTATAAGGGGTCACAGAGTTTGAATAGATGAGTTGTAATGGAAACAAGGCAACAAACCTGTCTGCCGGCGTCACATACTTCGTCCCCATTGGACTCAATATGAGCCCATTAAATCTCTGACTGAGACGCAGGTTGCGTACAAAGCCCTTTCGGACCAACTTTCTGCCGGTGCAGCGTTTGGGATCGCAGTGACCCAACTCCCACATGGCGAGCGGACACGGCAGTTTCACCTGCGCAGCCTCTGCTCCCTCCTCCACATGAAGACTGGCTGAAAGACACAGAGACATTGAACAAACCTCAGGGCGAGAATTCTTTGTTCAACCTTTTTTGACTCCCTTGTTGGGCTCCGTCAGCTGCTAAATGATGTGCTGTGCTCACTAATGTGTATCTAGTCATGAAAACATCAGCTTTATCCATGAGATTTTCTCTGAAGCACTTTAAAAATCCTTTGACAGGAGTGGATAAGCCACTGATTCAAGGTCTGGGCCTTTCTGTGGGGAGTTTACATGTTCTCCCTGTGTCTATGTGGGTTTCCTCCCACAGTCCAGAAACATGCATGTGATGTTATTGGTGACCCTATACAGCCTCTAGGAGTGAATGTGAGTGTGTGTGGCATTTGTCCTGTGATGGACTGGAGACTTGTCCAGGGTGAATCCTGTGCAGCAGAGAAGATGGATGGATAAAGGTGCAGAAATAGTAAACTAAATGTATTACTCGCCCACAAAGAGGGTCTTTTTGTTTCAGTAATTCAGCAGACAAAGAATTTCAATAACTGAATTCCAGCTTTGGTAGTGTTAGTGTACTATTACACAGAAATAAAACCGACCAATAAAACCTTTAACTAAACAGCTGAAAGACACTTTGAGTTGAATAGAAATGAATTACCTTCAAAAGCAGAGTGCATTTCTTCCGTGAAGGCCTCTAAAGACTTCCCTTTGGTTTTATGCCGCTTATCCTTGCCCTTGTTGTCAGGACGCACAAACTTGCCTTGTTTCTTTCGCCCCATGTTGTTTCTCAGTTAGTTTGATCCAGGGGTTAAATAAACTGAGCTGACATTAGCCAGCTAGCTTTCACAGTGACACCTGCGTGTGCGCACCACGGGAAAACTTCACCACACGGCTCCTGTCTGTGCGTACGACGTCAACGACTTCAAACATCTAGTCTCAATTCAGCTATTGCCATTTTATGCTTGTTATATAGTAGTTTTATAGATTTAAAAACCGAGATGAAAGAGTATTTACTTGTCGTATCGTGGGACGCGTGCAACGCCGTCTGCACACGGCGCATGCGCACTGTTTGTTTTCATCACGTGACCGGTCACCTGACAAAGAGTAAAACAGGAAATGAGACGATAAATGTCAGTAGAAATCAACAATGTTGTCTTTCTGGAAGAAAATGTCTGGAATATTAAGCGTGTGGACGGTGTGTTTGTGTCTCTTGAGTAAGTATTTTGCAGTCAGAGTTAAATAAACGACATTTTGCGCTGCGGTTTCTCTCTAATCCATGTTTTTAACAGTAAACAACGTGTTCGCCGGTAAAATGAAGATTGTTGAAGAGCCAAACACTTTCGGGTACGTCGATTAAAAGCCATCCCCTTAAATTATAAAAGCTATTGAACCTATAACTCTTTGTGACTGATATTCTCTGTGCTCAGGTTGAATAATGCATTTGTGGCTCAAGGAAGCAGATTACAAGCTAGAGTGAACCCATCACCAGTGTCTGGTAAATGAACTCATTCATTTGCTTATGGAGACCAACTATAGCAGCTTGTTGCAATCATCCACTGAACTCACAATATCAATATTATTGTCCTCAAGGTCCAAAGCATCTTCATCGGCTGGCTGGGAAGTGTTTCAGTCTCACAGAGTCTATGTAAGTATTTAGAATGAAATTAAAATATCATTCTATCTCCATGTTGCATTGATGTATGTTTAATCATCCGGCATTATTCATTTGCAGGTACAAATATGAATTCTGTCCATTCCACAACATCACTCAACATGAGCAGTCCTTTCGGTGGAACGCTTACAGTGGGATACTGGGGTAAGACAACAACCATATCAAGAAATACTTCTGCTGCAACTCATTTTTAATCCACACAGTGTCTATTCAAAGGACTGTGAGTGAGCTTATTTAAGCAGAACGGCTTTGTGTGTTCCGGTTCAGGGTCTGGCAGGAGTGGGAAATAGCAAACAACACTTTCACTGGTATGTGGATGAGAGACGGTGATGCTTGTGGGAGCAGAAACAGAGAAACAAAGGTAAAACAATATATATAATTAAAAATAATAGAATTCAGTAACTCCAATCGGCTACTTTTAGATAATATTCACACAGATAGTGTTGGTCAAAGGTAAAAAGGTGATCACATTCATCATGTTGGTCATCAACTTAATATGAATATCAAGATTTATTTAATAGTGTGCGCTCTAAACGTGGCGTGTCCTTCCTCTGGATTTCTCAGGTGATTCTGGTGTGTGGCACAACCAGCAAGCTTTCCCAAGTCTCCGAGCCCAGCACCTGTGTGTACTCACTGACCTTTGAGACTCCACTTGTTTGCCATCCACATTCTCTTTTAGGTGAGGCGAAAGATAAAAGCTTTGGTCAGGTGGGTATGTCGGCGGCAGTCGTAACCCTCTGACACTTGCATGTTGTTTTTAAGTGTACCCAACTCTGAACGAGCAACTACAAGAGGAGTGGGACGAAGCAGAGCAGGCTCGCTATGAAGGTCTTATAACTGATCAGGTGAGAACTTATTTGAGGAATAAGACAGTACCGACTGGTTTGAATGTTGTCATTTTATGAGATGCCACTTTAAAAGTTATTTATTGTAGTTGTGCGGTCATCTAAACACTATTTCATTAGTGTATTTGTATACTGTTGTTTGATCCCAAACTAAGACAATTTTCTGTCTTCGCTGTAGGGATATAACAATCTACTGAGGGATATTTTTGGCGATGCCGGACTACTGAAGAGCCAAAAAGTGAAAGTCGATGAACCAGAAGCTGCAGGAGATGCAGAAAAGCATACCTCATTACAGAAATGTACAGAGGTTTGTATTTTAATCCAGCAAAGTTTTGTCTTAAAATCAAACCGAAAAAGGTGAAGTTATATATTTGTATTCTTTCATATGTATTTTTCTGCAGGATTACCAGAAACAAAGTGAAGAGATTAAGAGGCTACGTGCTCTCCTTACTCAGCACAATATTCCTTACACTACAAAGCCAAGTAAGTAAACTACATTCATGTAAGTCCCAAACACTTTAGGCATTGTGTGTTAACATTTGTGCTTGTTGCATGTGACAGATGAAGAGAAAGGCGCTGTGAGCGTGACAGTGAAGGATCAACACTTGAGAGGAGACACCGGTCTTTTTGATCAGCTGTGAAAATCACCAGGACCAAGTTACAATCTCGTACAGATCACCGACTTGAATGTGAGAATTGTGACAGACCCTGATGGGATGAAAACTGCTGTGACTGAGTCTGATGGGACCACATCTTATATTCAGTATGAAGAACACTTTTTTGAGAACACTTTTTACCAAAAACAATCAATTCGTTTTGCATGGATCATGTGGGGTTATTAAAATTTTGGATATAATGTGCTACTTATTAAAAGTCTTTTCCTTTCTATTCCTACTTATTTTTTTATAAAAAACTATTATTTTGCAGTGTATGAACGTGCAGGGCTGCATGAAAAGTACCTCCACCTACTCAATGTCAATACATTTTCAAGGAAATGAAAAGTTGGACATTTCTGAAGCAAAAAAGTTTTTGTTAGATCGATAAAGTGTTTGGTGCCAGAGGGGAAGCACAACATGCACGATCAGGCGATGGGTGACACATCTGGCAGAACGGATCAATGTAAAGCTGCTCAGATGAGCACAGCCTGGCACGCTGGCAGGACAGGACTGATGGGGCTTCGGTTGAAGTTCAGTCCTTTATATTTGGCTGCATTTATTGAGGAAGTGAAGTCATTGGCATTCACTTCATTTTCCTTCCTCTGCGTTTGTAACCTGGAATTTATTTCAAAACATTTTCATTGATATTATACTCAGACACAGCTACCCAATTCTGTTTAAATCTTTACCTTCCTGTGACATCGGGGATGCGACCCCTGAACAACTGGAGCGATACAACATTTATAAAAATATGTGAAAGTTGAATTCTGTGCACAATCGCAGTACTCACTGTGTTTCAAAAACAAAAAAAGCTGTACAAAATGATTCAGACAAATCAACAGTTAGGAGCATATATATATATATATATATATATATATATATATATATATATATATATATATATATATAAAGCATGTCTGGGACATGAACGGGTCGTTTACATTGTGTTTTTGTCAAAACAAAACATGCTCCTCTGGATTACAGCGGGAGTGGATGGGAAAAGGTCTTCACTTCAGGGACTGCTCTCACTCTGGGCCTCGACACGCACAAACATGTCTCGACTACAAACATTCCTGAGACTTACCTCCAGAGGTCTCCTGGCTTCCCGTTTCACCTTGAGGAACCACATTTGCCTTAAAATATCAGTATGTGTAACATTAAAACTGGACTGCTGCACATTTCAGTGTGGTGGAATGGGGGAAAGTTGTAAAAAGCAGTTTGACTTTGAAGAGAGACTGACCCTGGATGATTGCTCACCTTTATTAGATGACCTATCTGCCTACTTACCAGGCACCGATATGAAAAATATCAACCTGCACAGTTTATTTAACATGTGAGTTTCCCATAAAACTTTGAGTCCAGGCTGGAGGAGTTGAGGGTCAGGAGAAGAGCTGGATCACTTCTCTGGCTCTGTGCGCCCTCTGCTGGACGGCTGTGTCCTCTGGCGCCTGTCCCGACTCCTCCACCAGCTTCAACCCCTTCTGCACGGTGGTGTCTTTCGCTCCTCCACGAAGCCCCTCCAGATACTGCAGCAGGATGGAGAACTTCTCATCTGGAACCTACAAAGAAGAATATAAATTCATCTCATGGCAACTACAGTCATGTCAAATGAAAGATGAATTTCCCCACAACTTGTCATATAAAGACTCACTACAGGTATTTAATCAGGAGCTGAGGAGTTAAGCTCTTTACTATCAGGCAACTCTGAAGGTTAGTTTTACCTTTTCACAGTCGAACATGTGCTGCAGTAGCCAGGTCTGCCGGGTCTTCTGAAATCTCCACGCCGAACGGTTATCAGCCCAACTGCACAGAAAACAACGTGGGAAGGTTGTTGGAGGTTCTTTACTCCACACAGCAGACACTTTTTAAGGGGCTAAAATATAAATAAAGTGGAAATAGTCACAACAGCCCAGAAAATGCTTCCCCAAACAATATCACACCGCCTCTGTTTGACTTGCTCACTGTACTTTGTCCTCATCAAGTCATCACAGGAATCCTCCTCGTCATGTGATCCGGGACCTTGAACAGAGGCTCTTCCTACCATGTCAGGTAATCCAAGGCCTGCTGGGATGCACTGGTTCCTTCGGTCCTCTGAGGCGTTTCTCCTGCTTCTTTAAGCCTCTTCTTCTCCTCCTTCTTCAGAATCTTCTTCATCTTCCTCTCCAGGACCCGCCTCTCCTCGGGGCTCAGGTCCTCTTCCTCTGCCTCATCAGGCTCCTGAGGAGCGCTGGGCGGATCTGAAATCTGTCACACCAACGCAACAGCTCGGTTATTTTTAATCTGACCTTCCATTTTATTCTTTCAGAAAAAAAAAAAAAAAAAAAAAAAAAAAAAAAATCACACAGTGACTAATAATAATACTTATTTGGGGATTTTTCTATAAACTGATTTCGACTAAATGTTTAGCTAGTGAGTTAAACTGCTCAGTTTCTTTATGATCTTAAACATTTTTGGAAAAGAAACAAATTAAAGTTTGCTGTTTCTAAAAAAAAATCTGCTCTAATAGGTTAAAATGAGACGTTAACTTCCCCTTGGTGAAAAGAAGCAAAAGTGAAATGCATCTTCTAGGTCTGAATGGCTTCCTGTCGCTCAGCCGCTCGGAGGGACGTTTCCTGTATTTGCAGGCTAATCGGGGCACCCTCCTCACAACCAGAGCAGCAAACGTCACCATGCTGCTGGTTTCCTCAGTGCAATCACACGCAAGAAATAACACGCAACACTTCCACAAAGCTGGGTGAAACTTGTTAAAAACAGCTTTTATCTTCCAATTTGTCAAAAGAATAATTAATGTTTTGCAAATAATTCCTTAAAGCCTGCTCCAGGGAGAGCTGTTGAGCAAAATGAAAGCCGTCACCCGGCTGGAGACTGAAACCACAGACACACCTAAAGGCTATTTTCTCTCTCAGGGGAAGTTTGACAAGGGGCGCAGTATACTCAGGTTTAACGGACCTCGGCTCCACTGATGTAAAAAAGAAAAAGAAAAAAAAGAGAGAGGGAGGGGAGGAAAGGGTTTTGATCACATGGTCAACGAAGTCATTGTGAAGGCATGCCATCAGGGCAGTGCCCACACAGACCGGAGGAGCTGCTGAGGCGAGGAGCTGCTGAGGCGAGGAGCCGCGTCCATGCAGGCAGCATCACTCTCGGGGTTTGGAGTCGATCAGGATCGCCGGGCCCGAGGAAACAAAAACACACCGGCGAGTGGGTGACGAGGGCAGAAATGGTAAGTGGAAACATGTGTTTGCCCCGAGCAGGCAGTTCCTCAAAGCGGAGCGGAGGAAAACTTAACGGCCGCAGAACTGCTGAAAGACCTGAGGTCTGAAGTTTTTCTCTCAGCTGTGAAGTTACTTGAGGAGGGGGATGTATACTGAATGACTGATTCAAGCTGAACTGTGATCAAAGCAACATAAAAACAGCTGATTGTGAAGTTTCCACAGTTTGTTTTGTCCACAGGAACAGCAGCAGATGACAGAACCGAGATAACGTGACTGACAGGATTGAAGTGTTTAAATATTAATCAGGGGCTGTTTTCTGTTTTCATTTCCAGTCGGTTCACAGCACCAGCTCGCCTCCCACACACATCAACGTCACACCGTGGGATGCCTCCACCGCGGCAGACATCAACTCCACCGCGGCGAACACCTCCACGCCTGCTTCCTCTGCGCTGGAGGAGATCGGAGCGAACAACATCATCTCCAGGTGCAACAACGTGTACAGCCTGATCGCCGCCGTGGGCCTGCTGGCCGGCTGCTTCCTGCTCTACAGCTTCATCCAGACCTACCGGGCGCACCGGCGGCTGGCGTGGCTGGACTGCCTCCTCTGGGTCTTCTGCGGCGTCCAGCTGCTGCTGCTGCTGCTCTCGCTGCACGCCGTGGCCCACAGGCCCTACTACCTGAGGGCCGGCGCTCTGGGCTGCGCCGCCCTCTCCTTCGCCGTCAACGTGGCGTCCCTGTGCGGCCTGCTGGTCCTGGTGCTCATGGCGTACGTCCTGACCCTCGACCCGCCGTCCCACGCCCTGCTCAGGAAGCCCCGGGTGTGTGCGGCGGGGGTCGTTCTGACCTCGGTGCTGATCTCCCTGCTGCTGGCGGGGCTCCGTGGGCCCAGCGCTGGCTTGGAGGAAATAATCAACTGTTCAGTGGATCCGGTCCAAGCCGGCGTTTCATACGCAGCTGCTAAGCTGTGCACGGTGTTTCTGGTTCCCTACATCTTCCAGCTGGGACTGCTGGTCAGCGGCTGCGTCCGGCAGTGGCGGTCTAACGGACGCTTCCTGTCGGGCTCTGAGGAGGGTCCCATGTTCCTGACGGTCACTGCGGTCATGTTCCTCTGCCTGCTCTTCCACAGCGTGGTGCTGGTGAGCGCAGCCCAGCAGGGGGGCGGCGGCGAGCCCAGCCACGGCCAGCGGGCGCTGCTGAGCGTGGCCGAGTCGGCGCTGTTCTCGGGGAGCGCCGTCAGCCTGGTGCTGGTGCTGCTCATGCACCGGCCGTGTCGGGAGAGTCTGCACGGCGTGCTGAGGCAGCTGAGGGACTGCTGCCGGAGCCCCGGCCGCACGCAGACTCACAGGAACATCATCGCCCCGCACATCGAGATCACGGACACTCTGCAGGACATCGAATCCTAGAGCTCCGGGGAACCTCGGACTGCGCACAAATTCCCTCAGAATGCTTTTTTGTTGGTGTAAATATTCTCACCGACGAGCATTTTCCTTCTACTACAGTGACTCCTTTTTATCTTAATCAACTAAACAGAAAAACGCTGTATATCGCTCAGAGACCTCATTGTCACTACAATAAAAGTAGTTCCAAGTAGGATGGTTATTGTTGCTATGTATTCAAAATAGAACAAGATTCTTATATAAAGAATATTGGCACAACTTCACATTATTCTGTTTGAGTTGCTTTTACCTTGTAAAAGCAGAAATTCCTATTTGATCACTGCACACCTCTGTGACTACAGTTATTCCACTTCTGGACGTCTCAGATCCGTTACTGGACACACCTCTTGGAAAAAGCCTCTGCTTGCATTTACACAAAAGACCATTGAGACAAAATCCCTGGAAAAACCTCATCGAGTCCCAGAAAGCCCAATAGGAAACACTGAGTGGAGGAAATTAAAGTCTTTTTTTTGCTGCTTTTAGGCCCAACACTGTCAAAAATATTCCCGCAATCACTTTAAATGCCAGTTAACAAACAAAAAGACAATGCAAGGTGCAAGAGGCAACTCTCGAGCTGGCAGGCAGACGTGCTCAAAACCACAAACCAAGCCGAGCTGCACAAGATGTTGAATGCCGGAACCTGATTCACCCTTGTACCCATTACCCCAGATTTCAAACAGCGCTGATGCCTGACGGGATGAATATGATAGAAAACCCACACCGATCAGATCAGCGTTGGGAATGGTTCAGACTGCACAAATCCTGACAAGTCATACCCAACAAATCTGAAAATGGAAGTTATTGACCTGGAAATGGCAAAAAAATTGTTGTTAACTGCCAAAATATTTCAATATTTATTATCATTCATGATTAACTGTGCAAGTATAAATGTTCAGAAGGTTTGTAACAAAAGCTTAAAGACCCCCAGTCACCGTTCAGCAGGTGTTTACTATAGGTGACTTTTAAATCGTTGGCTATTTTGGAAAATATCAATAATTTCTAAGACCATCAGGGTTTCATAATTAATTTTCAGGAAGCTGTGAAGCCTGAGTGCTGCCTGCAGGGACGTGGTAGCAGCAGGGCATGTTTCTAAAAGCAGCGGGCAATTACAACAATATTCTTTTAAAATAAACGTCATCGATTTCCTCAGAAGACATCATTAACAAGATCATATGTACAAAAAAAACAAAGACAACTCTGTTCTCATTCATTCAGAACAATCAAGAAAGATATTCACACACTGAGATGCATTCACTGACTATCAAATGTTGAATCTACGCCTCTTTACGTATGTCCTGCATTTCTTGCAATGGCAAATTTGACAGTTTTGCTCTTTGCCAATGAGTGAAATCAGGAGAAGAGGACATCACTCTGAAAGAGGAAATGAATGAAACAATAGGAACTAAGATCTATAGCAACGTAGAGGTTGAATAATGCCAACATCAGCTGAAAAAGAAACTGAATAAAAGACAAACATGTTCGCACGCTCCACAATTCTTGTTGCTAATAACTCCAGTGAACTCCAAAATGACAGTCTGCCACGGCTATCTGCAAATCATTTCAAAGAACATCTTTTCTTGAAGAACGGAAATTACATTTTCAAAACTCAAAGATTATCTGGAAAAACAGTTTTACAGTTCACTACAACACTGCAAAAGCTCACATCTCTTCCAGAATAGTTCACTCAGGCCTCAAAACTAAATGCCTTTCCCACATAAACAGTCAGTGCCCTCAAAATGCATCCTTCCTTCGGCATTGTTTAAGCACTGCGAGCCAAAATATTTACATGGTTTCAATGGCAGAAGACGTCAAAATGTCCCTTTCTCAGTCTCAGTCCAGTCCTTCATTCACACTGGTTACTGTGCTCATTTCAAACAGAAAACAATTGTGTATAAAACTGAAGGGAAAAAAGGATTTTCCAGTAAGTTTCAAGAAAAGAGCCAAACCAATGGAGAAAACCGGTAATACAGATTCCTCTACAGCTCCTGTACCAGATTCGTTTCCCCCGTATGTTTCATATCAGAAAAGAGAGACCAATAAATCTCATGCATGGATCCTCTGCAAAGGAATTTCTACATCCAAGAACAGTCTGCACATTTACTCCTTACCTTTCTCCCACAGGCATTTAGACTCTTCTTAAATAAACAATGCACAGACTCAAAATACTGTTCACATTGTATGATCAGGCTCATTTTGATAATTAAATGAAGGAAATCTCAATAAAATGCAGGTCTAAAGAGGGTTTAGCACCCTGTTAAAGGTCACAAAATCATTTATTATGCAAAACAAGCTTTTATTGATCTGAGCAAAGAATATTCTTTATGAAAGTTTATAAGTCGCACCACAGCCGTCTAATCACAAAAACTATCCTCATGACATCCAGTCATTTTTATTACCAGTCCATGACAGGTCCAATACATGGTGTATACACACACACACACACACACACACACACACACACACACACACACACACACACACACAAAATTTGGAGAGAAGAATTTTTTGAACTTTGTGAATGAATTGAGGAACCCGGAGAAAGCCCAGGGAGGAACAGGGACACTGCAGAGACTCGATCTGGGAAATTTTCACTGTGATGTGAAAACACTAACCACTACACCACCATGTGGCCTTCCTGATAAAATCTGATACAAACAGAATATTCATCAGTTGATATTCATACCTCTACTTCTGCTTCCTGTGTCTCCTCAGTCTTCTGCTTTTTCCTGCGCTTCTTTCCATTTTTCTGTTTTGTGTCATCTTCTGCAGTATTTACAGGTGGAATCTGCACTGGTGCCTCCTGGATGAAACACAGAGTGATGGTGTGAGCGTTTTCAGGAAAAGTTGATTCAAAAAACAGGTGTGGGTGTTGAAGGTTGTGTTACTGTTGCTACAAACCTCTATGTCTATCTTTTTCCTCTTCTTCCTCACTTTATGGTCTGTTGTTTCTTCGACTGGAATCTGAGCTTCTTGTGACTTCAGCTTCTTCTTAGGTGGAACATTTAAATGTGACTTCGAAGATTTGTCCTTGGCCATTAGGTCCTGTGTTTTACCTGTGAAGTGAACATTAACTGGTTGTAATTATTTGTGGGGAATAACAGAGAGATAGCAACAAAGAGATAGTGACATTAAAGAGTGAAACATGGAGATTGAGGAAGAGAAGAAGCTCAGTGTGGAGAGCAGGTTTCACATAAAATCAGCTTAGTAGCAGAAAGGTCTGCCTCATCAACACAGCACTGACACAGGCACAATGTTTACTAGAAAAGCTACATCTGCTGCACGAGCTCTCGTGTCCCATGCCGCCCATGCGGTGAATAAATAGAGAAACACACAATAAAACTGTTTTTTATGCTGTCACGCAAAACCAATAAAGCACTAAAACAAACTGGTGAATAAATCGGGATTTCTAAAGGGTTGGTCTTTCTTATAATGTTAAACTGACCTGAACAGGAATAAAAACGTGCACAAGCATTGGAACTCCACCCGGAAGTGTGCGCGCTGAGGTGACGTGTGATTGGATAAAAATATCAGTGTTGTTTCTGATTGGCCAGCGAAAGAGACTACTTCAGGGACCGTCGGTGAAAAAAGGTAAAATTGTAAGCACAGTCCGGAAATAGTTAGATTTTCTCCATTAACTTGTCTGTTTCGGGAAACAGAAATTAAATTCTCAAGACAACAGGGACAAACTTCCAAAGTGCTTGATAAATTCTTCCCAACAGAAATGAATTTCTCTTTCATTTCATCAAATTGCAAATGTATCACTAAACTTCACAATGTCTCAAAACATCTTCATTCCATAGTTAGATTATTTGATATATTCTATATATTTGACAGGGCGTTATTTAAATAAAGTGAAAATATTTTTCACTGTAATTTTGCTGAAGCGGAACATATCTTCGTTCCGCTGTTGCGCCGGAAGAAGATCGGCGTTGCACCACGATGTGTTACATGACCTGACGATCAAGGATCTTTCCCCCAGAAAACTTGTCTTTCTTCGACCTGCTGCTGTTTTGTTGTAAAATGACCAGTTGACCAGAGATGTCGGTATCGATAGGACGCGTTTTCGGCGGCGTGAGACGAGCGGGACTGTTCCTCCAGAGCGCCTCAGCAGCCGGGAGGTGAGAGTGAATCATGCTGGATTAAAGAAACATGTTGACTGGAGCTGTGGCTCTGTGGACTACAGCCACTGCAATCTGATACTGTAGCTTATAAAAAACATTTTATGGTTACATAATTGATCCTGAGATACATGAACTGGGTGTGTGAAACTTTTTATGATATTAAAGGGTTGAATTGATTACTGATTACTTAGAGTACTGTCTTCGGGATCTGTCTCGAGATGGCATAATCTCAGGGTTCTATCTGTATAATGTGCTCGTTAGGTTAACTGGTGACTGTAAATTGCCCTTAGTTGCTATCAGTCTTATTTATCCAAGTGAGCTGATTTTAATATTTTATCAGTGACACTGTCGATTCTTCTTTTTGGCAGAACTCTCCAAAATGCCCGGTCTCTAGCAGTGACCTCTCACATGTCAGCCCGTTCCAAGGCACCTGCAGATGAGGAGGAGCAGCAGCAGCTGGACGAGCCCATCAAGTTCTCCACAAGCAAAGCCAGCCACAGGACCTGGAGGGTGGACAGATCCATGGGGAGCCAGTACGAGCGGCCCTGGTGGAAAGTGCTCCCCATCAGCCTGGTTTTCACTGGCTTCATTCTCTGGTGCGTGTTCAGAGACGAGACTGATGTTGATTCACAGCTGGAGAAGGAGCTGTATGACCATATACCCGGCCTGCTCTCAGACGAAGAGGAGGCGCAACTCCAGAATAAACCCTCTTAACTCTTGGAACTTCACATGTATATAGTCAACTTGTATTTATTGTGAAATGCGTCTCTAAACAAAGTAATTCTGAATGTATGGAGATGAAAGCAGTGCACACTGCTTTTTATTAAATGTCCATTGTAATTAAATATGGAGCTGAACATGCATTTCAATATTTGATTACATTTGAGGGCTAACTTTAGAAATGCTAATACAGTGCAATTGGCACAAGAAGCTATGGCACCTGGTTGGCAACAGCTGATTTACAGCCCATTTTAACTTCAAACAAAAATCGACAACTGTTTGAGGTAGCGGAAAGTTTATTTACAGCACAGGAAATCCTATGACATGCACACACAGGATTGAATGGTACAGATCCACATGAGGCAGAGGAGTATAAATGAGGGGCATTGCAGCCACAGCCCGGTGTCTGGGAGGAATCTTTAGAAGACTCTCCCAAACCTGAACCCTGTCAGTAATAACTGACCCAATTTCAGACAAGCCCCTCAAACACAATGTGGAAACCTGAGAAAGGGAAGTGGAATAGTCCGATTTGAGCATTTACAGAAATATGAAGCTCTACAATGAACAGGATAGGACAAATCATGTGAAATGGTAAAGTACAAAAAGAAAATTCCAGATTCTACAAATAAATCAAGTGGAACACATGCTGGTAATTCGAGATCTACAAAACAAAAACCCCCAGTCATTCCCACATCCCCCCACTAAAAAGATAAAACCCCTAATTAGCATTTATGCACGCTCTCCCCTGATTCGCCTGGCCAGCTGGATGTCCTTGGGCATGATGGTGACCCTCTTAGCATGGATAGCGCACAGGTTGGTGTCCTCAAACAGTCCAACCAAGTAGGCTTCACTGGCTTCCTGCAAAGTTGGAAAGAAAACTTTAGCAAGATGCCCAAAAACTCTCAAATTGCACATTACAAAGTATAAGAGCTCTAACCTGGAGAGCACCAATGGCTGCACTCTGGAAACGCAGATCTGTCTTGAAGTCCTGGGCGATTTCCCTGACAAGACGCTGGAAGGGCAGCTTCCTGATCAGCAGCTCAGTGGACTTCTGGTACCGACGGATCTCACGCAAAGCAACAGTACCAGGCCTGAAAACAAAGTCGTAATTAAACATAAGGGGGAGGAATAGAAAATAAAATCCTGATCTGTGACTTAGTTTCCAGTCAGTCCTCCTGAGCAGGACCAGCAATGTGATGCGCCTACCTGTATCTGTGGGGCTTCTTCACTCCGCCTGTGGAGGGCGCACTCTTCCTGGCCGCCTTGGTGGCCAGCTGCTTCCTCGGCGCCTTTCCTCCGGTGGATTTACGAGCGGTCTGCTTGGTACGAGCCATTTTTCAACTAAAGATCTGGAGGGAAAAAAGAAAAAAGGACCAAAAGTCATCAAACGAGTCTCTTGAGCTTAATGCCAGGCTGTAATGGCTGAGCGGCATCAGGGAAACAATTCAGCCTGCTGCCGCCCAAACAGACCCATCACCCACTCCCCATCAACATGGAGGGGAAATGTGAGAGGAATCGCACTGAATCCGGATGAAAATAAATCTACGCCAGATCGCGGCATAGCTCACTTTTCAGCAGTGAATCGGTCTACGGGGAACTCCACTGACCGGCCTCCGCGCCGCCGGCCGTGTGAATGAGTCAAAAGTGAACACGGTGTGCGTGTGTATACAAACGGCTGTAAAGCCGCGCCTCCATTAAGCTTCAGGGCACACACACGTTTCTGTCTCTAATTTAAAGCTAGCATCGTCGGCTGCAAAATGGCGCCAGCGTTTCCCCCCACAGCCGACAAACCAAAACAAAGGCAAAGAACAATTTCAAAAATATCCCCAATCGCCGATTTACACTGGCTAAGCGTCACTATATGATGAAAATGTTTAATCAAGTTCGCATAAACTCGGCTAACAGTTAGCTCGTGGCTATGGCGCGCTCGGTTTTGTTACCATAAAACATTTGGCACCAAACGAAAATTTTAACGTTTTTACTTACTCCTAAATACGATGAAATACGTCGTCGAACTCATTAAGATCCAAACTAAGTCTATCAGACTACATAAATAAGTGAAAAAACAAAAATCGTACCTTTTGTAGTCTCTTGGAAACCCCGATGAAGCTCTGTCCCGTGCTATTTCGTTAGTGAGCCGGAGGGAGGAGGCTCCTCTATTTATAAGCGGAGTATAAGTCCCGCCCTACAGCTCACGTGATTGGTCTGACGCATATTTCTGGTCAGATGTGATTGGTTCAGAAAAGAAGGCGGACTCTCTGCCTCTACGTTTGAAGTGGAAAGAAGCAGAAGGGGAATTTAACAAATGTAGTTTGCGCGAAATCTACGCGCCTAAAACGACCCCCAACACCAACGTTTGGGCCCATTCCCTTAATGTTAACCAAATGTTTCACCTTGTACGCTGAGTAATTTATTATCGCCTGATAAAACAGGCAAAACATCCTTTAAGGATTGTCTCATTTTATTATAACAAGGAAGAAATCATCATCACATGCCGTGTTCGCTCCATTAAAATACAGAAAATAGACGGTTGAAACGATTCGAAAGAATCCTACACGTCCCTCGTGTTATTTTTAAGCAATGTGTCAATTATTTTCCTAAATACAACGCTTTTTGTATTTCTAAGTCACCTAGACACATCTTTATTGTAATCTCAAAAGTCAGTGGATATTCAGTCTTAAGTATTCTTCGTTTGTAAGCGTTTTCATATCCCATTGTTTGTTTTATTTATTTTATTTCATTTTTTCGAGTAGTTGACGTCAGAGTGCGTGGAACTTCCGGACGTTGGTAAATGTGTTCTAGACGGAATGAATTTCGGGTGGCACAGGTGGTGAGTCGCTTGTAACATATTTTGGAAACTGACTTGAACTAGAAAAGGAATTTTAACATGTTAGAGAGTTCACGGTGAACGTCTTCAAACTTTTTTGGGTCTTAGGTAAACCGAAAGGAGAATTTCCAGCATGTCTCAGAGTCTGTAACCGATTTGGAGCCTTTCAGGTTAAACCTCGCAGAATCAGCATGAACGAGCAGAAACTGATGTTTATAGGTACTTTTTCACGTTTTGCACGCTTAAATCTGAATTACTTACTTTTAGAAGTCCCTGGCTAAACTCAATGAAGGGTTGTTTTGATTATTTACAGCTGTATGTCAGCATTTGTCCACAATATTTGTGTATCTGTAAGAGACACTCCTCCTGTGATTCCTTCTGTATTCAACAGACATTGAACCTAAATCCAATCCCCCGGCTTCAGCTGAAGGTGGAGCAGAGAGGCGACTCTGGAATCGCAGCGACAACACCTTCAGATTTAACTTCTTCACCGACAGCTCTCCAGCACCTCTTGAGAAAACCCCTCCGTCTGACAGGATCGAGCAAAACACAAGCCGGATATCTTTCACAGGGCAGGGCTCTTCTTTCGCCTTCAACTTTCAAATCCCTGCTGAGACGTCGGAAGAAAATATGGACACAGCCGAGAGTGCCCCTTCTTCTGGCAGCCAACAGAAAGTTCAGGAGGAGAAACCTTTTCCGCAGGAGGGAACCTCTCCATCTTCATCTGTACAATCAAAAGCAAAGAAGAAGAAGAAATCTGGAAAGAAAAAGCCATCGAGTCCAGAGCTGCAGAAGAAGCCGTCTGAGGAGTGTGAAGCCACTGAAGAGCCAGTAAGTGTTGAATGGAGTCCTTTATGTGGTGTCAGAGGACGGATCTTAATCATTATCCTTGCTGAATGTCTTTCAGAGTGCAGAGGAGCAGCTGAACAGGCAGCTCGACTGGTGCATCGAACAGCTGGAACTGGGACTGAGGTCTCAGAAGGCCACACCGAAACAAAGTGAGAGTTTTAACCTCATGCAGCAAACAGCATTTTGACATCTCACGAGCCAGCCTGTAGCTCCGGATGAAAGATGTGTGAATGTGAAAATGTGTGTGTTGCAGAGGAGGAGGCTTCCCGCGCTCTGAAGACGCTGCGCAGCTCCAAGGCCCCTCTGGTCAAGAAAAGACAGCTGATGAGAGCGATGACCGGAGACTACCGAAAAAAGATGGAGGAAGAGAAGAGCAAGCAGTTCAAGCTCATTCAGAGTGGTGAGTGGCTTCTGGCTTGTGCCCATTTCCGAAATAAAAACCTTTTAAAAGTGTTGCTTTTCATCTTATCGAGTGTGTGCTGAATCTGTGACTGACAGCCTTTCCTGTCCCTGACAGAAATGGCCTCAGCTCATGTCAAAGTTGCCTCAGATTCACCGAAGAAGTCAGTCTTCCACAGAAAGGCCGAGGTCAAAGGTCAGGCAGCAGGCGCAGAGGAGAGCGTGCAGACCGCTGCAGCGCCGACGCCGCAGACTGACGAGCAGACGCCGGACTTTGTCTTTGTTCCATCGAAGGAGGAGTTTCAGTTCAATTTTCTGTGATTTGCCTCCCTGAAGGAAAACGTCTGATGAAGCGGTTTGCTGGAATCCGTCTGATATGAACTGTATGCTGGTCACTGCTTTGCAGACACAAACCAACTGCATCAAAGATATCTGAAGAAAAACCATCAAACCAAAATAGTAAAACCTTCTATTACTTTTCTGGATTAACTTCTTTTAATAAAATGTTTTTTTGACGCTTTTGCTTGGAATGTGTTTTCTGTTCACTAATACACTTTCTTTTCAGTGGTTAATAGTTTTCCAGTGAAAGTGTAATTTCTCCTTCAGTTGCTGTTAATCTTTTTAATCTGGTGTTTCTTTCAAACAGAAAGTGATTTGATGGAAGAAGCCTGATAAATATTAAAATATCAGCAGTGAAAATTAGTTTTACTGATCACCCAAACACCAAAGACCTGCTGATAGATGTTAAGATGTATCGCGCTTCATCAGTTAAATGAAACTTCGGACTGACATGTATAATCATGGACACGTTCTGAAACATCCACCTTTTAAATGACACCCCGACTGCTTCAAAACCTTCGAACTGGACGAGACTGAACGGTCACAAACATTATGACTATTTGTTCAAAGTGTTAAGATTTTATGCAATGTCACTTTGTGGATATTTTGTGTATTTAATGCTGTTTTTGGTTTCATTATGTTTGGTTAAAAGCCTGGTTTTTGCTCCTTTCTGCCATCATTCAGTTGATGTGACTTACTTGCATCTCAAATTTGAGTTTTGTGTCCATCTCCGGGGTATTTATCATATGTTTAGGATTAGTTTTGCTTTCATTTCTCTCATTGTAGTTTTTCTTCATAGCTTTCATGTCACTCCTCCTCTCTGAGGAGTCAGGATCTCTGACTGTGAAACTGGAATATGTTATCTGAAATGTCTGCTGCTACTCAGATTTCTCTCTGATCTCAGTTTGTTGGTTGCTTTCTGTTTCTGTCCTTTGTTCTCTGAATCTGTATCTCCCAATTGAAGAAGCAGAAAGATACATCCTGTAATCAGTGCTTGCTCGTGTGGAAATGAATTGTTTTCTCTGTAAAGGTGCACCGAGGACTTTGACAAGAATCTTCAACCTCATCTCTGGAATGCTGGACGTCAGTACAAATATCAGTGACTGGTGGGATTAATATCTTAAAAATGAACATTCTTCCTAAATTCTGACATTCATTTTGTTGTCTATGTAAAAAATTGTTCATCAATTTTATCTTACAAACAAACAAAAAAAAAAAAATCCCAAGATTAGGTCTTATGTAAGTTTTACATCGTCATTTCAAAGCCATTCTTTGGACATATTGATTACTTCCTCATTGGAGACAGCAATGCCATTGTTATGACGAAGGTTTCTTTTTCCTTCCTGTGTGATTTATTTGTATTTGGGTCTGATGAACACAAGCTGAGACTGTGGATGGATGATAAAGGTGACGAAATATCAGTACAAGACTGGAAGGGGCCACAAAAGAAAGCTCAGAAACAAATAACAGCAATCTGAAGCTTATTCAGTACATGCTCTCATATATAACCCATCAAAAAAAGAAAGAGAAAATTTAAAAAGACAATAAATTTGTAAAAAAAAAGTGCTCTGAAGTCTCATTGTTGTAACTGATGCTTTATATGTAAAAGACCATGGAACTGCATTATCTGTCCCATGTTTCTGAATTCTATAAGTAAGTATATTTATATGCATAAATTAAATATAAGTTGAGATACATATTCATCTAAACAGAAATATGAATATAGGTTAAGTTTAACTTTGAGTTTACATTCAAGTATAAGCAAACTGTAAGTATAAGTTGACTATGGGTAAAGTATGATTTAAGTTTCAGTATAATTTTAAGTATGAGTCTAACAGAACCAAAATGAAATGCTCCCAGAAGAAATTCTTTAAAATAAAAGTATAAGTACGAATATAAGTTCAGTATGAGGATTCTAAAGATTTCCAGGATTAAAGTCAAATATATGGAATGAAAACATTAAATTCCATGTGGTTCATGCATCTCTCACTGCAACCAGTTTCTGGTGGGAGGTTTTCCCAACAGGAACGGGCGGGGTGAGGTTCCACACGAACACTTTTGAATGTGACACACTGAAGGAGAAAAGTTTCGGCTGGACAAAACAAACTTACCTTCAAACTGTGAGATTTTTAAAAACTCATTACATCTGACAACACTGCTAAATATATGTATTTTAGTTATTTTTGTCGCCGTTCTATAAGCTTCGCGACTTTATATAATTCTTGGCTCGTTTTCTTGTGTTACATAGCATTGAAAAGTTGGACCCGTTATCTCGCTAAACTAGCTTAGCACAGGATAGAAAACAACGGGTAAAAGTGAGCAAATTAAACTAGCAGTGGATTTAAAGTAATTTAGAAACCGGTATTAGCCCGGATTAATTGCTACCAAAATAACTGTGACATTCACTTCAGCGCTGTCTGATGGTCAAATAACGTGAGAAGTTTATCAGTTGATGGTGTTTTGGATTAACTGGTTCCCCTGTTAATTAGTGACCCGCTTCCTGTAGCGTCCGTCGTTGCTGCTAGTAACATCAGATGTTTAAACAAGGCACATAAGGTACGACTCTTAACAACTTTATTGTAAAAGGCGCTGCTACAATTTACTGTTAGACTTTTAACATTTGCAGCAGCGGTGGACGCCAGAGGAAGTTGGTCTCCAGTTAACATGGAAACCAGTCAATCCGTAACTGCGTTGTCTCCTCCAGGTGTGAGGAGGAAAGCAGACATGTCTGAGTTGAGTGACGAGGCCAGTGAGTCTGAGCAGCTGGGTGCCAGCCTGTCCCTGTGGCTGGGGGACTCCCTGGTCCGGCCGGAGGAGCTGGACGTGCCTCTGGACCTGCACACCGCCTGCTCCATCGGGCAGTACGACGTGGTGGCTGAGTGCATCAAAAAGTGTGCACCTCCTCACACACTCATCTTGTTGGTGTTTATTTCGCAGCTGACACGTGTCTGTCTGCAGGCGTCAGGTGGACCTGAATGGAAAGAACATCGGCGGATGGACCCCTCTGATGTATGCCTCCTATATCGGACATGACAACATAGTGAACCTGCTGCTGGAAGCTGGTGTGAACGTCAATGCCACCACACCCAAAGGACTCACTCCTCTGATGCTGGCAGCAAGCTGTGGGAATGAGAGCATTGCTTATTTTCTGCTTCAGGTAATGACACTTAAACTTGATGAGGCACATTGTGAGATGCAGTGTTTAACTTTCAAGCTTGCTGACAATGCACACAACTGGAAAAGCATAATTGTGTATTTGCACTCTTATGCTGGATTTTCTTATTTTTTTTCTGTCCAGCAAGGTGCCGAGTTGGAGCTGAAGGACTCTCGAGGCTGGACGGCTCTGTTCCACTGTACGAGCACGGGCCACCAGCAGATGGTGAAGTTCCTGCTGGACAACAATGCTGACACCAACGTCAAGTGAGTGTCGTTAAAACTGGGAGAGTTCAGTCAGATCATCTTGTATCTTTCAGTTTCTTGTCCCTCCGTCTGCAGGGAGCCGGGGTCGGGGTTCACTCCTCTAATGGAGGCTGCTGCTTCTGGTCATGAAATCATTGTGCAGTACCTCCTCGATCATGTGAGTAGGTGACTGCCTGCAAACGTTATCACTCCAGTTCAACATCTGAGTTGTACTCAAAGTTCGAACTTGATGTTAGTCCGAAGATGCTGCAGGTTTTTCCTCTTTCTGCTTTCTAAATGCTCTCAAGATTACTTTACGTAATCCTTTATTTGTCCCACAATATTGTTGCAGCAGCGAGCGAGCAGTAATAAAGAATACAGACAATCATAATAGTCATCCATAAAGATGGAAGCTTTGCAGAAAAACTGCCTTTAATACTTATGAAGTCTCATGACAGAAACATTTGTTTCCAGAAGGTAAAAGCAGACGACCGTAACGCTAAAGGAGAGAGCGCCCGTGCCTTGGCCATGATGTATGGCTACACAAAGATCGTCAGCCTCATTGACTCACGATCTCCGAGAGTAAAATCAGGTGACTTCCCTTAAAATTTCTTTATTATTTGGAAAAAATAAACCGAGATCTCGACGTTGTGGATAATTTTCCTGATGGGAGTCGTCTGTGCTCAGGGCACTTTGAGGACCTGAGCTCCTCTGAGGACTCGGACAGCGCGCCGCCGAGGACCAGGCCCAATCGAAACCGAGCCAAAGGCGTCAGCATCCACGACGGGCCTCAGGCCATCGCCAAGTTCCGAGTAGGAGGCCCCAGCAAACTGTGTGGTAGCGTCACATAACACATCCACACCTGTCTCCATGCTGAGCCACAGAAGTGACCGAGTGGTTTTTGCAGGAATTGTACTCTCGGTTAACATGGCCGTGGGGTTAGCAACAGCAGCAGAGTGGTTAATAAACGACAGTCTGCTCCTCGCAGAGCCTTCCGCTGCGCCGCCGGGCTACATGACATTCCGCGACATCGGAGAACAGAGCGAGGACATCTGCTACCGCGACGTGACCTCGCCCATCAACGAGCTGGACGGCCAGAGCAACAGCAGCAGAGGTGACAGTCACACACACGCGCCACCGAAACGGTTACACGCAGCCGGAGTGACTGTTTTCCTGATAACTTGACAGACGACAGTCCGTTCTTTGACAACGACATGCCCACCATGAGGAGGAGCAGCAGCAGCAGCGAAGGCCTGCCGCACGTCGCCGGCCTCAACTGGGAGGGCTCCGTGGAGAGCAACGAGGTGAACGCCGCTTCCAGACCTCTGTTTCTGTTTCTTCTGTTCGTGGTGACGGGACAGTCGTATCTCTCCGCTCCAGGACTCCGACCAGTGCAAGAGGAGCAGCTCTCGCCGAGTCAACAAGGCCCACCACTCGAAATGCAAGAGTCGCCACGGTAACAATGGTGCGGCTCACTCCAGCGGGACGGCGAACTGTGGAACGCACACGCACGTTGGTCCTCTGCCCTCCTACAAAGGTCCAAAGGCATGTCTGACTCACTTGTGGACCACGGAAGGCCACTTCACCGTCTGTCTGCTTCACGCTTCCTAACTTGGCTTTGAATCCGTCATTCCTCCAGGATCTGGCAGAATTCTTGGAGCAAATCGGCTTCTCGAAGTATCTCCCCTTACTGGAAGAGCAAGACATTGACCTGCGGATATTCCTCACTCTGACAGAAAACGACCTCAAGGAAATCGGGATCACGTAAGATGGGGGGGGAATTTGGGAATCGCTTTCTCGTGATTGTTCATTCTGATGGGACGAACTGCTGAAGACAGTCTTGTCGTCCAGGTTGTTTGGACCAAAGCGTAAGATGACGTCCGCCATCGCGCGGTGGCACAGCAGCGCCCGGCCACCGGGGGACGCTCTGGAGCAGGCGTACGCCGACCAGCTTGAAGCGGAGATGCAGGAGATGGCGATCCAGCTGCACAAGGTACCGACGACACCCCCCTCGCCTCCATGTGAGCCTGCTGGCGTTTCTGACGCTGACCCAGAGCGATCTGCCCGCAGCGCTGCGAGGAGGTGGAGAGCTTGCAGAGCCAGGTGTCCCAGGAGAAGGAGCTGCGCACCGTGATGGAGGGCTGTCTGATGGAGGACAAAATGGCCTGGAAGAGGGTCCACTCCGAGCTGGTGGAGGACCACCGCCTGGCTCAGGACATGAACGCCGCCCTGCTGAAGGCCAGAGCCTGTCGCGCTGAGCTGCTGTCCTGTCTCACTGCCGACGGCAGCAGCAGCTCCTCCACAGGTGAGTCCAGGTCCAGGAAGGCGGGGAACGCCTCCTGTCCTTTTAGAATGACCGGACATCTTCTTGTAGGTGGAGACGGATCGACTTGTTCCAGTCCTGCAGATCTCATGAGGAAGCTGGACTCCTACGACGACGAACTGGGTAAGAGGGCGCCGCGCTCGGCGGTGAAGCAGTGGCTCCGGCGGCTTCAGGCTGACGCTGTTGGTTTCCACTCTGCAGCAGAGACTCTGCAGACCATCCTGCAGAGTCTGAGGCGACTCAGTGCACCCGAGAAGGTCTCCGACAGCTGGGAGCGGCCTTAAGCTTTTCAGGGTGAGAAAAACTTCAGATGGAGACGGTGGAGGAAGTCTTCAGCGACTAAAACAAGCGACCCTGACGTGCCTTTTGAAAACTGTTTTGAAGGGGCGTTTGCCAAAATCGACGGAGGGTGATCTAACCACCCGGAATAATCTGGCAGAAACGGGAGAAGGCCGAAGACGAGGCCAGGCGGCGCCGGACCGGACCGGCGAAGTGAAGCAGACCAGTCTGGGATCGGCCGAGGGACCGGAGCTCGCCGTGCGAGGACGGGCCGAGGGCGGCACAGCTGCTGCAGAACAACAAAAAACCAACAGACAAGCAGGCAGAAGAGGGACCCGACCCCCACGCCTGTGCTGGAGGACGCTGCTCAGAGGAGGCGGGCCTGGAAGTGGATCAGAGGCTGTAAAATACTGTGATGTGTTTCTACAAAGCTGTACTCTCTGAAATGAAATGCCTTTAAGTTATGTTGTCGCTATCAGGCAGAGGTGTATCCTGCAGTAGTTCTTAGAGTGTGTTCTGCACCGTAACTCTTATCCTTTCCTTTAAATGACGTCCTGCTGGATGAGAGAAATGTGAGAAGCTTGTCAGCCGTTATTCTTCACAGAGGGGAAAAAAACCTTTTCAGTCCATCATGCTGCAACTCTGCGCATCACACACGGACAGCTTCAGAAATATCCGACGGCTTTAGTTTCCCATTTCACTCCGTGGTAACTAACTCTTCAGAAATCCTTCAAATTCTACAGGGTTGTATGAAATCTGGATGAATAAAACCTGCCTGGAAATTCATGGTCTGAGCTTCAGGATTCATTTGAAAATAACAGATGAACTGAAATCTACAGGATATTTCAGGAGCATTTAAAAAACAAAATTGTGAAAAAGTATTTTTAAATCTCAATTTGTCAAACATAAATTCAGAATGCGCTTCAAGTGTTAAAGCAGAGTGCAGACTGGTCAGAGAATCCCCCTCCTGATTGTTGGTATCTTCTCATGTGGAGTACATCTGAAAATCCTCCATTGTGCTCAGAGTTTCTGGCAGTTCGTCAATGCGATGGCGGTTAGTGAGCAGTAACAGGCCTGGCACGACGAGGACGCCGGCTGAGCTCAGCTCCAGCAGCTGATCCGCCGTCCTCTGTCCTCCAGAATCACGCCTCATGACGAGAGGAGCGTCTTTTTTTTAATCTTTCATCTTAAAACCTTCCTGATGCCTCTGATATCAGACTCGACGAGAGGCGGAAGACAAACGCTGGTGAAGCACCGAAACGCGCCGCAGTCTGGACGCAGCTTCCCCGCCGAGCGGAGAACACTGTGTGTAATTGCTGGACTGCAGGCCAGACGAGTTGGCCGGTCGCCAGCCGGGGCTTCTGGGCCCTCCAGAGTCTGCTATTGTGAGGTAAAATGAATAAGTACTGTTGTTTCTCTCCACAGCGCCTTCAGGCTGGAGTGTTTACTCACAGTAACTCAGAGACGGGAGGAAAGAAGCGAAGTCTTGAAGACAAAACGGACCAATCAGGAGCCGGACGACTCCAGAGTTCAACCTGTATTGCTTTAATCAAGAGCGGTTTCTCTTCAGAATATAAATTATTGCAGCATGATCTACAGTACTTTAAAAATATTCAATATGTACAAACATTAACAATCTCTTTAGTAAAACCAAGAAGGGGAGAAATACAGGAAAATACACTCTGAAACGTCTCCCTGCACATTCACACCCGGCATTAAATGCATGTCTGATTCAAGTTAGAACGAGACGAAGCCACAACTTCAAATTTGACGATTTCACTCCAGAAAAAACACAACCTCTGCTTACGATGTTTCTCTTCACAAAGAGTCTTTCAAACCTTGTGGGAAGTGCTTCGGCCAATCAGATCTGCCCTGACTGTCAAGCTTTATCTGATTGCGAAGCATCCGACTGCAGGTGTGAATGAGGTTAGTAGTTCCACAAAAAGAAACGGCTAAACTTCAAATCTGGATGAACATGATTGTATTTGCCCTTGAGTATCGGTCCAGGAGAGGCTCTGTAAACCTTCTCTTCCACAGCGGCAGGCAGACGGTGGCGATGCCGGGCCGGGGCGAGGACTCTTGCTTCCCGCTCCAGCAGGGGGAGGCGGCGGTGGCTCAGGTGTACTCGCACAGGTGGCCGCAGCCGGCCGGGCAGTGGGCGCTGCTCTTCAGCCAGTTCATCACGTGCTCCAGGTGTCCGCCGTGGCTGCAGCCCTGGCACCACACGAACATCCCCTTCACCACGTGGTGGCACACGGCGCACACGCTGGCGCACTGGTGGCACCTGCAAGACAGACACACGGGTGGGTGTCAAACAAATTCTTTTCTTGTTTTTAGTTGAACACACACGCGTGTTGGTGAGCAGAGTCCACACCTGTCACAGATCCAGCCCTTGTTGCTCATGGGCCTCTTGCAGTTGCTGCAGTTGATGTGCAGCGTTGTGGAGGTCTGGTTCAGGCAGGTGATGGCGCTGCACGTGCTCAACTTGATGACCTCGTTGGACACGTTCCACAGCTCGAACCGCTGCAGCAGGTCTATGTAGGACATGTACCAGTGCTCCTAAAACAAAAACAAACAGATTTCAGCCTTCATGAACAGAGCCGGATCCATGCAGCCTCAGTTACAGCCTCACCTGCGTCAGGTCGTCGATCTCTTTGCGGATCCGATCGCCCAGCACGATGAGCACCGACACGGCCATCTGCACGTCGCCCTTCTCGGCGTAGTAGGTCAGCATCTCCCGCACGATGGGGCAGAAGAAGCTGGCGGGCAGGTGCGGGCTGTACAGCGGCTGCGAGATGGAGATGAGCGAGAAGGACTCGATGGGCGTGAGGCAGGTGACCTCCGCCTCGTTGCCGCTGACGTGCGGCGAGTCGGCCTTGTCCTGCTGCAGGTGCTCCGGGGCCGACGGGTGGTCCATGATCTCGTGGCGCAGCTGGAAGGCCTCCTGGGGCAGAGTGTACTCCTGCTCCTCTGTAGGGACAAGACACGACGAGAGAAGGCTGGTATGAAAGAGGCAGATATAAACAGCGGTGGGCGAGGAGGCTGTGAGTGACCTGTTTGGTTGTCGTGCTCCATGGAATACAGGTCGTCGTCGTCTAGCTCCGCGTCTCCAAACATGTACTCAGCCTGGCCCTCGCTGCCTTCTGTCTCCTCGTTTTCTAAGAATGAATCAATCAGTACCAGTTACAGATCCATTTATATGTTGAAAATAAGCGCAAGAGCTCCGATCTCATTGTGTTTCGTGCCAACCTTCGTTATTATTGCTGATGTGCGAGTTCCCCGGCTCCAGGTGGATGATGTCCTGCCTGTTCTCGCCTTTACTGCGCTCCAGCCTGCCCTCCGTCCCCAATCCGGAGCCCATCTCCTTCAAACTGAAGCTGAAAACACAGAAATGCTCAATAAGAACATGTTCATCCTGTGTATTTTCCTAACGGCGCCCTGTGAAGCCTGTTTACCTGTTCATTAGAGGCAGCGTGCCGAGTTTACTGAAGCTCTGGTTCAGGCCAGGTGTGCTGAGGTTCGCTGGGTCTGAGAACATAATTCTCAGCATGGTCCATGTAGTGGAAACCTTCAAATTAGACGGAAAAAAAGTACTGATTATCCACCACACTAAAAAAAAGAATACCTGACTACATTTACAAGTAGATAAGAGTCAAGCACCTGTGCTTTTCCTGCAACTCTATTTTCTCCCAGTGCCATTAAGGCACTTCATTCACTGATCTCTGGATAAAGTAAACACTCTTTAATGCATTTCTCCTGCTATGTGTCTCGCTGTCTGAATACCCTGTGTGTTTATCACATTTATATATATTTTTTTCAAATGGGAAGTCCTGTTTATATTTTAATCTGCTCACTTATCTACCTTTTTCTTGAAACTGACAGAGCAATAAGCAAATTTAATGTTCGTATTTACTCCATAAAAATAATTTTTGCTATTCATTTTCCTGTTACGATTTTTTCCACGTGCGCTACCTGAAAGAGCAAGACACACATTGTAAAACTTCCACTAATATCAAACCTAATTATCTAGTAGAAACTAAAGAAACCGGTTTCCAGACCCGTCCCCTCTGACCTGCGGCCTCTTCAGCTCCCGCGCCACCTTGGCGTTGTGATCACACAGCTCGGCGAACGGCTTCCCGCTGAGGAGGTAGAGTTGAGCCGTCTTCACAAACCAGTCCATGCGGTTGCTGTCCAGGTCCGTCTCGAAGACGCTGAGCACGCTGGACACGTGCGCGAACTGCTCTGTGGGGTCGGGCTTTTTGAAGAAGAAGATGGGGTAGCGGCGGTCGCCGCCCGGGTACGGCTTTCTGTTGGCGTCGCTGCTGATCAGGCTCTCTTTGGCCGCGAAGGCCAAGTCGCCCAGCAGTCCGAAGCACAGGCCCTCGGGGTTGGCCTTGTCCACGGGGCGCGTGGCGTCTCGAAACATGTGCTGGTAGAGGGTGCTGTCTTTGGAGCCAGACAGCAGGAAGTGGGGGTCGTGCTGGTGGCGCCACACGATCCCCGTGGTCACGTCCTTGTGCTCCTCGAAGGTGGCGAAGGGAATGAAAGGCCGGCGCACGTCCCACACGTAGATGTTGTGGTCCACCATCATGGAGCAGGTGGCCAGGTGGAACTTCCTCTCGGGCCGCCATTTGACTCGCGCCACGGACGCGATGGTTTGGACGCAGTAGATCTCCTTGGCTCGGTTCGTGGTCATGTCCCAAACCTTCACCATCTTGTCCCTGCCGCCCGTGGCCAACCAGCCCCTGAAAGGCAGACACGGCGTGAAGCGGGAGCGTCAGGGGCTCGTCGCGCCGCACGGCTCCCGCTCCCCTCTCACCTGTCGTCGGGATGCCAGTCGCAGCAGAACACCGGGCCGGTGTGAGCCGTGAACATCCTCTCGTAGCGGTCCGGCCGTCTGATGTCCCACAGCTGCACGTTGCCGTTTTCAAACGAGGCGGCGAACGTGAAATAGTCCTTCATACTGAACTGCACGTCTCTCACGCTCTCCGACTGGCCTGGAAGAATCAGACAGCCCATCAGTGCATGAAACTGAAACGAGGAAACACGTGTGAGTTGTATCTTTAAACCGCGGTACCTGAGAAGGTGCTGACCGACTCCTTCTTGCGCAGATCGAAGCACTTCATGAAGCCGTCCTGCGAGCCGCTCAGCAGCATGTAAACTTCGGTGGGGTGGAAGCACACCTTGTTGACGGTGCGCTTGTGCTCGGTGAACAGCTGGTCCTGCTTGTTGCGGGACGGCTTCCCCAGGTTCCAGGTGACCACGGCGCCGTTGGTGGCCGCCGTGGCCAGCAGGTTCTCCTCCATCTGATGCCACATGACGTCGGCGCAGCTGAAGTTCAGCGACGGCTTGCGGCCCACTCGGAGGTTCAGCTTCTCCACGAACTGCTCCTCCTCCAGCGCGTAGATCTTGAAGATGTTGCGCCCGGCCACCACCACCTGCGTGGCGTCACGGCACACGCTGATGGCGTTGGCGGGCGCGTCCAGGTGGCAGAACATCGTCCGGCCGGTGATGGCGCTGCTGCTGAGGGCGGTGGTGACCCGGGACATTTTCTCCATGTTGCTAGGGCAAACAGGAGGTAAAGATTTTATTAAAACATGGTTCACTTCTTTCTCATCTCACAGAGAATCGAACATTTTGCAGATGCAATTATGCACAAGCTGTTTTTACTTTTCACCAGCAGGTGGCCCTCCAGTTCAGTGAGAGGTGAGATTTGTCCTTGGTGCAGGGGGTCAGGAGAGGTGGCATGTTTAACAAATCAGCTAATGAACAACATTACATGTCATAATGAAACAGCTGCAACACTCACCGGATGAGGAACCGACGGGCCCGTCAGTGTCTGCAGCTGGACAGACACCTCTTCTCGTGCTCCCATGAGAAACAACCTGCTGGGGAGAGAAACGCGCCAGAAACACAGCAGCAACATGAGGGATTGTACTTCTCACAGAGAACGGAAACAAACAATAAGACTGGGGATGAAACACTTCTTCCTGTGAGATAAACTCTGGTAATCCCAGTCATGACTCCTTTAACCAAGAAAACATTAATAAACGAGATCATTTGGCCTCAAATTAAGTGTAGTTGTTCTAGTTTTGTGTTGTTCAGTCTGTGTTAAACTGAGGCAGCGGAAAAAGTTTGACTTTTTCTTTCAAGAAAATGGCTGCTTCATACAGTCTGATATCAGTATTACACAGTTCACCCACAAACACTAAGAGAGCTGAAGTTACTTCATCCTCTGCTTATTTTTCCACTGCACCCGGGTCACACTTCCCACAGGATTGATTATAGTTATTGAGAATATACTCTAGACCTTTTATGGGACACTTCAAACCCAACCTTTTTGTTAAGATAATAGAGTTACTTTACATTCTCCTCGACACACTTGTTTTAAGTTAGTAAAATGTGTTTTTAGGCTTTCAATATAAAATGAAGTCTGCCTTAAAGAGTTAAAATGTGCAAAATGACAGTTATTTCAATTCAAGAAATAAAATGCCATGTGATGCATTTCTTGCTAGATTTTAGTGGAGGATTACTGAGTACCAAAGTCCAATAAGTGTTGTTTTACGTCACTGGGACTAACGGGACTAAGTAAGATAAGTAAGAGATACCGATGTCAACACAAAGAGAGATTAAGAGAAGTTTAAAGGACAAATAGTCTGCATTTTGATAAATATTCAAAAGTACACCTCTTTCTATGTACTGCACATTGATCATGCATACATTCAATATTAACAATGGTGGTGCAGTGGATTGCACTGTTGTCTCTCAATAAGAAGGTCATGGGTTTGCATTTTCTCCCTGTTTGACTGCTTCCTCCCACAGTGTAAAAACATGCATGAGAGGTGAACTGCTGGCCTCTCGGTGTGAGTGTGTGACTGTGGTTGTCTGTCCCTGAAGCTGGGATGGATGGATTGAAAGTAGATGCATGGATGAAGAAGAATAATTAGATTGATGACTAGATAGAGGATGGATGCAAACAGGAATTTATAATCCTGTGAAATCATACATTGCTTTAATTTACAAGTATTGAAAACTAAAACCTCTAAATGATGAAAATAGGGACACTGGCCAAACTTCTCTTCATTACTGACAGGATGAAGTGATGAAAACACGCAGAGAGAATAGTTTGACATTAGCTTCAGGATTCCGATCACATTGTTCTCTGGAACACTAAATTGTTTGGTTTGTTTGTTTGTTATTGATGGATCAGGAGCTGATTGGTGGGAATGATGAACTCCTCCAGCATGTGCACAAACAAGCTGTCAGGTGGAAGCAAGCCCTCTAAACACTCATTTAACTCTTCGTTATTGTCTCAATCGACTCCCTTTAGTGTGTGTTTGTGCGTGTGGCAGCTGGCTGACTTTTGGTGCTCACTTTGTGTTTCCCAGGATCTTCAAAACAGCCTAAACTCCGCTCATCATAAACACGGCTGGAGTGTGATGCTAATGCTAACATGCTAACTTAGCTATCGAGCAGTTCTGCAAAGACGAAACACTCGAACCCCGAGGCTATTCCTCACACACATGTATACAAGTAACACGGACATACTCCACTGGCTAAATGTGCTCGAAGTGTAATCATAAAGTATTAAAAGAGACAAACCCGTTCTTAAGCGGCTAACTGCTTGCGGCAAAGGAAGTGTGCTGAAATCTCGCGAGAACTTGAGTAACGGAAGCGCCTCTGCTCCACACTGCTGGCTTCTCTTTTTGCTTGCCTCCAAACTGAATGTTCATTGAGTAATATCCACACGGTTGAAGGTGAAACTCCTAAATGCATCTAATGCCGCCTTGCTCTGGTTTTATTCCTGTTAAATCGATGCTTTTGTTGCGTGTGTCTGCAGGTGATGTGAGCTGCTGTCATGAGCAGCATGTCTCTGTTCGCCTGCGAGGATCCAGACCGCTGGAGGAGAGTGTATGATCGGTACTGGGATGTGGTGGAGGCCAGGGCTCAGGGGAAGAAGGCTGGGAAGCTGCTCCACCTCGACAAGTGGTAATCCTGACGATTCCCCCCTCCTGACAGCTGAAAACACAAGAGGAGAGGGATGCTCTCCAACAGCAATCCACTTATTAGTACTTTTCTAATAACTTTTTAATCACAGTAACCACATTGTGAAGTCATGTTTCACAGATTTCACTGTGGGACAGTTGTACCTGACACGTGTCAGTAACATTTGATAATTTCTTACACAAATCTGAATCCAATGGCACATTCTTGGATTAGTTATTTTGCTTTTGTGATTTCAGAAAGTCAAAGTTCAAATATCTCGGTTAATGTTTAAGTGGCACCATCAGGGGCCTCACACCTTCTCAAGAATAAGTTCACCAACAGTGAAGTGGTCAGATATTCCTTCTTTTGGGAAAAAATAAGAAAAAAAGGGGCTTAAGCTGTGGTTAAACACACACAGGACAACAGCTGAAGCCTGCAGGAGCTGAAAGCCACACTTTAGAGTGTCTTGAGTTGTTAAGGACAGCTCACTGCTTTGACTTGTATTCAGTATTATTCTCCATTCACTTTTTTTTTTATTTGACATATATTACAAACACGACACAGTGTGTTGAACAGCTGAGATTGAATAAATCAAATCAAAACCTAAAGAGGAGTTGAGTTTAGTCCTTATTTTCAGCTGTTTCAGTATGTGCAGCTTTTGTACAACTTATTGTACAAAACTTGAAGAAAATGCATCCACAGCTGCCGTTTTATCTGTAATTCCTCAGCCTGTAATTGGTAATAATCTTGTTAACGGACCGCAGGATCGGCCCGATTCCTTCTGCTGGGCTGCTTACTGTATCCATCCATCGTTTGTGCCACTTTATCAGCTCGCTCTTATCACTTAACAGAATAACAGTGAATAAAGGTTTAAATCTTCATTCATCATTATGAATAATCAATATATCCACAGCTCCGCAGGGCTCAATATTAAAGATTGTCCGGACAAGTTAAAGTATGCCAATCGATTTATCTGACAAGTAGTGTTGTTCCTCTCCTTTTGACATCTGGGCTGCAGAGGGATCTGTGTTTTTATGATCGCTGAAAGTGTTTATGACACCAAAAACAGACCTCGAGTAATAGTCGTAGGTATTTTCCAGATGATTTTAGATCCTAATAATTCTGCCTCTTTTATAAATCTGTGATCAGGTACCAGCAGGAGCTTCCTGAACTGATTCTAAGTCGACCTGATAAACACGTCACTCTGCCAGAGATGGTGAAGCTGATGGAGTGGAAGCTCACTGTAAAGTTCCTCTGCCTCTCGCTCTGTACTTCAGTCATGTGACTGTGAAGGTGCGCTCTTCTGCATCAGCTGTGGTGTTTCGTGCAGAGGGGGAAGTTCAGGCCGAGGCTGCAGCAGCTGGTGGCGTCCAACAGCGAGGACACGGTGCAGAAATGCTCCAGGAAGGCTTTCAGCTGCCTGCCGGACGTGCAGGCGGCCGTCGCCGAGCTCAGCACCCTGAGGGGAATCGGACCGGCCACCGCGTCAGGTTGATCCCGGGACTCTTCGTTGTTTCAGGTCGTTTGCGTCCAGCTCGTCTCGTGTCTGACTGTCCATTTCGCTCCAGCTGTTCTGGCTGCAGGAGCTCCAGAACTCGCAGCCTTCATGTCTGACGAAGCCACGGAGAGCGTCCCGGGACTGAAGCCAGTGCAGTACACAGCCAAGCACTACGGCCTGTACCTGGACAAGATGGCCGAGCGAGCTCAACAACTAAACCAAGGTGGGAGAAACCACAGTTTGTGCCTTTCTTTTTTAATTTATTTCTTCTTTTCATGTTGAATTGTGAACGCCATCCTCAGCGGACCCGCAGCGGGACTGGACGCCCCACCGGCTGGAGCTGTGTCTGTGGGCCGTGGCCACGGACACACAGCAGCAGCTCCGACTTCTGAAGGACGTGGACGTGAGCGGCGGCGGCAGCGCCGCCGACAGCAAGCGGCGCTCAGATCCAGACGCTCAGCAGAGGCCCACAAAGAAGCTCAAGACTGTATGAAACCAAAGCTCCAACATATTACATGAAAGATGCTTTCATCTTTTGCAGCTGTTTAATGTTTTTCACATATTATTAAAACCTTTATATGAAAGAGAATCTGCTGTAGCTTTATTTAACGGCTCACTAAAATACTTCAAAGTGAAGCAGGTGTATTAAGATTCCCTTTTTACCTGAGATTATTGGAAATCGCATCAGCTCAAAAAACATTACCGTTCATTTCAAAGTAAATCTGTTGAAATTGTACACATTTCACGCTTGATAACTTCAAAATGTCCAAAACTGAAAGACTTTCCAGCTAGATTTGTATAAGAGGTTATAATTGTCATTATTTACACAAATTCTAAAACTCCTTCACAACTATTTCTACCAGCAGCTCGACTCTTCGTTTTCCAAATACGAACCGAGCCTTGAGATGTTGCCACAGTATTGTTCTTTATTTATATTGTTTCTAAATCAAAGCAAAGTACAATGAACAGTACAAAATAAAACAAAATATATTCATATATATACAATATAAAATGGTTCCGTTCAGAACATTTAAAAAGTACAATAGATTGTGAAATAATTAATGAGGACTTTGATATAAATTATCCATATGTAAATTTAGTTTTTCCTTTAGTTTCCTCTTGACCGAGAGAAAAAAATAGCTTCTTCTGCTTTTTCTTTTTTGTAAACGCTGTGTTGGTCCAACCTCTTGTCTGGTCTGAGAGGCTGAACCTCGTAAGCTTGGCACCATTGTATCGATACGAGTAAGCAGCTCATGTAAAACCAGCGCAGCAGCACAGATGTGAGACTCGAGCTTTCCGGAGCCGCCGGGAGGGAAGTGACTCTCGCTTCGAAGACACCGCCGGTGACGTCTGCACAAACGGTAAGTGGCTCAGTATTTGTGACGGTGGAAACAATATGCTACGAAACCGAGGAAAAAAAAAAACAAAAACCAAGACCTCAGCAAACACTACAGAACTGAAAACGCTCCCTCGTCTTCAGGGGAAAGAAAAACTCCTTTTCTTTACGTCTGTGCTCTGCTGCAGACTGACCGTGCGGATTCAGGTCTGCAGCTCGCGTTTGATCGTTTGGGAGCTTGGGGCTCAAAAACCTTAGAAACCCTTCTCTCACCGGGCTGCTACAGAGAAAACGTGCACATCAGCAGCGAAGTCCAGCTGGAGTTTGCTCGCATGTTGCACGATTCTCGGACAGAAGCACACGTGACTCAGCCCGGTCCTGGAATCAGTTTCTCACTGATCAGTCCAAATCCAAACCGGTGCTGGATGAGGAACTCAACCTGGACAAGACGGCGGATTTCAGACTCCCTATCAGATTACATGCCGCCACCCAGTGAGTTGGCGGCTGAAATCTTCCCTGCATCCCAGACGGGCTGCGTTAAAGTCGTGTCACTGAGCTTCCAGTGGCTCTGGTTCACGAACGCGCTTCCTTCTCAGGAGCTACAGTTGCCTGCTGCACACAGTCCTTCAAGTGAGAGGAACCGACATCTGAGAGTGAACTAAAAGGTGGAGAAAAGGCAACCTGGCCGGCTTGTTGGCACACAGCGGATCGGAGCAGCTGCAGGAGGTGTTGGGTTGACGTCCAACGCCGCACAGCGGCCCTCCTGCTCTGCGCTTTAGCGTCGGCCGCTCGCACACAACAAGGCATAACAGCACGATGGATTAGCATAGGGAGGTACAAAAGCGTCAGAGAATTACTGTTATGGCAGTAGAGAATTTGGCACACAGGAAACTACATCATATGAAGAAGTGCAAAGAAAGAAATTCCCACTTATGACCGCGATCTCGCACTGCAGCCACGACCAATTAATAGGAGAGACGCAGATTATCCGGAGTGATGGATCGCATGTTATTGATGGGATGCTCCGATTCAAGCTCATGTCATCCCCGCTGAAAACAAATATGTCACTCAGCGGCGGCAATTAAATTAACATCACACTGCCTGTCGGGCCCACTTATTAATGGACGATATCCTGTTTACGGTCTCGATCTGGACTCTGGTGTATATCCCCGCAAGAAGCCATGCATCATCCTGACACTGGGGGGTGGGGCGGGGGGACGGAGGAGCGGTACGCTGCTGAGGTGTTCGGGAGGAGTGCCGGCGCTGTTCTCTCAGGCGTCTCTCTGTGGCCTCACACACCAAAGACGTCCGGCAGATCGCTCGGACCGCTTCACCGGAGCAGACCTGGACTTCAGCACTCTGTCGCTCTCGGTTTCAGGGCCACGGAGGACTCGCGCGCCCGCACCGACTTCCAGGAGGGGGTTATATTCACAGTTAATGTGTTCTACAAAAACATAGCCATTTACTAGCCCTTTTACAACCCTTCTGGGTTCCTATGAATCTTGAGCTAAAGAGGCACATTAACCTCCTCTCAGACATCCTCTTTATCTTCATTATAGGCTAACGGATTATGTATGCATTATTCATCAACGCATCTTTGCTGTCCCAAGCAATAATAACTCTCGGTATACACAAGAGCTTCCATCAAGGGTACACCGCTTCCCCACGCTGGATGATCTCCACTTGTTTAAATGTATCTGAAACATAGTATTATGGCTATTTCATACTTAACATGAATCTTCTGTTACTGCTGACAGTTTCATGTGAAAGCAAATGCTGAGAACTGTCGACCGTCAAGACAACTTGCAGATGCAAGATTTTTTTTTTTTTTCCCCCCCTCAGGCAGCCAGTGGACATTCAAATGAATTATTGATTGAAAGTCTGAAAAATGGAACATAACATTGAGTAAATGTAATTGCTATCCTCGCCTCAACTTTTCCAAAAGCTCGAATCACTCCCGAGATAATATGTGACAGAAGCACCCCTCGTCCGTAATTTGTTATTTGCAGGCGGAGGGATGGCGGCAGAACGGTCTGCACGCTGCGGGGGAGTCTGGAGATTTAGCAAAAAATAAAAAATAAAATAAAATAAAATAAGCTGCGTCTTCTTTTGCCAACAAGTGGTAAAAATGAGTCCAGCTACATGAAAACGTGTCAAACAGTCCGGGGTTTCACAGGCTTGTACTCGCACAGTTTGCCTTCTTTTCTTTTCTCCTGCTTGAATATTCACAAAGAAGAAGTCATTTTTGATCACGCACACAAACAAATGAATATCGACCGCAGCTTCCAGCCCGCAGGTTTCAAACCAGCGCTCTGCTCCCTTTGCTTTTGCCCCTCTCCAATCGGTTCTTTCTATGGCTTATTCTGTAAAGCACTGAAGATTTATAAAATCAAGTGAGCTCAACTTGTTGGTGTTTGTCTAACAAAATAGGGGAATTTGCCTCACTGTTTTTCAGAGGATCAAAAAGCCGTAGAGGAGTTATCAGAAGGACAACAATCATAGCATTAAAGTTTGCACCATTTGAAACTTTTTCCTCCTTCAGGGAGGAACAAAAAAATACAAATAAATATACTCTTGGTTATGAACATACAATATACACATCCACTATCAAATGAAAACGGGGACAACTTAATAACACTCTTGTTTTCTTTATAGGTACATTCCTTTACAAATGTGTACAGTCCCTAAGAATGAGAAGCTGAGGTATTGACCGGGCCCGACTCAGGAGGCCCCAATGCCCTCTGGGACACGACGGTCACATCCGCGCCCTCCCCAGTTCAGTCTGTCAGAGCGAGAACAGGCTATGTGTGTGTGTCTGTGAGTGTGTGTGTGTGTGTGTGTGTGTGTGCTTGTCTCGCTGAGAGCCACAGAGCATGACATGGCATATTTTACATGGTGTGCCGATCGAGTTCGCTTGCTGAGCCGACGTCCGTCCAGGAAACTTCAGCGCTCTTTTTTTCTTCTTCTTCTTCTTCTTCAATCTCCTGTAGCATCGTCACTTCAACTTTCTGTCTTCACGACCTTTTTGTGTGTGTGTGTGTGAGCGTGTGAGCGTTAGCTATGCTTCTGTATCCACAGTGTAGGTATAACGTCAAATCAACGATGCCGAAACACGAGACGTCCTCCACGAAGTGAGAATCATCTTTCTAACCTTAAGGTACTCCTTGGAAAATAAAGCTAGAAGAATTGGCGTGAAGCGTTCCTCCGCTCTCTCTGGGGAGGGGTCTCTTTAATCGCTTTGCACTCAGGGCGTCACAGCAGCTGAAACATCCTGCTGGCTGTTGCAGCTTTTCACTCGCTCGTCCAGGAATTTGGCACAGCACCACAGTGACCCCCGAGAGTCACACCAGGGCTGCAAGACTGGAAAAAAATTGATATTTCATTGGTGCTTTCGTGTTCTTCTTTATTACTGGTTCAACGCCGCGGCGGTTTAAGGAGAGCCGCTGCAGCTCATCCCCATCCTGCACCTCTTATTCCTTTAATTCATTTGCCTTTTCAGCGGAGACGCACACGTCTCGACTCTTGTAATTTGAGGTTTCAGGTGAAATGAAAGATGCACTCAGCGAAACGACTTTTTTTGGAAAAAAAAAAAAAAAAGGCTTTTCAAAAGAAGGAGCGAGATGGCGACATGCTCACAGAACGGTTAGTGCTGGTAATGCGGATGAAATTCAACAAATATAAAAAGATATAATGCTCCTCAATATGGATCTGAGGAACTTTCACCTGTACTTGTTGCTACTGTAATCCCTCTTTAATAAAAGAGACATAATTCTTTGATTTGCAAAGTTATCTGTAAAAAAAGGATTCTTGGTCGACTTTTTTTGTTGTTTTTTTTTTAAGTTTGAGTGATTTCATATCCTTTCTTTTGGGTCTAATATGAGAGGAAATGGAGAGATAACTATATTCAAAGGGGGAACCTTTGTTAAAAGCAGGGTTTGAGTCAGTGTTGTAAATGGGGAACGCCTGCTGGAGGAGGGGGGGTGGGGCGGGGGGGGGGGGGGGGGGGCCTTCATCAGGGGGGCGGGGGGATCTGTACTCCGAGGAGCTCGTACGCGAAGATGTTCCAGAAGATGGCGAAGAGGAGGAAGGTGATGAAGGAGAAGACGATGACCCACCAGGAGCACTGCTTCTGCAGGCTCTCCTCGTAGCTGCGCAGGATCAGCAGCCCCATGCTGATGCCCACCACGGCGCCCGACAGGTGCGCCATGAAGCTGGGCTGCGGCCCCGAGGAGGGCAGCGGCGGCGAGAAGCGCAGCCAGACGGCACGGCCCACCTCTGAACTCACTGCAAGACAACGAGAATCCCGGTTATAACGTTCAGTTCTGAGCAAAGCAGAGTGAGCCGACGTCTCTGCGAGGTGAGGTTTTATCAAAGTCTGGATTTAAACGTGGCTCGCGGGAGAATTTAATCAAATCTTTGTCGTAAAAAGTGCTCTCAGATGTGATTATTGCTGCTCCTTCACAGTCTCCTCAGCTGAATAAATAGCTGGCCCTGATACTGTACACCCAGAGACACTCAGCATTTGGTTTTCACAGTAGCGCACACACACACATAAAAAAAAAAAAAAATTATGTGTCACATTTTATTTGGAAATATCTTGTCTCTGTTTGTTGATCGCTGAGGAGAAATATAAGATTCCAGCAGAGACTCGCTGCTCTCTCAGCTCGGGGGCGGCTTGCTTAGGACAGATGGAGGGAACATATTGCTCACTAATGAAAGTCACAGTGTATCGGCCTTCGTGTGGAGAAAAAGGACAAGTAGTAGGACTCAAAGGCTTTGAAAACAAAGCAAGACGTCCACTCGGGGACAAGAGAACCGAAGACCACAACAATGACAGCTTAAGCAGCGTGTCTGAGACCTAACAGGTTTTAAAACAGCAGCCAGATGATACATGCAGTGGCATCACGGCGAACTGCGAGCAAGCGTTGAGAAAACAGAGGAGCACAGAGTCAATATATATATATATATACCGACTGCACCGACAGCACAGAAAAACCTGAGAGTTAGGTGTGTGGAACTTACTGCAAACTAATGCCAGGATCATGCGGAGCAGCTTGTAGGGACAACGCATCCCGGCCCAGTTCTGCAACGGAGAGAGCAAAAAAGTGTATCGTCAGCGTAAAAAAAACCATCGTGACACAAACAACCTGCTCCACGCAGAAACCCTGCGCTTTTTATCCCCGGGACGTATTTAGACCGCGGAGAGGGGACAGTCCTCATCCGCGCGAGAGAGAAGGCAGCGCTTACGCAAGACGGAGACGCGATTATACACCTGGCTGCTCTCCACTTACTGGTTCCAGCCCAGTGGCACTCTATTAATTAGAGCTAAGATAATTTAAGGGGAGTGGGAGAGCGGGCCGGTGAATAGCCTGCGCGATTGTCTGGGGAATAAAGAACAATGGCATCCGGACTTAGAATAACACATTTACTCCCCGGGATGAATAATTGCACCAGTCCCGTCGTTCCTCAAGTCCCAGGCTGCTGGAATATGACCCAGCGACAGCGCTTCCCTTTCAGTCTCGCAGCGGAAAAACCAAATCCAGAGAGCCATGTAAAATTCAAGAGAGACGTATATAAATAGATTCTGCTGCGACCGTCCATTTAAGACAAGCAAAGAGCGGCAACGCAGGTAATGTTCTCAAATTTTTCCTACAGCTAAATGATTAATACAGTGGCGGGGGGGGGGGGGGGGTCAGCCGAGCAGAGCGGGAGCGGAGGTCTGGGCTGGGAGTGATGCTGCTGCTGCTCTCTGATGGGAGGCAATTTGCTCTGACGGGCCTCCTCGCTTACAGCAGGAAAAGGGCGCAATCTCCAGCCAAAGCACGGCCAATCCATTCTGTCTGCTACAGATCTCGTTATCACACTCAGGACACTGAAATAGAAAACTAATGAGGGACTCTGACACACGCCTGTGTGTGTGAGTGTGTGTGTGAGTGTGTGTTTATTACTGCTGTGGGGACTGAGATCTGTTTGTACCTCACATGACGAGACATTTCTTAAAAATCGTGTCTCATGTTAGACTAAAATCAGATGAAGCCAATAGATTTGGGAACCTCTCTGCTTGGAGTTTGCATGTTCTTTCCACGGTCTAAAAACACGCATTCGAGGCTGACTATAAATTGCCTGATGTTTTTTCTGCAGTAAAATGAAAATAAATGAATATATACAACAGAAGATACGAAAACACAACGAGAGCCAATCTAAATTATGGAGCAAAAATACAGAGTTCTGCAAAGTTTTATAAGCTCTTCAGGGTTTATTTGGGGATGTGGTTATAGGAACTGTGATGTTTTAATGAGTTATGTTCAAGAGCCTGAAGCTGACACTTGGAAGAAGAGAAAGAAGTCAGAATTTGATTCTTTTTTTAATCTCCTCCTCTGATTAATTGGAGAGGCTGTTCTTTTTTAAACTTGTGTGGAAAAGTTACATCCATTTCAAAACAAAAAAAAATGTATTCTTGCCACCTTCTATTTTTTTTATCTCGAGCAATAATAAAAGGAAAAGATTATCGTGTCAGATCCAGAGTTGGATTTCTACGCTACATGCCTCGGAGATGTATTCTGACACTTGAACCAGAGCTGCGTGACTTCCAGGGAGTCAGGTACACGGTGGAGCTCCAATCCTCACTGAGCCTGAAAATATCTCCAGAGCAGACCGCATGATGACGGATCGCAATTCGCCAGGTCAAGGCCAGACGTTTCAAGGTTTTCTTGAAACAAGAGGAAAACAAAAGAAAACACAAAAAAAAAAAAAAAAAAAACCCCTGAAAAGCCGGCAAAAATTCATCCGAGCAGAACTAAGAGGTGCCTTAAAGGATTTCCCAAACAACAAACAGCCGTCAAGCGTAGCAGACCAAACAAAGCGCTGGCTGCTGCTACAGACTCTGTGCTTTGGGTTTGTCAGCACGCTTTGATTTCCATTCCCGCTGTCGTCTGCGCGGCCCGCAGTGAGCGGCGACATTAGTTAAAGCGATCCGTCAGATGTTGGGAGCGGCGGAGAAGGTGGAAGACCGCGTGACGGATCGGGGCCGGGAAAACTCCACCAGCATCGGGAGAATTGCAAATATACACAGCTTCAATAATTGATCAGCGGCTGGGAAACGTCGGTTTGCCCGGGATTCATTTAGGTAGCGATAACAAGGGGACGCAGTCGCAGGAAGATTAAGAAAAAAACACCCTCAGGGAACAGAAAGTACCTGTTTACACCCCGCTGGGGCACGAAAACCCAGACGCCGGTTTGAGGAGACTCTGACATTTGGTTTCTATTCAAGACCGTTTTCAGACGCAACAATGGAGGCGATGATGGTGATGGTGATGGTGATGGTGATGGTGATGGCGGCAGTTACCATGACGACATTGGCCAGATGTGCTGAGCACAGAGCGTAGACCCCCCCGGAGCCCCCCACCACTGGAGCACGCATGTCGGTGATGGACACTGTCAGCGAGCCTGAGGGGGACAGAGAGAGAGACGCAGACATGTTAGGAGTGCAGATGTAAAGAGAAGGCAGAGGGTGTGTGTGTGTGTGTGTGCGTGTGTGTGTGCGTGTGTGTGTGTGTGGAACAGGGAGAGTGAGAGCAAAGGACAGCAATTCTGAGCAGAGGCAAAAACAAAGGCAGAGTCAGATTACTCGTCACGCAGCAGCACCAGTCACCTTCCTCGCAGCATTTTCCCAAAATTCTCAGTGAGAGGGAAACAAAAAATAACGGCCTGCGTTCACATCACGAGCCGAACCATCAGCTGACCTTCACGTGACCTTTCACGCTTTAACCACACTCACACACACATGCATGTAGCATTTCTTTCTCGGCTTAAGTACTGAATTTAAACCGACAGGAGTTTTAATTTAGGAGGCTGAAATTAAAAAAACAAAAAAAAACAAAGTCCGTCTTTAAATGCGCTCTGATCAGAGAAGTGTCGGCCAAGTGGGCCGAGGAGGATAACGACCAGTTTGTACGCTGCAAACATGCTTCGTGTTTTGTCCATAAGCAACATCGGATCTGCCATATGCGGATGTGGAATGAAGCCAAATGTGTCTGAAAGGACAGGAGACGAGGAAGAGCGGCGTCCAGTGAGCATCACGGCACAAGACTGGAAGCTTCTCCCCTCAGATTTGTCCAATATACTTAGCACCTCAATTTACTTTGCTTGCTTTGTTACTGTTTGTTCATCTTCAATGGAGATGAAAGAAATAAACAATACTTTGCGTCACCTCGTAATATTCTAATCTCCTGAAAGCCAATAGACGGCGACTTAACAGAGGGTGAAAGAACTAATTTCATGGATGCTGGCGGGCCGCGACGCCGACACTCAGCCACCAGTTTTCCAGCCACGGCAAACTGTTGCGGGGCTTTACATGCAAACACGCATTGTTTTTGTAATTACTCTGACTGCAGCCAGAAAAAAATGAGAAAAACAATCCACGATCCAGGTTTGAAATTGGATTCTGGATTCATGATTCAGCGTCGGGGCCGGCGGAGGAGCGTTTTCCAGCCGCGGCGCTCGCTGTCATGTTTGTGCTTCTTTTCACCAATCACGACTTTTGCCTGTGTTCAAAAAGCTTTGACTCAAAATCAGCGACAAATAGAAAAACTGATGGGAATGGGGTTGTTTTGTTGATTTGCAGCCAGACGGTGGGACACACTGAGCCAGAACGCTGGTCCTATGGACCTGAATCCATAGCATAGAAGGAGACTCTGGGATGTAGGACGGGACTGGAAGCTGGAGACGTCGCTGTGCCGCGAGGACGCGTCCGCCTCAGTTAATTATGCAAATGAGCTGATAAGGGAAGCGGAGAGGACTGATAAAACAAAACAGCCTGTTTTTAATCACAGCTGGGGTTTGCTGGAGTTGTGATCTCAGATCTATAATGCATGTTGGAACGTTCGTAATGCTGTATGAGAGTGTGTGTGTGTGTGTGTGTGGGTGTGTGTGCGCGCTCTGGGACTAGACAGAGTAAACATCATCTTTAAGAAGGCCGTGGCAGTCCGCGGCGCTGGCGATGATCATGGAAAGACAGATGGTAATCAGAGAGCGCTCCGGATCGTTCCTCTCGCCCCGCTCAGACACCTATGGGTTATTTCATGTGGATTTATGGGGCATCTGAAGGTTGGTCGCCTCGGCGAAAGATTTCAGAAGATTCACGGCGTCCCATTTTTGTAGTTCCACCAAATTGCAATTACACAGTGTGGCGTACAGTACGCGGCCTCTGATGTCTTCAAAGTAAAGGGAAAAATTGAACTGGAGCAACTTCAGTGGCGTCAACATCTGAGTGTCTCTTTTCAAGTTTTTTTTTTTTCTTTTTTTTTGACTGTGTAACATTTTTGCTTTTAAATTTTGACCTTTAATGTTGCGGCGTTGTGTGATGCACTGGTGAGGGAGGTGTCAGGCATCGCAGTGTTTTTATGGTCACATGCAATTTTGCATCGGCTTTCGAGACTTTTTAACAAGAATGAATCGGATTTCAAAGATTTTCAATGACATTTGGCAGGCTTGCAAGAGACTTTCAAGAAAAGTGAGGATTTTTCTCAGTATATCTTTCACAACTGTGCATCATTAATAATTATTTGACACTGTTTCTTTTTGGTCCAAACTAAAAGCAAACTATGTTTCTGTGTGAGAACTAAGTCTGTCAGCTCTGAAATGGCTTTGGCTGGATGTGTTTGCCAGCTGCTGGGTGTCTGGCAGGTAGCGTACAGTTCATTTTAGAGGCCTGAGAGGAACTATTTCTATTTTAAAAGCAGCTCACATTCCCTATTAGTGGGTGAACGATACTCTCTGTACATACTGACTAGAGTGGAATTCTGATTCAAACTCAAGACACTATTTGACATAGATTGACTTTTAAAACTGAGCACATAAAAACCTCAATTTTTTCAAGTGATTCCCTCAAAAGTATCACCAAATGCTTGAACATGTATCTACTCAAAGTCTAATATTTTAAAAATATAGGTGACATCCCGCTTTAGGAGTGACGGCTGCTTGCTAAAAGCATCCAAAGAGGTTGACGAGATGTCTTTGTGCGGGGAACGTGTCGGGGATGTGATTCCGCCGTGTGTAGGTGAGGAAGAGGAGAGAACCTGAGACCTCCGGCTCAGAGGAAGAGACGAGGCTCCACAGGGAGGATGTGAACCGCTCGCTTCTCCCGCTCGCTCCCAAATACAGTATGCATACTAAACAGGCCTGTCATGTGGGCTCTCCTGCTCGAGGGGATTTAAGATTTAGGATTCTTGCACTCAGCAGGAGCCGAGACGCGCGGCGTGCGATTATTTCAGCGGCGGGCTGACACCTTCCATCTCACGCACACATTATTTATTGTTCCCGTCCTCGAGTCATCATCGGCATCCTCAAATCTTCCTGTGAGCTCGCAACGTCCACAAACTGCACTGCGGCGTCGACAGTCAAAGTGAGCGCGAGGGGAATCTGCATTCCGAGCCACGCGCCGTCTGGTTCCCACTGCAGCGACCTGCAGAGACCTGAGCCACCGCGCTCACGTTCTCCAGGCTGCCCTGGAGCTATGGGTCAGCCCTGTACACTCCGTCTCGCAGGAACAAGGTGCAGACGGGAGGCGGCGCGTGGATCCGAGGCCAGAGTTTGACGGAGCCTGAGGCGGCGCCGCTCTGCAGCCTCTCCGGTGGTAGGCTGCGTCAGGGAACGGGAAATGCTCTAATCCCTGGAAAACACGGCGTATCCTGCTGCCAGGCTTTCCTCTGTCCGCAGACGCTGAATATTCGAGGAGCTTTCCAGACATAATTACTCCAAAAAAATCGATTCTATAAGTCAGAATGCCTGTTTGGGCGAATAGTGTGGAATTAATATATTAAAGGAAAGTTAATAGACTTCAATGTTTCAGAGTCAAATCAACATGCAGGTTCAAGAGAGATTGGAATAATTATCATATAAATCTGTGTATTTACTGGCGGCTTTAAACAATAATGACTGTGTTTTTTTTTTCTTTTTTCATTTTTTCTGTCATGGAGAGCAACACACAGGCTGGCAAACACTTCCTGCTTACAAACCTGAAATAACAAATATTTTAGAGGGTGATTATTCATCCAGTACACACAGAGGGGCACTAGAAATAATTGAGACTCTTCAAACAACGCATCAAAGCTAACTCCAACATTCACTCTCTTTATAACTCTGTGTTTCTATCGGCTCTGGAGGGAAATATCTGGCGGCCCGGACACTAAACGCTCCAACAAAATCTGAACTTTCTGACAACACTGAGTCTATTCAGACTGCAGACATGATTTACTGTCTTAAAAACTCAAGTTAGGTTAGGAGCATTAATCATGCACTGAATTAGACAATTAAAAAGCAGCGTTTATTCATTATTTAGCTCGTCTTCCTCTCTGATTCGGCGCTGAAGCTGTAAAGAACGATCGCCTCACACTCGTCTGATGTGCCTCATGAAGGCGGTTGTGAGACGGCATTTTGTCGAGTCGGTGAGAGATACCAGCGAGTAATTTCCATTGCTCATAAAAAATGTAAAGGCGTCTCAATAGAAACGCAGCGCTCAGCCCACCTGGAAGGGAGAACCTCTCTCTCCTGCGATGCCGTTGCCTTTCGGGTTGACGCTAACTCGATCTGTACACACATTACAGGCATTACATTCCAGAGATCTGCTGCAGTCAGCGGCTCGCAGTCGCACTGCCGCCTCCGTCGGCTAATAAACGGAGGAAATGCTAAATCAGATTTATTTACTAAGCACAGACACGAGGAGACGGGGACTGACGGGAGGAGGAATCACACACAACGGCTGCAATTACACTAACGGACACAAAAGTTCGGCTGCTCTAAAAAAAGATGAGGCAATATTTGAACTCTCTGCTATAAGGGATGGAGTCAGATAAACTATTGTTTCACGTCAGTTACTGAACAGCAAATCATTGTTTTGAAAACTAACAGCACATTTGATAAGATATTAATAAGATTAGACAGATGTATTGTGGTCGACGGCGCTTGGCCGAGTTTTCTCCCAAATAAACCCAACCAGCTTTCTAGAGCCAAGCCTGGAACAGCGTTCTAAAACACTTCATGGACTCTTTGGAAGCGAGGTTTTGGACAGTCTAAACTGTTCACATCAGACAGGAACCCTTAATACAGCCGGTAAAATGGTAGCAGTAAAACAAAGATCAATTCAGAGCCTGACAGCCTTAATAACTAGAGGACAGGATCCAACTTTCAACTGTCAAGCAAATGTCGAGAGAAACCTGATGACTTTTTCAGGAAATGTTGGGTCTGTTTCTTAGATATCAAATCCTGAAAACCTTTTACAGCTCAGCCAGGATAAGATGGAAGTTTCAGTCATCGGTCCTGAGGCTGAGAGAGAGAATCACCTGGTAAAACCACATTACTGTCCATTAATACATCTGAACAATTCAGAAACCTGGATGCTATTTTTGACTCTTTCCTCCAGTTTGTGACTTTTGTGATAAATTCTGATGTTGAAATGATTCAAATCTTATATTAAAGGTTTCCAGGAGAACAACTTTTCGATTATGTGGACAAAAATTGTGACGACGCCTGCAGTAAAAGCACGCAGACGTCGAGGCGGCTCAGTGGGAGGCGGCCCATCTGTTAGCTCTATTTCACAACCGTTTAGAAAACTCATAGTTTCAAATATCATCTACCTGAGCAGTGTCCATTTGGCTGTAATGGTTCTGTCACAATGCAGGAGCTGTGGGAGGGAGGGAAATGGCGGGGGCCAGACAGAGAGATGAGTTAAACGTCAGCCGTGTCGCCGGCGCTTCCCTTCAAGTGGAGGAGCGGGGCCCGTCCGGCGGCGTGTGGGCGTGAAGCGAGGGAACAGACGGAGGCTGTAAAGTTTGGAGGTGTCTGCCGAGCGCCGCTGTTTTTGTCAAAGTGACAACCTGCCACGCAGTCAGGAACCACTTCAACAAAACAAACAGGAATACGAATCCAGATCGTGTCTGCACACACGAACACAAAAAGAAAAGGAAAAAAAAAAACTAAACAGAGAAGAACACGGAGCGCGGCGTCGATCTCTCGCTCTGGCCTGGAGGAACTGCTACAACTCCTCACCTCGGCTGAGAGCGAGCTCCGTCCCTGTAAACACTCCGCGCCCTTTGCTTCCTGAGAGACTTCACAGTTTTCTACCCTGTCCAGAATCTCCACAAGGGGAAAATATGATAATATTTATGCTGCCCAGGAGCCCAGAGGGCATCAGGAAAATCAATAGACTCCACGAGCAGCATCCTGCGAGCTGCAGCGAGGAGGCAACTCAGCACCCAGAAAACACAATCCTATCTGATGGGGGCGACGCGCAGGCTTCACCAGACAAAGGCTCCAAATTAGAGCCAGCGCAAAGAATTCTGCTGAGCGCGCCGAAAAATAAAACAAAACACTGTTTGTTGCGTCAGAAGAGCGTCGAATTTTTCAGCCTCTCCCGACGGCTCTCCATCCGACGCGCTCGACGGCCGACCTTGGACGGAAATGACAAGTTCCTGAAACATCCGAGCGAAAAAGCACACAGAAGCCACCGAGCGTGGCCGGCCGGCGTTATCAGGCCACAGAGCGTGATGAGCTTCTTCACTGCTAGACCTTGAAAATAAACCACCGGAGTAAATGTTGGGAGAAACGGCGTTTCTCGGTCTCCTGCAGCGTGACTGACAAACGCTGCTGTCCTGGATTGGCGCCGCGCAGCGGACGCCAATAGACGGATCTGCGGCGAATGAGGCTGCTTAAAGTGAGACGGCGGGAGAGGAAGTGAGCTCGGCGTCACCTCGGAAGAGTTGAGTCGGGGGTGGGACGTGGGTGGGGGGAGGGGGAGTTGGGAATTACCATAATTGCACGGGCAGGCTCTGCACCGCGCCAAGGTCACCCTGCTCCCCGAGTCCCGGTTCAGCCGAGCGCCGGGGGAGAACATCAGAAGCACGGGACCGGGCGCTTCAGACGGCGCCGCCAGCAGCTAAATCTGGCAGCAAGAGGCGGAGACCGGAGCCCTGATAACGCCGCACGGTGCGGCCGAGTTACACCGCCAACGCCACAGCGCTCCACAGACAGTCCGTCACTGAAACGCCACCACCTCCACATCAGAGCGCTTCACAGATGTCTGAACACCGGCGCTGCGTTTGGCTGCTGATGCACAACAAAAGAGGTGGCAGCGAGGGTTCATCTCAAGTTTACCCCCCACCAAACAATGAGTGCTACCCCCCCCTTAACTCCCATGATGCTCTGCTGATGGTAAATCTATTGATCCAGAGTAGAATCAATTCCACATTGAATGAAAGGTATGGCGCCGTGTGTTGGACAGAATAGCCAGAAAGAACTGTAGTTCATATAAATATATGGTTTACGGACTGATTGTTCCTGAGCTTTAATAAATTAATAATTAGTTATTTGTAATGAAAATCAAGTGAAAGAGTTAAAAACGGAGTGAGAGCTCAGGAAACACATCTGAGAAAACCTTAATTTCAATCAGACAGCTTCATGTACTCATCTTATATCAGGAAAGTTAATCCTTTGTTTTATATCTTAAACAGTGAAGTAAATCAACCCGATAAACTGAATCTGTCCGTAAATTTTAAATCTCTGCTAAAAGCAGTACAGCTCTCTTTGTGTTTGTTGCAACTGCACAGCGGACGTATTGATTTTAATCTCCTAATTCACGAGCCGGAGCTGCGTGTTCGGGCTGCCGTGGATTTCAGTCCACTGGCGTGACTCGCAGCTCGTGTGCCTCGGCCAAACACTGAACATCAGCGAAATGGACGATGGACGGAGTCTCTTCTGGCCTCAGAACAGAGCCTTTAGTTCAGCTGTGTGCGCCATCAGTCGGTTATATAACAGGAACGTAAACACTGTAGTGCAACAGACAGAAAAAGATTAAGTCCGAGACCTCAGTCATTTGCAGAGCCGATAGGTATTTATTAACCGGAGGGGGGGGAAGCAGAAACAATCAGCGTGCTAAATTTAGACTGACAGTATAGCGATTCTCACCACGGCGGCAGGAGTGTGCCGCAGTCCCGCTCCATATCAGGACAACATTAATCAATCCCTGGAAAGATTAAACACTACACGTAACGCGGCACGTTGATTTCTAACTAATGACAGCATTAACCGGCTTCTAACAAAGAGGCGACAGCCGCTACATGCAGCCATTCATCATATTTCCATTACGCTTCGCCGTCAGGCCGCGGCTGACGTCGGGCCTCGCGTCTTTTCTCTCCTGGTGACGGAGGATGAAAGCTATGCGGCGTGAGCGCCGCGCTCCCTCACGCCCAGCGTCCCGGTGATTTACGGTAAACAGTATTTCTTATTTACAGGCACAACATCGGGGCAGGAGCGTCCTGCATGGCTCAGCCCATATATAGGAGAGACAGGGTGGAGGCGGAACGGGCGACTGCTTCTGGATATTCTCTTCTGATCGATCAAACCACACTTTGATTAAACCTCTTCTGGATTCAAATGAGCTTAAAATCCTTTATGCTGCATGCGTGTCGCGCCCTACGGGGAGGGTTTGCTGAAGCAGAGAGAAAACCCTGCATGCTGCAGAGCGGAGCAGCACGCCGTCGCCTTCACAGCTCAGCTTAATTGTTGACAATCCGAGTTGTAAATGAAGTGATTCGGGAGTCAGCTGTCACGTTGGGCAAACCCCCCGTTTTATGAAGATGATACACGATGCGCGCCACCGGCTGCTCGGAAAAGGCCCTCCAGCCGCTCGGTGAGGATTTCTGCCCCCGCAGCGGACCAGCGTCTCCAATCAGACTGCAGCACACTGAGTGGCAGCATGTTGATTCCACAAGGACGTTCGATGAGATCTCAATCAAGAGTGTGTTTGAAAAACTAACTTCGTCTTCTGATGCCTTGACGAGAATCAGATCTTAGAACTATTATCAGCTGGATCCTCTTTAAATCTTTGCATGTGTGTCGTATTTGTGTGTACAGTGTGTTCAAGTATCATAAATCATCAAAATTTTGTTTTCAAAGTATATTTTTTTGACAACAAACAAAAGAAACAAGGTAAAAGAGATCGTGAACAAACTCTATGCTTGATTATAACTCTCTCTCTTTGCAGTCCCGATCAGGTTTGTTGAAAGAGAAAAGACTATAAAGCCCACTGCTTTAACCAAATTTGAATACTTTTTGATGAAAAGGCTTAAAAATAAACTCATATAATGTTGAAGGCTTTGAATTGAGGAACAGGAGTTTTTTTTTTAATGTGCATTTAGACACAAATGAGCTGACAGTAAAACAAAACCCTTTGATGGATTAAAGCCAAACTTTAAACCGAGATCTGAGTTCTGCCGCTGCAATGATAAACATTAGAAAAAAAAAAAATCTCTTATTGAACGAGTTGTGTTTGAGAGAAGAGGCTGGGATTGTCTGGAAAGAGGAGGCAGACGCCCAGAGGCTCACACGGCGCTGCCGGAGAAAAACACGCTGCTCTGGCACCTGTTGGCGTCTCGGAGCCGCCGTCGGCCCGAGGGAAAGTAGAGCCAAAACAGAAAGAGAGAAAGCGAAGTGGAAAAAGGAGCCATGCTGCTTTTCTTTAATGTAGAGCTGGGCGATTTTTTTTTTTTTTTTCCATTCATCTCTTCAACATATGAAATTCTGACTGTTCAAATTTCCCAACTCCAAACTGAGGAGGAGCGTGAGGAATTACTGAGAAGATGCAAAGCGAACAAGGACAAGGACTCAGGTCTGAACCGTGGAGTCAGAAAATAATTACAGAATTGTTCCTTTTGTCAGCAGACGTCCAAGGGCGCAGCGCACAAAGTCACGCTTTTTGTTTTTTTTTGTTTCTCAGATCGTGCACTAAAGGACCAGAGAAACACGGTCAAAACCCGGTGATACCAACAGCGCGGCAACTCTGATTAAAATATTCATGATAAACCTCAAGGTAGCGAGGATCTGCATTCATGCATGTTAAATCTGTGTAACTGTGAAAACAATTTACCACTTTCGCCGCACGTGAGGCTTCTGCAGAGAAAGAGATCCTTCCTTTGGCTTTGAAAGCAAAGCCCTGCAGCGCAGACATGTTTCCAGTGTGCGCCGGCAAACACACAACGGCACGATACCAGACGCAGCCATTAAGAGCGGCGCAGGCCAGAAACCTCTTCTGCTACACCAAAATACCAGACAACATGCGTGCACAGTCGACACGACTGAACACTGGATGAGTATACACATAAAACGGTCATGAGCAACAACATGGAGAGGGAAGACAGAAATCCAGATTTCCATGAGACAATATGAAGTTCTGGATCATTTCCAACATCAACAAATAGGAGTGTATAAAAAAAAAGATACAGAAATGAATCCAATGCATATATTAGTCATTTAAAAAGTACTTATCCAGATTTTCCATGTATTTATCCCTGATTGTTTTGTATGTTCCAGACAGCATTATAAGTCAATATGCTGATATTCAGCAGTGCTGCAGGAACGAGCCTCTAAACCTGGAGATAAATGACAATTTTCTGCCCCCTTTTTCCATGCTGTGAATGTGATCTGAGATCAGAGTTGTGTTTAATTCATTAAAATCAAGATAGTGTCTCTTTTACAGAGGTCACAAGTCAAAGAATCCTCGGTTTTTTTTGTAAGGTGTTATGTTTTAAGAGTATTACAAAAGCAACGTGACGAATCAGACTGTGAGCTGGAGCTTACAACTATTGCTAATAACTTTACAAATTTGAAATAATATACTGTCATTTCTCAAAAGCCTTCTTTTTCTTTTTCCCGGTACATTAAACCACATTGAGAAGCTTTATCATTGCTTTTATGGCATTTAGCAGAAGCATCGAGTAATGTAAACACCTGCAGTATTCCAAATATTTCGAGACAAATCGCAGTTATCCGACCAGCTGGTGAGATCAGCTGAGATTTCTCAGAAAGCTGAATGAGAGTAGCTCAGGTCGACTTCGCACCGTGTCAGATTCAGCCCGTGTTACACTGAATCACTTCTCGATCGCGGCGTGACACGAATGCGGAACTCAAAGCGAGGCGGCGCTCGACTCCGGCGGCTCCAGGCACACAGATCCTCCCTGCTTCACCCCGGGTTCTGATTCCGTCTGCAGCTTAAATCTCCAAACAGCATCTCAAACTGCACTTAGGCTGATTCTCCAGGGAGGAACCCTGCATTACTCTCCCATTTTTCCTCCTCTGAGTCCCGGTGCTCGCTCGCTCTCTCTCTCTCTCTCTCTCTCTCTCTCTCTGTCATCATTGCTAAAATAAATCAAAGCTACAATAATTCATGAGTGTTAAGAGTGTGTGTGTGTGTGTGTGTGTGTGTGTGTGGGTATAGGAAGGAGTCTTTTTATGGAGCACGAGGATTTCCGAGCAGCTTTAACTCCTGTTTCGCCGTCTGCAGAGAGAGGACCGAAACAAATACACCGTTTGGATTTTCAGTCGCACAAACAAGAATCCAATAATAAATCAATCAATGTGAATTTGAATTTTGCTGCAATCAGTAATCAAATAGAAGATTTCTAAGATTCAGCACGGCGTCTGTTTCAGGGAAGATGAAAGGAAAAAGAGTTTAACGCAGCGGTTTTGATGTGAGCGCTGCAAATGCAACGTTTTTAAAAAGTAAAAGAAAACTCGGTGCAGATTTAATGTTTCCAAACTGGCTTGAATGAGAGTGAAAGCTAGTGAGGTTTCTGTCGACAGACTGAGGAGCGCTGCAGTCTGACCCCTTTGGCACGGTGACTCACTCTGCTGCTCTCTGCTCGGGTTCCGGTCTGTTTGGGAGAACATGCAAACTGCATTCGCTGACTACTACACCACAAAAACACAACAACAAGACCAGAAATGGCAGCAACTTCAACAATCAACTGAATATATAATCAGAGGAAATGCTAAACAGTTACATCTTAGGTGAGAATGTCATGAATGATTTTATTTATACTTTTATTCAGTATTGAATAAAATCCACCATTTAATGAGGAGAAAATCGACTTAGTCACACATAAATCACCTGATAAAGCTTTCATGGTGTAAAGATCAGATACATTTATCCTAAAGATTAAGACGTGTGCATTCTCATCCTTTCAGCATCCTAAATTATAATACGGTAACGGAAGAAAGACGAATGGATTCAATTTATTCTCTTAGTCTATTAAATTTTACCAGTTACACAAAAACTAAATACATGTAGGTTGTTATGTAGAATTTTCACCTGAAAACATGTCGTGTGTGTACATATAGCTTCTCATAACAACTTCTGCATGCACACACGCACACACACACTTACCAGCCAGAACCCCCGCCATGTAAAGGAGACTTATCCGTAGGATGCCGTGGACCATCTCTAAAGGAACGCCAATCATCAGCTGCAGCAGAGCGTTGAATCCCAGCTGCTCTAAGCTGCAGACGAGGACCAGAGGAAACAGGACTGACGTTGGATTTGACGCTTCTGAGGAATCTCGGCAAGAAAAAGAAAAAGAAAAACCTGCGGCGAACGTACCCCACGTGCATGAACATGTAGCTGAAGAAGCGCCACACCTGCGCCCGGTGGCCGGGGTGGTAGACCAGCGGGCTCTTCATGAAGTCGGGCTGGTAGGTCTGCAGGACCCACTTGTTCAGCATGATGCCGTAGCACATGAAGACGATGATCTGGGAGGGAACGGCACAGCTGTGAGCGCTCAAGTCACCCCGCTAAAAACAAGAGACGCCGCGCTTTATGGGAAACGAGCGACATCTCCCTCCCTTCACTGTATCGCTCAGCTGACGCTCATTAGAGTTGAGGAAACAATTACTGCTTGCAGAAAGAAAGAAAAAAAAAAACACACAGCACATCTGGTTCAATTCCATTAATTTCCTTTCATAGAATAATGACTCATTGTCTCGGAGAATTAAAAGGAATGTGAACTGTTATTATCATATTCTCATTGTCATTACAGGCCATTCAGCGCCATTTGAAGGCTTTATAGGAGCACTTGGCTTTTTTGCTAAGAATGATGATGATTTCAGGGGGAACGATGCTTCGGGGAGAAGCTGCCGGTTATTTTCTGGCTTAATCTCCAACTGTTCAGCCACGGCGTTGTGCTTCCTTTTCCGTTTCAAATGAACATAATGGGTCAATTAATGCCACTGCGGTGGGCAGGGTGCACACTGACCTGGTTTCCAAGTTGTGTGGAAAGAGAGAAATCTCGCATGCGGCTCCGACGGAGAGCCTGAGCTTGAAGGGATGGCATTAAATGCACCCACTAAGCCCCTGACTCCCAAATGGGTTACCAGCTCATATCGAGCTCGCAGTAAAAGCGTGTGATCAAAGGCAGAAAATCTTTTTAGTGGGTCTACAGCGAAAGACTGAGCCAACCGAGCAGTCTGGAGTCGGTTTTAGGGTTTGCAGCACCGACTTCTGCAGTCTCAAGTCGAATATCGCAGAATTATTCTCCTTTCAAAGGATCAATCAGTCGTGACTGACGAGGATTCCTGACCTGGACGATGGTCACGATGGCGATGAAGACGGGCGGGGGACACAGGCGGTTCTGGTGGAAGTACCAGCGCCGGTCGGTCTCGCAGGGCAGGATCTCGTACGCCACGTAGCGGACGAAGCGCTTGTACAGGCCCAGCCCCGTCTCGTCCAGCAGGATCTCCCTCTGCAGCGTGCGGCGGCCATTGGCGATGGCCCGGCGGAAACTGCTGGAGCGCTTGCTGCTCATCTGAGGAGGCGATGAAAAAAACATCCGTTCATCAATACTCTCACACTCATTTGCTGTTTGTTTTTTTGACATGAAAACTTTTCTGAAACAAAAAAGAAACTTGTTCCTCGTTCGTTTTAACGAGCTTTACCGGGACGAACAAATCTCTTCATCGCCTTGCTGCTGAATTTCTTATTCCAGCAATTAAATCCCAGACTTCCCTCACAATAAGAGGATCAAACATCAGGAGAGGAGTTCGCTCGCACATAATCTGAGAGAAGCTCATCAGTGTGACTAATCACCCTAAATATGGACCAACTAACATTCACCAAGTGCTGATTTCACAGGGGATAGCGGGATAAAGGCAATGACTCCTGGCATGTGTGGATGAAGGAGGACGTGATGAAGAGCACCTCAAAGCAAACCGGGAGCAGAAATGACAGTTTGTCACCGGTTTGATTAATCAGCATCTTAAAGCGTCTCAAATGGGTTTTCCTCAACGCGTCCACAGCCTGCCCGCAATGCAGAGACGGAAACAAAAGCACAGTGTGATGTAGGAATCTCATTCAAACGCTGACGTGAATCCAGCCGTCGAAAGAAAGCTGGTGGCAATTCTGTCAAACTGGATTCACAGCTACATTTTCTGACTGCTTGCATATTTCAGTAGCGACTGAAAAACCTTTATCTCACAGCCATGTTACATGTCTGAAACCAGCGATGAGGGTGCTGAATATTGATGAAGGCAAGAAACTTAATGTACGAGTGTTTCTTTTTTTTTTTTTAATATTTCACGCAAAAATGTCAGCGTGACTGAAGGAAGGACCGATTCCTGCAAAGACATCTTCACAAATGTGCTGCTGAAGTGAATCTGCCCTTGAAAAGCAAATCTTCGTCTCTGAAAAGACAGAACTGCGCGCGCGCGTGTGTGTGTGTGTGTGTGTGTGTGTGTAGGTTTGTGTGTGTTCATTTTATTTATCACGGGCTCCAGGTTTGCTCAGTGTGCGGCGGCTCTGCAGCCCGACGCCACCCGCTCACACTGAGGATGAAAACTATGAAATACAACATGCATTAAAATATAGAATCAAAATATGTGTTTAATATTCGCCTCTTATGAAAATGAGCTGCTGGGAAACACTACACAGGAGGGGGGGTGGGGGGTTATGGGCAGCAGCTGCTACTTTTGCTTGTATAAACCCACAACAGTCGACCTTCTGTGTTCGGTTTCCTTTAATAGTAACCACGGACAATACGGCAGCTTCGTGCAAAGTGTAATGAAAACCTCTGGAGGGGGTTCCTATAGGAAGCACGACCCGCCATTAAAAGCACACCATTCGTAATTCATTAGCCCGGTCCTGCTGCCTGTAGACTCATTATAAGCAGACACAGCGGGGGGTATAGTGAACCAAGCTGTAGGTCAATATCTATAAAAGCTAATGAGCTAAACACAGTGGAGGACAGAGGCTATAAATAAATTAGCAAATAAGGAGGAACCAGAAATGGAACAGAAGCTTTTTTTTTTCTTGTTAAAAAAAAAAAAAAACAAACTCAGTACAGGAACAAGGAAAAGTGCTAATCCCTTTTGGAAGTTAGCAGAGCAGGGTGTGGTAACTACCCTAACCGAGGGTAATTATGACAGCGGTGGTTGAACAGTGAGGGTGAGAGGGCCTGTTGCACGGCGATAACGAGAATAATGCGGCGCTGGGCTGCTGGCTCGCCCCACAGTGAGAGGAACTCATGTTTGGTATGGAAATCAGGCCGAGAAGATGCAATTCTACTATAGTTGAAGCAGGGGGTAAACACAAGAGAGGAGAGCAGAGGAAAGACATTAGAAGACGGACAGCGAGAATTAGGACGTGCAGATGAGGCGTCTGCCTTGGAGAGCTTGATTTGCAGATTGAGGAGGTGGACAGGAAAGGTGAGACACACCTGTTCTTCAAGTTATAATTTCTGCCTCTATATATGACACCTTTTTAATCCTTTGGCAACTGCAGGATCGTACTCTCGTACTCTCGTATTCTCCGTTCCTCTGTGAAGACGCGGCAAAGCGCGGCTGTCGCCGCGCCTCACCTCCTCTGACGCGCAGGGCCGCCGCCTCCAAAGCGAGCATTAGCGGCCTTTTGAAGTGGCGACAGGAGGGAGACGGCAAACAGACAATGAGGAGCGCACAAGACTCCAGATAACACGCTGAGGCGAGGCGCTCTGACGATCGCGTCACGGCGGTGAAATGTCAGAGGAAGGGGGAAAGCCTCTGACTTGTGCAGCAGAGGGGACGTCTGGCAGGAAATGAAATGATGCCGAGGCCAAAGGCACAAATATAAAGATAGTACTCCCCTTTAGGGACGGCTGAACGGGCCAAGCTGACAACCGTGTGTGTGTGTGTGAGTGTGTGTGAAACAGCAAGCGCCTTTCCTCCTCCTCCCGGTAGCCGCATGTATCCTGGTGAACATGCTGCTCTCCGCTCCAGTCAATTGTCCTTGATGGATTAATTAGCCGCACCACATGGCCCATGCATCACAGCTCAATACTAATTAGTAATAACAATTCAAAAAAATGTGCCATAAAGGCCGTTCAGGTGTCCGCACTGCAGCGCAGGAATTCATGAATCATTCTGATGTGGTTTCAGCCGTCTTCGGATCACTCTGGACGCGGCATGCGATAAAAAATTTAATAATAAAAAAAAAAAAAAATTAAATGATCGTGGGTGAAAAATTAGAAAGCCAAACCAATTACTGAAGCTCACATTCACCACCAGCAGGCTAACAGAGTCACTATTCCCATTTACTATATCATTTGATGCAGATAACCAAATCCTCCCTCTCTCTCTCTCTCTCTCTCTCTCTCTCTCTCTCTCGCTCCCTCTCTCTCTATAAATCACTGCAGATCTCCGCCTGGCTGATTCTACCCTGACCCACATACTCAGGTTCTTTCTTGTTCAAATCCTTTTAAAATGAGAGTCCACCTTATTTTTTTTTTCCCCTCAGCAGTTTGTGGTCACAACCCGTCTTCATGGTTTAATCATTGCCGAGCTAAAAAGTCCAAAGAGACGGAGCCTTCACTGGAGGACACTCAGGGAAAGTGCATCACTTTTAGTGCCTAATCCATCTGAAACAGAACGTCTGCACTGGAGTTCGCTGCGACTTTGATCTGTGTCGCACTGCGAGCACTTAGCGTGAAAATTCAAAGATATATATCTATCAAACACTTAGAAAGTGTAACTGACATTTCGGGTCTCAAACATTAAAAAATAACTCAACCAGAAGTCAAATGTTTCTGCAACTCCACCTGCTGGGAGAAAAGGACATTTGAGCAAAAGAGGAGCCACAAAGCTGCGATTCCTCGACTTGAGCAAATCTTTCAAAGACACCTTCTACACTTGTAATTAACCATGAATGGCAGCCATTTTGGATCTCAGGCGAGCGTGAGCCAAATTACCACCTGCAGGGGAGCAACGGCGAACTCCATACTTCATTTACACGGCAGGAACCTGATCGCGGTGAAACACTCCACCGGTGTGATTAAACACCGAGGAACACGTCAGACTGGAGGGTGACCGGACTTCACCCGTCGAAAAAAACAAAACAAAACATGGAAGCTCGTCTATCACGGATTTGTTGCCTCCGGATGTGTTAACATCGGCGGCGGCGGCGGCGGCGTCTCTCAGCCTGCTTTTACACTGACGGGAGACAGAAAGTGAGAAAATGTGTAGCAGCATGTATAATGTGTGTGTGGTTTGGTGCATGAGGTATTGTGCTGAGTAGCAGTCAGATACAGACCAATACTCTGAGAGCATATGTATGAGCGTGTGTGTGTGTGTGTGTGTGTGTGTGTGTGAGTGTGTCTGCTTCCCCAAGGGAGACTTTAGCAGAGTGTTACTTATTCACCCCTCTGGCTGAACTGATGGAGTTTTCTGGCTAAGATCGCCCGGCATGAAAGATGGTTCGAACGCGAACGATGCGTGAGGCAAGTCTTGTTGTTGAACACGCACGCACGCACACACGCCCACACACACACACACACACACACACACACACACACACACACACACAGACAGCGGAGAAGCTGTTGCCTAACGGCGCGATGCAAACGCATTTACACCCACCGGGGTCGGGAGAGGCGGCGTGTATCCACTGAGTGCGTGTAGAACAACACATCAGAAACACATCTCGCCAGCCTGCGAGCCGAAAACATCGAAAAAGGACGGAGCCGGCGCGAGGACAGGGATTTGGCGCCTCGCGGTGTTGCTGGTAATGTAGGCGGGTGTCGCAGTTTCCGCTGAGACCAGACCACGAATCAATACGCGCCGACATTTGGCAGAGGTTATGATATGATGACACCGCTGGAAATACGACAGTGTCAAGACGCTTATCACCGTCACACTGCCAATACCACACAGTTACAATCATACGGACAGCTACGAATCACTAATGTATGTTTTTACTCTTGAAACCCGATCGTGGGGGATACACACACCATCGGTTCATTCTGTCCGTGTTGTGATATTTGAACTGTCTGCCGCCTTTTCAGCTGATTGCAGTGTTCTAGTTCTGTATGCGTGTCCTTGTTCGCTCTCAGTCTCCGGCGCCCTGCGACCCCAAGTCGGATAAAGCTTTATCAGAGACGGAGGGAAGGATCCCTCCTTATTAGAGGAATGATCCGTGCAGACATCTGGTCACACGCAAGGTTAAGTGGAATATTATCAAGTGGCAATTACTGAGACAGGGCATGAGGAGATGCAGCGAGGAAATGAAAACTTGACGTGCTAACACACTTTTCACAGGAATCAAGAAGGAAAGGAACACCTTAGTTTTTAAAATTAAAGTTTAAAATGACTGAATAACAAGTCTCACTATCAATACCATCTTTAATATAAAGATATAAATAAGAGGCAGGAAAATTTGAGAAAGCAATGACCGTAGATTTTCAATCAGGGATCTACTAGATTAAAAAGATGAAACTTGAAAAGCAGAAGGCAGCCGAGTGAGGAGAGGAAAAAAGGGCTGAAGGTATTCGCTGATGACCTGGTTGAAAAAGTCACAGTCGGCGCCGCACTCTGTCCCCGTGGCGGTCTGGATCCCGTCCAGGAGAACAGAGACCCGCGGAGCTCACGCTTCACCTGCCGCGCGGCGAAGGGGGCCAGATTCACATCAACATTCATACATCCCCCCAAAATTACTCAGCAAATCTGCGCCGGCAGTGCTCATGCGTATGAATGAGAGTCTGTCTGCGTTCGAGACGGCATCGGGGAGAGGAGGCAGCGGTGAGACAGACAAAGAGGAAGCGGGTGGCGGCATTAATTAATGATAGACTCCTTCAAAGCGTCTGGATGTATGCAAATGGTGGACGGCATTCCGTATGCATTCACATGTGTCTATCAGGCCGATCTTTAAAACCAGACCTGGGGGGTCGATATCTGCGTGGGGCTGGGCGCTCTCAAATTACCAGAGATTACTTCCTGCTCCGACCAGCGTTGGGCTAATCGAAGGTTATTTGCATTTGGCTGATGGGCAATTTTAAAAGTGGCGCCCCTGAAGCCGCTACAGGAGAGGCGGCTTCGTCTTCTCTTCACCGAACAGATGCTCACAAGGAACAAACGCCGAGGAGGAGAGGAGAGGACGAGAGTAGATTCTGGAGCTGAAGGGAGGAAGGGGGAGGACGCATTTGGAGAGCGATGGAGGAAGAGGGCCGTATCCTTCCGAGGAGGCGAGGCGCCGCTGTGGGAGCAGCACCTCTACAGTTATTACTGTGTAGTGCCACAGACCTCGGCAGCGGGCCCAGCTCCAAATGAAGTGGCCTGATGCGGCCTTCATTACAAACTATGGGTGACATAAGAGGAGAGAAGAGAGCGCGATAAGAGAGAAAATAGGGAAGACAGATGAATGACGGGAGAAAGCAAGAGGAGGTGCAAATGAGCCCAAGGAAGTGAAAATATGCCGGGGATTGCATTGCATGGAATTAATCACGGTGCTTACAGTCGTACGGTGCCAGGAGCCAAAGAGAGGTGCTCATTTAGAGCTCGGAGACAATCCACCTTTCACACACCGGGCTCATTTCAAATGGAAACACAACGCTGAACACAGAGAGGTGAAGAATCAGGGGTAGAAATAAACTCTAAACAGAATGATGAGTCCAGAGAGGAAGCAAGGAACAAAACGATGCTTGTCTACTACAATATACCGTAATCATCTGAGGTTTTTTTTAATGCCAGTAAAGAAACCAATTATTTTGCACAGTGTCCGTTTTTGGAACAATCAGACATTACCTTCACAAATGAGTTGTGTTTAATGAATTTCTGAACCAATCGTACGCAGCAACACTGAATTTTATTCATCACAGCCCCCGGGACGCAAACGTATTCAGACATATGAAATAAAATCCACAGCTTTGATGCCGCGCTCCGTCGGCTCGGTGTGGGTGTTTTCCACTACTCGCTCTGCGCAGCTTGTGAGGCTAAGCGTGAGGATTTACCGACACATTAACTGGAAAGATTGATCCTCCTTTTGTAGGACAACGACCTGAATGGTCGAGTCAATTTTCGCCACTGCAGAGCTTGCCGGCTCCGTCTGAATCAATTCTGTAACCTTTCTTAAATCCAGTAAAAAATTTGTGTTTTGTGGTGCATATAAAACATCTTGTACGTGTGTGTGTGTGTGTGTGTGTGTGTGTGCACTCACCAGCTCGATGAGCTCCTGGTAGCACACCTGTCCATCCTCGTTGCTCTGGACGAGGGCTAACAGCATGTCCAGCTTGGATGGGTCCAGCTGCAGCTCATGGTGCTCCACCAAACTGGTGAAGTTCTCCACTGCGATGAAACCGGTGTTCTCTGGGTCCAGCTGCGGGGAGACAGCAGTCACTGCTCAGACCTCGGAAAAACAAAACTGTTTGCGCTGCCCTGCCGTGCATCCTGATTTCGTTTAACAGGCGGCACTGCAGAGACGAAGTGTGAGTTCTCCGTCAGTAACAGACGGCTGAGACACGACGGCAGACAGGAGATCGTCAGCGGCGAAGGAGAGCTGCCTGGGATTACGCCATAAGCCTCGCACAGTGACACCGGCATTAATTAAACGGTGATTCCTGTTCAAAGGCTTCGGGAGAACCGAACCTGCCTTTAAAAGAAAAGCGCCGTTCATCCACATAAAAGAGCAGGTCTGTCAAAACGCAGCCGCGGGAGAGTTATTGATGATGCTGGGAGCGGCCGCGGCTGACAGGTGAGCGTGTCATTCCAATACAAAGTGACCTGCAGCTTCTCTGGAAAACTAAACATCAAGTGAGGCTGACTTCTGGAGTGTGCGATTGCTTCACGTCCCCGGTGAGTGTGTTCGCGTGTTTTTAAATGTGATCACCGCTCGCTCTGAAACCAGCAGGCCACTGGGTGATTACTACCCATGCCGGGATGCCAGTGCTTCTGCTCATAATTGATCTGAGGAGGAGTGTGTCATAAACATGGCTGCCAGCAGCTGGCTAAAATAGAGGCGAGTTAAAAATGGCACGTAAAGTATAGGGTGTGTTTCTGCACTTCGTTTATGTATTGTTGGATTTTTTTTTTTTTTTTGGCTTCAGTTTATGTACTTATCACTTGATTTCCTTCCCCATCTTATCCATTTAAATGCAATTCAATTGCTCCCCAATGGGGTGTTAATTTCTCATGCCAGCCATCAGACTGTCTTTGTGAAAATGTGCCGGAGGACAATCTGAAGCAGCACGAAAGAAGGCCACATGGGAAGAGTCCTCGCTGCTTCTCATTTTACTGTTTCCTGACTGCGAGCGCAGCCTCATTAGGTTCAGGACGGTAAACCAACAGCCTCTGGTTGCCTGGGGGAGGACCGAGCTTTCGGATATTGCGTCAGTGTTTAGTCAGTCATGCTGGATCATTGTTGTCCATGTCATGAGTCCAACGAGAAGAATCCCGTCCTCGGCTGCCTTAGTCCGGTCGCAATCTGGCTCTGACAGGACGAGACAAAGACGTTACAGCGGCTGCACGAGGCTGACGGCGTTGAACTGGGATGCGTCGCGTCAGTCTCTGCAGCAGGAGGCTCGAAGCTGAAAGCCATGCTGCTCGACAGCGGCACAAAGACGATCAATCAGGGAATCCATTAGTGTGAGGGCATTTTGGTGCTTCTCTGTGTGCTGTATATGAGCTATGTCACACTTTCAGGTGTTTCAAAGTCAGAAATCTTTTAATTCTATTGAGTCATTTGTGTTTTGTTTTTTTTTCCCACTGAACACTCATGTCTTTATTCACCCGGGAGAGCAGAGTACAGCCAGGAACTAATGGGTTAGATTTGATGGTGCTTGACTCAGAACAAGTGTCTCCCCACAGCTGGTTTATGTAGTGAGAGGATTTATGATACTTTTACAATCCTGCATGAACTCTCACCAGCTCCAACCAGCGGCAGGGAAATCCTGCACACACCAACCAGCCGACTTCATTTACTGACTGTGCACACATCAGGGAAAAAAAATCCAAAGCCCAGCTCCTTCCTGGTCTTTGTCCCGCACACGTCTCACAGTAATCTCAACGCACAGCTTATAGCTAGTCGGCCGAACTCAACCACCAGCGTCAAAAAGCGTGTAAAACCAAATTTGCGAACAAAAAACGAAGTAAGATGGGGAAATAAAGCAGGCCCAGGTCTATTTTTAGATAATCCCCTTAACTCGGTGCTCCACGGATGTTTGTTAAAACACGGCCCCCTTCTTCCCTTGAGGAGAATGGAGTGGAATGGTTCAGATACCTCCGGTGTTTGTGATGTGTAGTGTAACAGGATGACATGAGGGGAATACGGTGGGGGGGGGGGGGGACAAAAGAGAGACGGCAGAGAGGCAAGACGTAGAAAATGAGACAAGGAGAGGGGTGGTGGGTGGTTTGTGGCTTGATAACATGAAAGGACTGGAAAAATGATGAAATTAAAGTGGAAGGAGGAGATGGTGTGAGAAGAACAGAGCTAAGAGGCTCAAAGAGTGAAAACGCCGTGCCAGTGCCTGGTGCACGCTCGCTCGCCTGACCCAGCGGTCCGCCAGAGGATCCTCTTCTTCTCCTCGCTGTAAGAGGGCTGTGACACACTCCGGCGCTCTGCATCCATTTGCCACAGAGGAGAGATAGATCAGATTCTAATGTGCTCCTGGCTCGGCCCGGGCTGACAGGGGGAACAGAGCGCCGCACAGGGGACGTCTGATTACTGTCAGCCTCCATATGTCAGCACATCACTACACTTACACACACACACAGCAGACGCCGGGCCACACTGTATACGGCCGCACGCATTTACGCGAACCGAGCGCCGCCGCCGAGCCGTCACACTGCACAGATACGACCCCCTCCGCGGTCTGACCTTACTGAGGAGGAACGCCACGCGGGGGAGGTCGTCTGCAGGGGATACACGGAGGTGGAGGATGGGCTCTTGTCGCCAATTAGGGTTATCAATTACCGAGATGAGGTACACGGGGACGAATGAGTGCTGGCGAGACAGGCAGATTCTTTTAGTTTGTTTTTTTTTCCTCCTCCCGCCTCGGACGGGCTGGCGGCGTTCAGCGGCAGATCAACAGCGAGAGGAAGGTTGAAAGACGGAGGGAAAACGCACCGAGAGGGAAGCGGTTATTGAAGCGATCCAACACTGGTGAGGGCAACACTTTGACAAGCTGCATGCGTTTCCATGGTTACCAGTCGCCTGTGTGTCATCCTTTTCTTGCATTTTCCCCCGGTTTTTTTCCCCCCCTCTGCCATCGCATTGGCATTCAAGAGGCGAAGCAACAACACAAAAGAGGACGGAGGGAAACAGATGATGAAAGGAAGGAAGAGTTGAGATGAGCGAGTGAAGCAGGGGAAGAAAAAGAAAAAGCAGCTGGATGGAAAGAGACCAGCGAGATGAGAAAGGGGGAGGTGGCGGGGTGAAGCCAGGTAGGCGGGGTGTTACAGGGGGAAGGTGGAGGTTTGCAGACACTTGAACTTGGCTGGCTCAAGAGCAAGCTGGAAGCGACTGAAAGCATATCAGATGGGAATGTATGCATGAGCCTGAGGAAGAGGAAGAGGAGGAGGAGGAGTGGAATGCTGACGGCAGGGGAATGATCTCAGTGTTAACCCCCGGGACCTCCATTACCTTCGGCGCAGCGACTCCCCCTGACCCCAGCCAGCGACGGACTTATCAGTGTGTACCGCGGCGGCTCGGGACTGAACCCTCCAGCCGACGGACGCCGCCACGCGCTGGAGCCACGACGCTAACAGACGCAGCGAGTATCTCTGCAAGCAGCAGACAGGAAGCCAGCAGGACGGAGCACTCATGCATCGAAAGTCACATCTAGAGGCAGAAAGTGGACGAGATGCGAACGAGCGACAACTTCCACGAGCCCGTCCAAACTCAAGATTGCTTAATTTCACCGGATGTATGTAAATTTTCCTTCAGGTAAGGTAGAGATAAACAAAACCTTAAACTTTATTGTAGATTAAATAATGTTATGGCTACCACAGTTCCAGAAGACAGCATCATGGCTAACACTGACTGAGACAATGTTGTGGTAAAGCAGTAATAGCAATTGTTTCAATCATGTTGTTGAAGAAATATTGAGAAAAGTGTTTGCTTTTGACGTCATTTTGTCAATATCCTGGTTGCAGAGCATCGTGCGGTTGTGAAGTGAGATGAAACAAACATCTGCAGTCACACTTAGCAAAAATATTCCATAAATAATCATTAATAATTAAAAAAAAATTGTAATCATTGACTAATTTGGATTTGATTTCAGTTGTGTTCTTTCTTGAGTTGTGTTTTTTCAACCAAATGACAGTGACTGTGTGAAACAGAACCAAAAATACAAACTACTCTGGTCTAATTAGAGCTGTGTATCCACACAGGCGAAGTGTGTGTTTGTGTGGCATCAGATCAAAACCCTTTGCTTTGTCCCTGCTGCCCTCAGGAGGAGTCAGGTGACTCTAATTATCACAGAGCATGTTCTCCTGCTCTCTGACGGCGACTGTACTGATATTCACGTTCTGTAATTACCATAAAGCATGTTCTCCTGCACTCTTAACGATTATTGTATTCATATTTTTCCCACTGTGGCCCTGTCCCCCGATCCCAGCCGCTCACTCTCATCAAGTGGACGCCCCTGAGGGGAAAGACACGTCCAATAAATGCTTCCCTAATGCAAACAACCCTCTAACTAAACTCACTGAGGCAAGTACAAACAGCCAGAGGCCTTTTTTTTTTAAGAAGCTCTCTGCAAATCGACTTTAAAAATGAAGAAAAGTAGTATACAAATAGTTTTATTCTCTCTACTAGGCATGAACATGTCAAAACAGCAGCAGAAAGCCCATGTCCTTATGGACGAGATATAAATAAACCTGATAAGAACTCTGTGAGATGTTCGGACAGTTCAGGGGCCGGCGGTGCCTCCCATCCAGTTGTCTTATCAGCGGCCCTGCGAAAGGAGGGGGAACCAGAGGAGCTGTGTTTCTGTGCGTGCACGTTTTGATGATGAGCATATGTGTGAGGCTGCACAGGCCAGAAATAGCCTGAGCTCAGCATTGCAACCTCTCGCAGACAAAGACTAATAAACTCACTCGTGTTGCCACTGTTGCGTTCTCTTCTTCTCCTCCCTGCAGCATTTTCAGATGGTTCGGCGTGACAGCCTCGCAATATCCCTTTCTCTCATTTAGACCTGCGGCGCTCATGTGGATTTGGCACATCCGGGCGGATGAGGAGTTTTCAAAAGAACCTTGGAAGACTGCAGTCGAGTCCAGTCACTTAAAATCTTACATAGTCTTGACTGAAAGAATATCGCTCCCTGGATTTAATGGAACATGCATTTGTGGGATGAATACTCAAGCAAAGTATAAAGAATACTGAGAAGAAGGATCGTTGCAATAGTCAAGCATAAATTCCTTTACATTTGTGCAAGGAAGTGCAAGATTGCAGACGGAAAAATGACAAATTAGTACACAGAGAATACCATGACCTCCAAAGCTTTTGTGGATTTGTTCGGCGGCTGGTGGGAAACTGTGGCCACCGAGGATCGGCTCCGCTGAACGTGACAACATCAGCGTGGAGGGCAGAGCGGCAACAACAACAAGGCATGCCCTGCACAGCCTTTACCCGGATAGAGATGAGAAAAACCTGGCCGATATTTAAACAGGCAGCAGGGTTTGTTCAAAAAAAGAAAAAAGAAAAAAAAAAACATGCTTGCCTGTTCGCTGTCCAAAAGCTATTGGCAGATTTCACTTCATTCTGGTTCAATTAGAAAGACCTTTCCGCAAATCAAAGGCCGCTGCATGGAGTCCCAAAGGTGGAAAAAGGCCCGTCGTCAGCCAGCGTGAGTGATTTGCTCCAGACTTGAGCTTAATGGGACCGAGGCCTGCTCAACTGTGGCCTTTCAAACGCTCTATGTGAACATACTGGCACAAGCAAAATAAACCCCGCAATCAATAAAACAACCAGCCATTTAAAATGTGGAAGCGCTGGCTTCATCTGTAGCCCGAGGACCCGCCACATGGAAACGGATATTGACACAAGATGAGTCAGCCGTTTTGAAAGCACATTAAAAATCTGTCTGAGGAGGAAAAACGTATTGTTGAGGCATCAGCGAGTAGTTAGCGCTGAAGTGCTTCCACAGTAAGTGACTCACTGGTGTGACCACAGAGCATCTTCTCACTCGGCCCACACAGGCTTCCTCCACTTGGTATGAAAACACACACACACACACATTCATAAAATGCAACTGTACACTACATGGCAGACACACACACACATGCCTCTTCACCCTCCCGAGTCAGGTGATTGATGTGTTGCTGATGGGCCACTCGTGACCCCTAAACCCTGCAGCAGGTAATCAATTTCTCCCTCTTGGACAAAATCACAGCACAATCTATCTGTCAATCAGACCAACCCCCCCCCCCCCTTCAAAAGGCCAGCGCACTCTCACAATCAGCACACAGACAAGTGGAGCAAAGTTTTCAGGAAGCACAGCACAAATGTATACATGGTTTGTGGCTCAATCTGCCCTCGGACCATTGTGGTTTGTTAATTTTGGAGATGGTAGACCAAAAAAATGAGACGGACTGGAGGTTAAATGTTGCTGAAGCAGTCAAAGAAACCAGATGTCGAGAGAAATGTGCCTGACTTTTCTAAATACGGTAACCAGGACTGTTTTGCAGATTGAAGAATCCAGCCCTTAATAACAGCTTCTGTTTAAAGTGACGGCCACGGAATGAGCTGGCTGACCAGATCGTCTTGTAATCTTTGGTTCTTGTGACAGAGAGATGATTTGACTGGGTGTGAGGAAGGAACAGAAAACACAGCTACATCCATGCACATACAGGGCGCCTGCTGCATGTTACTACAGCAAGAAAAAAGGGCAGATTTAATCATTTTGCACATAAAAATCCATACAGTGCATCCATCCGTCAGTGCAGGCATGCCTTCAATCATCTGTCCTGTAAACCGCGGCGTGACGGTCCTCCTCTCGCACCGTGGTTCACGATCTGACCTCACATCCTTGGGGCCAATATGGCTCCGCGATGCTCACATCTGGGCATCTGTCACCAACGTGTCCCTGCGAACCAGTCCTAACATCGGCGCTCAGCCCCGGTCTCCGCGTCCCTGGATAGACAGGCGAGGTGGCCCGGAGCCTGTAACCATAGAAACCTGCACCGCTGCTCGCTTACCTGCTCTTGTATGAGCTGAAACAGGGAGCTTCTATCCATATACTGGCCAGGGAGGTGAGAGGAGCCGCCGAGGACAAGGGCATAGGGAGGAGCGAGAGGGGAGCGGTGGTGGTGGTGGTGTTGGAGAGGACGTGATAGAGTGGATGAGGGGTCTGATCTGGGAGCAGCTGCTGCCTAAATGGTAGCGCGTGCCGGGCCGCTCCGCTCCGTCGCCGCCGCCGCCGCTGCCGCTGCTGCTGCTGCTGCGTCCCCCCTCTGCCACCGCCGAGCCTGGTCCCTGGTTTTCCTCTGGTGTCGCCGGAGTTAAGAGCCGGTGCGGTGTGTTGCGTTGTGGTGCAAAACGAGCCGTGACTCCGCTGTGTGCCAGTGCAGCGTGGCGCGGCGGCAGAACCCAGCTTCAGGCAGACGACGGGCGAAGGCAGGTCCAGCAAGCTCTCATTCACTCGCCTCCTCCTCCTCCTCGCTCTCCTCTATCCCATTGCACTGACTGCTCCCTCTCTCTCTCTCTCTCTCTCTCTCTCTCTCTCTCTCTCTCTCTCTCCCTTCCTTCTCCTCTCTCACACACACACACACACACACACACACACACACACACACACACACACACACACACACACACACACACACACACACACACACACACACACACACACACTGCGCCGCCTGCATACCAATGAGGCAGGGGAGGGAGGTGGCCTCTCTCTTCCAATTGCAGGAGGCGGAGGAGTGGCCGGGGGCTGCGGCTCCTCGCGTCTCTACAAGTGAGGCGTCTGAGGGGGGCGGCGGAGGATGGCTTCCACTGCGGCGCTGCGCTTTACTACTGGCACAGACGAGCCCACCCCCCGCCCCCCATACACATGTCTCGTCTGTTACTGACAGTCACACACACAGAAACCCACACACTGTAAACAAGACAAAAGCCACCAACACACAGACATACGGCAGAATCGCAGCGTTAATATTAACAGTGTGTGAGTGGGGATGAATGGCACCAGATGACACTGATGATGCTGCCGCCGGTCCCTAAAGAAAACTGCTGTGCAGCCCTCCCTATCTGTGTGTGTGTGTGTGTGTGTACGCACTGACACATCGGCACACTGCATGGACTGCTGCAGTGATCAAACGCACTCCCTCCACGCGCACACATGCACTAATCTAACACTGAACAGGACGGTTCAGATGGCCGGATTATCAACAACACACAACGACGACGACGCCGCAGCGCCAGGATCCTCAGCACAGTCACTCATCACAGGTACTACTGGGACAAAGTATCGCTTTATGTTAATGCGATGCATAATAAGCAGGCGTCACGCTGAGAACAAGGCGGTTACACCACGCACATGATGGAGAGCCAGATTGTCTGGGTTTACGTGGGCGGCAGTATTTTTTGAGAGCCTGCTAAATAAGGTGTTTTCTTTCTGCACAAATCCGCAATGACCCCTCCTCCTCAGGACAATGACAATAAGGGAGGGGGGGTTGAAAGGAGGCATAAATCTCAATTCACATCAGCGCCTTAAATGCTCTCTCGTCGCAGCTGAGGATGCTGTGACCCGACAGCGACTTCAACTAGTCAACGAGGAGACACGCTTGAAGCAGGGGCTTCTTTTCATCCGCGCTGCTTCCCCAGGGACCCCCGATCAGCAGTTTCACTCAGGCTCTGAATCACAGACAAACAGCACCTCGGCCCGTTTCAACCTTCATTCGCTGTAAGAAAGCAGATTCCGATGAATTGATGAATTCATGTTAAATATCTGAGCTTCATCCACTTTGAATACAACGAACTTCCCAGAATTCCCTTTTGTCACCTTTCAAAAGGCTGAATTAACACACACTGTTTGAAGAAAACCTTAATAACGACCCACAAAATCAATAGGAACTGCAAGACTCTCCTTTCTGTGTGGAAAGACTGAAGTCGCTGTGTGGGGTCCTTTATTCCACGACTAATCAATGTTAAGAATTAATTTGCCTCCAATACTCTGCAGTTGTGCGCATGAATAAGACGAATCTAATTATAAGGTCACTGCTGGAGGATTTGGAAACCGCAATAAGTGAGACAGATTGAAAAGAACTGCAGAAATAAAGCTGGATTCGACTGTTGCCTTGGTAACCTCAGAGGACTCCCATCAAACAATGATAGAAAGTACCATGAACTGGGAAAAAAAGAACCCACTTACACTCAGCAATAAGAAAAATAAGCACAAAGCCCCCTTCAGAAAACCATCCAGGCTTCAGCATACGTTAGAAAATCAAAGAAAACTGACTTGTGTGAAGCGGACACTGCTGAAACACATCGCACGACATGAAAATGACAGACGTCCTAAAAACAGACAAACCAGCTGTCGGCAGCGGTTCACAATATACGAGGGCGAAGCGCGGTGGGGTCACGGCTCCACCAAAGGTCACAGCAGGGCCACTGTTTCCGTTACACTGCCACCAAGCGACATTACACAGATGACTAACCGGGGGAGATATCGCTGCTGTAATGTTGTCTCTGCAGCCTGGAGCGTCCCCGGCTGAGCGGCCGCTCTCGAGCCTGACTGAACCCTTCACGTTCCATCCACCTCTGCTGGACGGACCCGGGCGGCGGGACAGACCCGGCCGGACTTTAACGAGGCCCGAGAGCGGCGGGCGAAGCGCCGGCGTGCGAGCGGGGCGTGAATAACAAGGCCCGGACCAGAGGCAGGAATGCACATTAATTAGATGGCCGGTCTGCCTCCTCCCGGCGCTTCGCCTCCATCTTAATGACCTCCAGGTTTATGCGGCAGGTATTTAAGTGCTGTTGTCTGCCAGCGAGACAAAGGCGAGAAACAGATTTAGTTTCCTGCCCTGCAGGTCTGAATTCAGCGAGGCTTAATTACACCATGAAGATGATGCTTCACACGTGTGTTAATTTGCACCATGTTTGCTGGATTTGGACAATTTTTGGACAAATCAAATAAAAACAACAGTAACTTCAAAACTTTAGTATCTGTGTCCATCAAACACGCCATAAAAAAAGTGGACTCAGACTCCTGTATGCTCAGCTAAGAGCTGTTATCATTCCCCAGGCAACACAACTATACAGACATAAAGCGCTTTTGCAATCATGGTGTGCTGAGGAGGATTTTCCTTTTGTTTTATTGCACCATGTATCGGCACCTGAGGAGCCACTATGTGAAAGAGAAATGTATGTGGATGAGGTTCTTATTCTGCTAAGAGCGTTCAGCAACAAAAGTTGCAGGACTTCAGCGAAAAAGATCTTTTTATATGTTGCTGGTGGAACTGTTTGGTTGTTTTCCTTGTCTGGAGTCTTGAAGGCTCTTGTGGGCCGACTACCATTTCTTGCAGGACCTTTAAATAATTCAGGTAATCAATCACAGAGTCCTAAACAGTGAGCCATATTTGCATTAAAATGCAAATTGCTACTCCAAGGTGCAGATTTTGAACTTCTGCACTACTTTATAATCAGAAAAATGTACAGGCAGATTGAATGTATTTTCCCTTTAGGGGAGGCTATAAGTTGTGCTGCAGAAGGCAATAAGAAGAAATTACCTCATTAAATCTTAATTAAAGTGGTTGTTGTGGTGGACCGGTGGGAGCGAGCCACATCAGAACCTGATGATACGTCTGTGTGGACATTAAAGCCACTTGGAAATCAGTCTGAGGAGCATTATTTTAGCAGAGAAGAGCTACAGTTGGAGGTAAATATGACTAAAATGTAAACACAGTTACCAAGAGGTAACTGTCTGTTAAAGCATATTGATCATGTCCGCTGATGCTCTGCTGTCCTGTCAGTTCTCGTTCTTCTGGAACCTTCCTGAATCATGAGAATGAACACAGATGGTTCTTCAGTCCTGAGCCAGTGAGTGTGTAACACTGGGAATCACCCGCACTATGAAAAACGGCAGAAAAACGAATCAGGTCACTGAGTGACACAGTTATGATCCAAACTGCTCTACTTAGAAGATCTCTCGGGGACATAACACGGAGGAGGAGAGGAAGAGGAAGAGGAAGAGGAAGGAGGCTGGAATCGAAGAGCTTTAAGGGGAGAACACAAAGCAACGTGGGAAATTTATAATGATGAACGCAGTTTAAATATTAGCAGTTCTACAACCACTAATTTCCAATATGGGGCCACTGTGTCAGCGGCGGTGTCTCAATCCATTCATCACACAGCAGCCGACAGGGTTTCAGTGCCTCTTCTTACGAGTTGAGCTCAGGTTTTCAGAGGATGTGTGATCACGGAGAGACCTCTGGTGTTTACCGCTGCAGCTGCACCGTCTCAGCCTGGCATGGACAGAGCAGCCGCTATTACTACATTTAAACCCAGATTAATTCTGCAGACTAGTCAGAGATTCCTCAGACTACACCGATATACTTTTTTCTTCCTTTTTTAGGCCTTATAATATCAGATTACACAGGATTACATGTTAGCAGCCAAATGTGTGCCTGTATCTCCCTACACACAGCACTGTTTCTAATTCATTCCAATGTGATGAATTAAATATTTGACAAATGTCCTGTTTTGGCCGAGGCAATGAAGAGCAAACGGCACAGAACACCAAGCTGCCACTGCCCTCTGTTGGTGAAGCTCAAACCAGAAGTCTGCATCACCCTGGGATACCTCGAATATTCCCAGAACTCCTAAAAAAAAGGCTTCAGTGAAAGAACACACAGAGACTTTTAAACGACATGTTAAACTGATATGAGAGGAAGAAAACACGTCACCATTCAAGGACTTTCTCTGTCATTTGACACAAAATAAGATGAAATTTTCAGAAAGACATTTTAAATGAAATCAAACATGCAAAATACTGAATGTCTATTGGTTGGTATCGTAGCGTGTTAAAGGGGCAGAGGTTAAAGTCAGGATTAACTAAATGTAATTGCTGTTCTAACTGATCATCAGTGAGATCTTCACAATGGTTCGGATGTCTTTCGATGGACGGACTCAGCTGTGAAGTGACGGCAGTCGGAGGCGTCTGACTGACGGCTCACAGCTGCTCTGACGGACCGTCATGTGAGAGGCGCTCTGACAGCTGACATTGTGGAAATAGTTACCTGCTCTACATGCAGAGACGAGAGGCGGATGTTTCTGAGTGAGGACGGTCGGACGTCCTCACAGCGAGTCGGACTGATGGGCCTCTGTTCTGGAACAGCCAACGCACCACTTGGTCTCGGACACCTGCTGGAGACGACCAGCTGTCTGAAGGCCGACGGAGACACATGTACTCACTCACAGAGTCAGAGTTCGCCACGGATCCAATCAATAGGAGATAGACGGCTCCTGATTGTGTCAGGGCGGTGGGCAGCTGCGCCTAATCACGTCCAACTCATGACCGCAGCCGGCGTCCTGAAAACCGCACAGAGGGACTCTCCTGCAGAAGAATCTGGGGTTTCAGCGGCGCTGAAGCTCACGGCTCATGGTTCTAGGTGGAGTCGCGTTTTGATTCGTGGCATTCGTGTCACAGTCAGCTGCCGACGGTCTGAACTGACTCACTCCACCATCACAACAGAGATACAGCACCACGCTTGATGCAAAAAAAGAAAACTTATCGATTATCGTATTTTTAAAACCTCTTTACAAAACATGCTTTCTGCTTTAAATGGGTTTTTTTTCTGTGTGTTTTGGAGTGAATCATTGGGTTTTCTATTTTTAAGGCTCATCAGGGTTTCCTGCATTCTGTGGTGAAACCGCCAAGGACACAGTCATCGAGCTTTGTTTTCATTGTGCGAATGGAAGCGTGTGCAAGAGAGTCGTCAAGAGGTTCAATACAGCCCGGAAAGACATTTTCCTTTCTCATGCAGATGATATTCTGCTCATAACCAACGCTCATGGTGTGTGGCCCATGATTCCAAGCGGCTCCAAAGCTAAATTTAGATTTTTTTCAGCTCCTCTCAGTTGTCTGGACATTTTTTGTCTTCACTAATTGTTGTATTTATACATTTTAGCTCCAATGCTGTCTCTCACTTGAAAATAAATCGGTCTAAAGCTGCTTGAATTTAACCCGGTTCTGCTTTTTAAAGCCTAAATGGCCCACAGTCTTAAAATGAAAGCAGCCCAGAAAGAATGCTTTGACCGTAACACAATGTGATGGAGCGCCGGATAGCGCCGGGCCCTTTGAAAACTGATCCACGGTCCTGATAGGGAGCACACTGAAGCCCTCACAAGTGAAATGGAGGGTGATGTTACCCACAATGCTCTGGGCGCAGGGACAGGACAAGACTTGAGAGAGTTTTGGAGCGCTAAATTTACAAACTGGCATCAGATAAATTTAGCGGTGCGTTGCTAAAAGGCACACGGCGGCGTAGCTGTCGTCTGTAAATACAGACGTAATGTAACTGGCACTGGAAAGAAAAAAAAACCCACGCTGGGTCGGGAGTTATGCAAAGGAGAAGAGATCTACTGATCAGACATGGCCGTGATGAGGGATAATTAAGACAATGACAGCAGAGAAACGGGACGAGCTGCCTGCTCGAAAGCTTTACAGCCACAAATGAAACACGTACCGCGAAACAACCGAGCACTTCGGTTTAGCTCATAAGATTTTCACACAAAACACAACATGGCTCATTCATCTTCTATACCAGTTTATCCAACTGTGTGTTTGGACGACTGGAGCCAATAACAGCTGACTGTGGAAGACAAAGACACTCTGGTCTCCACAGATCGAATGTCCATCACAGGGCAAAGGCAGAGAGACCATCCCATTCAGAAAGTACCCTGGAGGTCAGAGTCACAAATCAACCTCAAAGGCCTGTTTTTGGACTTGAATAAAACCTTTGCACGCACAGGGAGAACATGCAAACTCCACACAGAAAGGCCCACAATGTAACCACGACCATTACAATCTCATTTTATATCACTGTGTTATGAAAATGACCACATGTCTTAATGGGCAGAGCATTGTCACGCTACAATCATGCATTGTTCACTGCTGTGCTGTGTCTTCTGTAGAAGGGATTAAATTAATTACTCCTCTTTTGCTTTAAGGATTAATCACCTGATTTAAGCATGAGGTGACATTACTAAATTGGCTATTTTTGTAATTCAATGTTCCTATAATGTAAAAGAAAGAAAGGAAGCGACACATGAGCTGTGCATTATGAGAAACATTTCAGAAAGACATTAGTTGTAGACAAAAGAATGGAAAGTAAACATGTAGTTTGAGGATATTAAAGTCTTTTCTGTGTAATTCCAGTTAACACAGTTTAAGGTTGTAGGTTAAAATTCACAGTGACATTATGAAATGGACTAATTATGCAATTCATGTGTTCAACCGTGTGAAATTCAGAGAAGCAGACAATGATGTGTGGGTGATGAACGCAGAACCAGACTGTTTTGAGGTTAATAAATCTGGTGGACAGAATGAAATGGAAACCACAAGACAGATAATGGTGGATAAAAAACACTTACTCTTACACTTCTGAGGCATTTTGAAATAAAAAATGTATGCATATATTTTTTTTTTTTCATTTTTGTAGGTATATTTGTATTTTGGATGTTTACGACATGTCTGGAATTAATTACAAAAAAGTAATACAAAAACTGGCTGGCTTGTGAGTTTCAATGTTTTTGTGTAATCTGATGATTTTTGCACTATTTTTATGTTACTTTCCGCTCAAGGAGGCGTTCTGAAATTATAGAGTTTACATGCCAGAAAAGGAAAGACTGTGTAACCGGATTATTTTGAGGTCCAGTATTATCATATTAAAAACTCACCAAAAAAATGTCAAATAAAGATTTGATTTGAAAATTTTGAATATTCTTTTTATTGACGATGCTTTTTGCACATTATTGTTGTTTTCTGTAGCCCAAGGTGACACTGATCAGTGGTTTCTTCGTTAAAATCAATGTAAAATGCGAACAAAGAAAAAAAATCTGGAGTGATTTTGGCGTCTCAATCGATACCCAAAAAAAAAAAAAAAATCAAAATGGCTTCTACTAATTGACTATTCAACTAATCTGAGGAGCTGCGTCTCCACAAGGACACCAAACCCGAGCAAAAAACACGCAGCGGACAATAAATCTGGAGGATTTCAGACAATCCGACGGATAGTTTTAGATTTCATGCAGCAATCAGGCGCCTGCAGAGCAAGAAAGCAACAAAAAAAAAAAAACAAAACAAAGAAAAGGAGAGCACTGCATCGTCCTGGTGATCAAAGTGCATGATATCGTGCGCGTGCGTGCGTGCGTGTGTGTCCAGCAGTCAGCTCGGAGGACGTCCCTCTGTCGGCGGGTGAAGGGAGGAGAGCAGTCAGCCGGTGTTCGGTTCCTGAACGGGGCACCGGCGCGGCGGCCGCAGACAACAACAACACACACATCAGCTGCGCGCAATCGGTGACAAAAACAACGCTCCGCGAATTAAATACCGCCCCCCCCCCCCCCCCCCCCCCACACACACACACACACACACCCGCAGCACAAAAGTCGCTAACAATAGACATGTTGTCCATATGATCACAAAGACATGAGTTAGAATTTATAGTCATTGTGCAGAGCGCACAGCCAAATACCCCCCCCCCAAAAAAATTTAATAAATAAAGCATTCAAATGCGCCAGTTAAATGAAAACACACAATAATAATAATAATAATAATAATAATAATAATAATAATAATAATAATAAATTTAAAAAATCGTCATCAAGTCCAAGCCTGATTTGCAGCATTCCATTTATCTGTAATATAAACAGTTGAATGTGAACCTTCCCACATTCACCCATTCATCCAGTCCCTCCCTCTTCAGCCCAGCTGGACCACATGACCCCCCCCCCCCGCCCCCCCATCGGTTTCACCCATCCCACCCCTCCTTTCTCACTAACCCACCAACTTAACTTACCCACTGTCTAGTTAACGCAGCAGCAGCAGGCAGTAAGCAGCAATCCCACATGAAGAGTGTGTGAGGGGGGACACAGGTGGGGAGCAGTGGGGTGACACCAGCAGCTCAACCCACTTATTCTGGGATTTCTGACGCTGTTTATCAGATTAAGTATTAAAAAAACACACACATACACACAAAAAGTGGAATTAATAGCGATGAGCAATAATGTTTTCCTATAATTAGATGATCCTACAATAAGCAGGCTGCACAGCTGACGACCTCCTCCTTGACAGGACAACCTGCTTATCTGCCTTTGTTTTGCACCGCTGGCTGAGACGTGGAGGAGGCGCGCAGATCTGCTCATTATCCAAAAATAGTCCCGAAAGAACCGATAACCACGCCGCAAAAGTCGGGGGGAAACACTACTTTCAGTGGCTGTGACTTTCATATAGGAATCAAAATGGCGTTTCAGGGAGGGACAACAGACCTGGTGTTAAAATAAGAAATATTGCAGGAGGAAGGGTGTAAAGTTGGGTGTTGGGGGGTCTGAGTTGTGGGGGAGCGGAGCCGCAGACCCTCCTCAGGATGACAGAAATCAGATGACAGGGCTGGTATTGACAGTGCTGTGATGCGCCAGGTCCTGAACAAAAGAAAGACATCAGTGCGCCCTGTATTGAAGGACTTTGGATTCAGCTGCAGCCCCCCCACCCCCCCTGTGCGCGCAGCTGGACGCACACCTGGACGCACGGCGGCCACCCGGCTCTGACCCCTGTCACACACCATGGCATCAGTTTCACGACCCGCCATCAGGATCCTTGATCTTTGGAGGTGTTGGCAACTTTCCTGACAATGGAGCTCGAGTGGCCACTGCCATAGTGACAGTTATAACAGATTCTGCCCCAAAACCAGCGAACCCCGGGAAACCCCCCCGTGCCCCGCAGCCCGGACACACTCCCGTGCCCGTCCCGGGGGTCACCTGCCACTGACACACCGTGACATTTCATTTAAATGGGGTTTAACAGTAAATAATCTGGACCACGTCACTCAAAGTCAATGGCCGGACTGTGTTAGTTGGGAAAATGTATCGATGTATTAAACGGAAAAACGGAGCCCGACCGCGCGCGAGCGGCGCGCTTCCGACCGAGCATAGATTCAATTTTCACACGCGCGAGGAGATTTCCCCCCACGTCCCGTCCGTTTGGGTCAATTTAACGCGAATTGTGCAAAATTGTTGGCAGCCCGCGCTCCTTCCAGCGGGTTTTCCTGGAATAAAAGTTGCTCGCGCACGCCGGATCCGCGCGACAAGTGTGTCGGCGTGAAGCCCAATGTCCCTGCGAGCCCCCCGGCCGGATCCGCGGTCCGAATCCCAGCCGCAGCCTTTATATTTCCGCGGAGAGGGAGGATGAAGAAACACAAACGGGACCGCGCCAGTTCCATGGAGTCCGCTAGATCAGCTGCTGGCAGTTGGTGTTCTCAATCACGTCCGCAGATAGGTTTCATAGGCTCACTGGAGCGCCTGTGGAATAAGACACTTAAGTGATCCGGTGGACAGACGCGTCACTTCGCGTGGAGAACTTTTATCTCGCTTTTTTAATTAAAAAAAAAATAATAATAAATTTAATTTTTTTTAAAACAAGGCGACACGAGCATTTTTTTTTGTGTGTGGAGAAACTCGGGACTTTGAGAGAAAGCCTTTATTTGTGGCTCCACACGCATCTCGCCTCGTTCCCCGACGAGCCAGCGCATCGCGCCGGGTGAAATTACACCTCCAGGACTTGTTTGTCAACTTGAAAGAAAGTCGCCATGGCAGAGACGTCCGCGGCTCCGGCGAAAGCCAAGAAGACATCCAAGCCCAAGAAGCCCGCCTCACATCCCAAGTACTCGGAGATGATTAAAGCGGCTATTGTTCACGACGCGAGCCGGAGCGGCGCGTCCCGCCAGTCCATCCAGAAGTACGTGAGGAAGAACTACAAGGTGGGCGACAACGCCGACGTGCAGATTAAGATGGCCCTGAAGAGGCTGGTGGCATCCGGGATGCTGCGCCACACCAAAGGCATCGGCGCGTCCGGGTCCTTCAGACTGACCAAACCCGAGGACTCCAAGAAGTCCCCCAAAGCGCCCGCGGCCAAGCCCAAGAAGGCGGTCAAGCCCAAAGCCAAAAAGGCGGCCAAGCCCAAGAAGGTGCCCAAGACGCCCGAGAGACCCAAGAAGGCGGCGGCGAAGAAAGTGAAGAGGGTGGCCAAGAAGACGACGCCGGCAAAAGCCAAGAAGGCACCTCCGGCGAAGAAAGTGGCCAAGGCAGTCAAACCCAAGGCGAAAGCAGCGAAGAAAGCAGCCAAGCCCAAAGCCAAGGCGCCCAAAAAGGCAGCCAAATCCTCCAAGAAGAAGTGAAGGGACAATATCTGAAAGACTGTAAATACTCGAGGAAATGTTTTCGTATATGTATTATTTTTGTAAGGTCTCATACAAACTGATGCTGTTTTTACTGGTAGTTTTCTCCCCCGTCGCACTATAGCCTGGAGAAGCTGTAGGAAGTACCGTGAGCATTTAATACTGTTAATTCCTACTGACTGAATATAGACTAGAGTGAGATCTTGCTGAAGAGGGAACGTGTACATAGACAGTTTGAACTCATGAGTAGCTTTTTTTGTTAGTGCACGAGTCATACTGATAATACAAGTGTTTCAATGGTGAGCATTGTGGAGCCTTGACAATGTACGGAGCGCAGTCAGCAAGATTCCCCTAAAGGCTCTATAGATGTCATTCAGCCTCCATTCTGTATATTCTCACATGTTCAGACCACTCTGTGTTCAGTCACTTTTGAAGACTGTTTACTCTGTAAATCAATAAATCTTTTGTCATCTCCCCAAAAGGAGTGTCTGCCAAACTTATTGCGCGTCTTTTACGCGTGCGTAAATACGCACGGACGACTTCACTGTCATCACAACATATGGTGAAGATTTCATGTGATCGGCGTTCAAGAGTCCATGGACAGATACTAAAACGTGTTTTTAAGAAATAACAGCTATTACACAACATAAAAATGCCTGGATATTTTTTCAGAGGTGCGCTTTTTGGGAGGAAATACTGTGAATTTAGTAGAAAAACGACTGTAGCATCATTAAGTAAAAAAAACTGAGAACTCCCACTAAACTTTGTTTGTTCTGGGAAACAGAGGGCCATCAAATTGTTTAATAAGATGAAGTAAAACCCTGCAAACCCTATTGACTCAGCTAAGAGTAATAAATGATAAAGAATTAAGGCGCCTTCAGAAAATCCATATTACAAACAAGGCCAGTGAGTAAAAAGTGTAAATGAGACGTGACAGTAGGAGTTTAAGTGGTTTTGAGTAATACCCCACATATATTCGCAGTTCAGGTGAGGTCCATTCACCTGTTTTTTTGTTGAAATCAGTGGAAACATTCCGGGGGACTGTTGTGCAGACACGCCCGCCTCCCTGCGCCGCCTCTCACCTGACAACACCGCCATCTAGCGGCGCTTTGAGGGAACTGCGGGTCTTTCTTCTCAGCCTCGCTGGAGACGGCGCAGCAGAGGACAGACTGGAGACCAACTGTGAAAGGCCACATCACACACACACGAACACACACATTACCCTCAACAGAACCCAGTCTCCACAGGTTGATGTAAGACTGTCAGTCTGACCTCGTTCTCATCTGAGGGGTCAAACGGCGGCTGCCTGACACACCCGGCTCCATGCGGTGTGCGAAATGCAGATACCGATACTGCGTGAACAACATATACAAAATACAATTCTAACTCGATGCAATTAATAGAAGCAAATACACATTCATTTTGCATCGAAAATACATCTTTCAAGTCATCAGTGTTTTTTGGGTAAAGGTCCCCACCCAGTCTGGTCTGGTATTTTATTAAGCAACTAAATCATTTCAACTTCAGTAAGAAAACACTGCGTTAAAAGTCAGGGATGTGTGCTGCGGAAACAGCAGGCGACCGGCCGAATGATCCAACGAAACGGACGAGGAGATCACTGAAAGACGATTCGAGGAAACACAGTGGCATCAAACTGCATCCAGGTCCGTGTGAACAGCAACACCACAAGTCCGCAATCCAGTTCAGTCTCAGTCTAAATATTTCAGATTCAATGTGAACAAAAGAAGAAAACTGAGCAGAGATTTGTTGTTTTTTTTCCTAGTTTTCATCATTTAGCGGGCCTCCTTCGCAGATGCAATTCACCACAGCATCTTTAACATGAGAGCAATTGTTCCTCATGCAGAGACGACGTGCTCCGTCACGCATCAGTCTGCGCCATACAGCTAAAAACATTTTAAAAATATGATTCAAGCTATATAGAATTATTCATTCTCACCCTAGGGGGTAAATACCATGCTACCAACAATCGCTGCAGTTGGCTGTTTTTTGGCAAATGACATATAACCTTGTGTTTGTCGAATCTCACAAAGAGAAGCAGCTTCAATGCAGGAGTGGCAGCAGCTCAACAGGAAGTCCTCTTTTTTCAACAATCCTTACACATGCTCTCCTTTGGTTGCTTCATCAATTTGGCATTTTTTTTTTTAATTACACTCAAGAAACACTTCTTCCTTTGATAAGAAATCTTACCATTAACAAAGAATTATGGGCAAAGCTGTAACTCTGGCAATGCACTCCTGCATTTCACGCTCCCCTCATAAAGCACCTTTTTTCAGGGTCATTTAACATCAGCAGTTCTGTGTTGATCAAGCGTCGACGGGCCGTTCCCGGCTCAGCCCGGCGAGACAGCATAAGGCAGACGAAGCTGGGAGAATCAGCTGAGGGAGAACGCCACCTCCAGTGTCCCGGATGCAGGAGAGGCGTCTCGGGAAGAGCTTCCAGGGTAAGAAGTGAAATGATATGAACTCTGCAGGCGACGGCGGCGGCGCTGCTGCCGGATCTGTCCGTGACGGTTTGGTCTGGATCGGACGCCGGGATGTCGGAGGAAAATGGGCGTTTGCTGCGAAGCCGACGGTCATTTCAGTCTGGCGACAGCTCTGTAGATGGCGAAGCCCAGAACGGCGACCACGGCCGAGCCCAGCGCCACTCTCAGCCAGAACGACGAGTTGCTCATGTCCGACCCGTTCAGGTGTCTGCAGAGAAAAAAAAAAAAGTGACCTAGATTATCAATAACACCTGTAGACCTTCTAACGAACATCCCCGGCGCTCAGACGTACGGATACATCGCCGCCCAGGCGAGTCTGGAGTAGATGTTCCTGCTGGTGGAGTCCAGGGACAGGCTGGAGAACGGGAGCGGAGGCGGCAGCCGGTGCTTGTAGCAGAACTCCGCCGGAGTCATGCCGTGGAACTGCTTGACCTCGGGGAGATCCACCTTCGACGCCACCAGCACGCACGGGATGTTGCTGTCCATGTAGTGTTGCTGCGGGAGACCGCGTCGAGAAGTGCAAACGTTAATGCCGACTGACGGCGAGCAATCAAGAAATCAAAAGAGCGAATGGAAAAACGAAGACTTGAGAGGGCGTGGAGGCGGACCTTGTATATGCTGGCGCAGTAGTCGAAGGAGTGAGGGTCGCTGGCGTCGTACATGAGACAGGCGACGTCGCAGGAGGCGTCCGAGGCTTTCAGGAACGCCGTCTCCACGTCCACCTCGTTCAGCTGCCCCGGGAGGGAGAGCGACAGCGCTTAAGCTTCAGGGTCAGAGGTCAAGAGTCGGCTTTAAGTTCAAGCGGGGAAGCTACTTACGATAAGGTACTTCTCCTGCTTGTTGACTGGGACGGTGTTGATGACATACGGGGAGAAGGCACTGCTGGAGCTTTCCTTGATCTATGAAAGGGTGAAAAATAGGGAAAAATAAGGGCGTATCATCATGGATCATATTTTACTGGTTAAAAATGGCTTCAGCTCGGCGCCGTACCTCGTTCTTGCGGCCCACAAAGCCTTGGAGGAAGGCCGTCTTGCCCGTCCCTCGAGGTCCGATCACCTTGCACAGGAACACCGATCGCTGCGTCTGGCGCTTCTCCAGATCCACGTCTCGCTCCCTCGTTACTGCAAATACACGAATAACACAACCACAAAGTTAGATGAATGATGATATTCCTGCGTGTTGAGATGCACGAGCAACCGAAACAGAGCCACGTTTTTAATACATGGCTGACAAAATAACATTTGGCATTAATGAAAAAAAAAAAACACCTCTGAGGAAGCAAATTTTCTTGTCAACCTGTCTTTATAACTTAGTGCATCCACGAGGTTTTGCAAAAGCAGTTTAGGTCTGAAACACTGATTCTCACACGGTGCTGCTCCCTCTAGTGGACGAGGGCGAGTGTTTTGAAAACTGATCTTTATGGCATCTTATGAGCGAGGGCTGGGTTTTATTACAGCTACACTGATATACGAATACATGAGGCATTTGATCAAGTGACTCCGGACGAAACACATCGCTGATAACGACAGTGGAGCAACTCACTGACAGACTGACATGACGAAAACGAAACTACAACAAAAACAAATACAAAGAAAAAAGGTAAATTTAGTATGCAGATCAAGCAGGTATCTTAGGTCCTATTCTGATTATTTATGTTTTGTTCATAGTCATAATCAACAAAAGGCACAACAGATTTCTAGCACACTTCCTGAGGAAAGTCCTGCTCAGTCTGGAGCCCTGGCCAAATATAAAGTCTAGATTCAGCAAAGAGACAAAATCTTCTGAGAGTAGTTCTATCATGAATAAGTAATTTAATCAGTAATCAACACTTAGAAGGAGAATAAGAAAGTTCTTTGGTGATCAGGAAGTACAGCGCTCCTCAGACCCTCCACTGAAAGTAAACTACTGGATTATAAACAGAAAAACCACCAGGATACTGGACCGGTTCTCTTCACAGAGCTGAGCTGAGGGACTGTGATTTAAGGAGAATCTGGTTGGTATTATGGATGAAACAACATTTTTTTATTAACAAGGTGGATGTAGAAAAAAGCGAAGAGAATCATAGCTTCAAAGCATGAAATTGTTATTCACTTCAATAAATGTGACATTACTGGCATCCTAAATCTGATTCTTCTTCTGCGATGCGTCTCAGGAGTTTCGGCTGAACAGCGTTGGGCAGAAACACACCTGTGATGGCGGTGGTCTGTGACGGCTGCTCGGTCAGGATGGGATAGCCCAGGTATCCCAGGTGTTCCAGGCAACGGTGGATGTCGAGGTATGCGGAGAGCCTGCGTGCGAAGTGGTTAACGCGTGAGCGGCGTGCACCGACTGCGCGCGAACAAACACGTCACGGATTGAGCGGACACACTCACATCCACTGACAGAGGTAGCCGTGGTTGGAGATGTAGCCCTCGTCGGTGGTGGGGACGGCCATGTACACGTCTGCGCCCCACGGCATGTAGGGACACACGCAGAACAGGTTCCTGAGCTCCGTGGGCGACAGAGCAGAGTCCTTATCCTGTGGAGGGGGGGGGGGCAATGAAGAGAAGACCACTTCTTCAAAAAGAAAGAGGAAATCTAATCAGCCGTTTCCAGCTCGGAGTGACGCCGAAACTGCGACTCACTTCGTCGTACTTGTCAAACAGCTGCTGGAGGAACTGGTGACCCAGATGATTGATCTCTGTGGTGCAGCCGACAGGAACTCTGAGTCTGCCGGCAGAGGAACAGTCAGACGTTCAGCAACAAGAAAAGAGGACAAACCACACAGATATGCTCCAAGTGACGCTTTTCCAGACATTCACGCCTTTTTATCAGCGTCGTCTCACACTGGGATCAACATGATGTTTCAGGAGACGATGAGGTGCAGTAAACGTTCGTACTCTGGGTAAAGGTAGTCATCCGTCAGCTCGAGGCAGTCGTCGTATCCAAACTTCCTCAGGATGGTCCACGTGGTTTCATGCCGGCCCCTCTGAATAAATAATGTATTTAGGAACAGGAAACCTGGAAAAGACGAGACGTGATACTTGAGCGGCCGCTGAACGGCGGGGTTTCAGGTTACACGTCCGGACTGGGGGATGCTTCTTACCGTTCAGGGTCAGACCGTTGTCCTGGACCCCGTCGCTTGTGTTCTTCCAGACCACCGTCTTCACGTCTTCTAAGGCTTGAGGCGCCAGCGGGTTTCCGAAACAAGATTTCTGAATAAGAGGATGGATTTCTTTTTTGAAAAAACTGTCAATTAAACCCTGAAATATGAGATAAGCAGAGAGAACTTAGCAGGTACCTGAAAGCAGTTGAGTTCAGCATCACTGAGGATTCGGTCGTTGTCCTGGTCAGAGATGTAGAATATTCTACTGAGGGCTCGAACACACAGAGGCTTGAGCTGGGGAAACGGATTTGAGAGCGAACGTTTGTGAGAAAATCAAATGAACTGGAACAGACTGCCGTGCGCCCATTTCCCAAAACGACTCACCTGTTTGTCCTCGGGGTCGTAAAGAGGCGCGGTGGGGTGAAGAACGGCTTTCTGTGCATAGTAGAACAGCTCTGAGATGTTTTTCAGGTTCTTCGCAGAACACTGGACCAGGAAAGAAACAGCACAAAGAAATCAGACACCTTTCAATGTAATCTGGACGACAGGTAAACGTGCATGTGTCAACACGGCGCCGTGTTTGCTGAAGGCAGCAGGCTTGTGTGGAGTGTGGAGATTTACTTCGACGCAGGTCTCGATCTCAGAAAACTGGTTCATGATGGGAAGAATGGTCTCCATTGAACTCCCGCAGCGCAGATCTGACTTGTTCCCCACGAGAATGATGGGTATCCTGACGAAATGAACAAACACAAACACTTTTAGAGAGCCACAGCTGTGGCTAAGCTCATCACAGTTAGGGCGAATCCCATATTCCTCACTCTCATACTTAAGTAAAACTATATAAAAGCGGTTAATGTGTTCAAATGCTGACAGTCGACAAAGTAAGTGCAGACATACTTGTTTCCCTTCTCTGCATCTCCGTTGACTAAAGGGATCCACTTTGTTTTGATCTGAAAGACAGGAGAGTGTGACGCCGTTGTATTCTACGTGTATTGTAAATGCTTGTACAGTGAGGAGCAGAAATCCTGAGTTCACCGACCTTGTCTATCGTGTCCTCGTTGGTGACGTCGTACACGACACAGATCACATTAGCCTGGACGCAAGAGCAAAGCGAGCTCACGTTAAATTCATGAGATAAACAACAAACATTACCAAAAACACACAAAGCGATGCATATAAGCACATGCAAGACAGTAAGATTTACCTTGATGATTTCATCTTTGAGGACCGTATCACTCTGCTCCTTTTCTATCAGGGGTAAAGAACAAAAAGAACCAGGTTTATTCATGAAAACAGAGATGTGGGGTGGAGACGCAGATGTTGCCTTTCAATCTCGGTACCTGAGTAATCCACGATGTGCGTGGGAACCTTCTCTGGAGTCACGTCAGCGGGGATGGTGATCTCCTCAGCTCTGGAGGGAACCTGACGGCAAACAACCAACTGATCAGTGAAAGCGCAGATATTTACATAAAATAGCAAAAAAACAGAAGTTTCTCTGAGATAAGGTGCTGGTTGTGGAATGTTCTGGCGTTCTGCAGCTCACTTGCAGTCATGTGGATTCTAGCTTCCTGTGTCACAGACATGACATGCCTCAGAGTGTTCTCACTGGTTGGACTGGTCTGCATAAAGCACTCATGTTTACACAACAGGACTTTTTCCCATTGTTTTTGCTTTTTTTAACCTTGAAATAATCACAGAGCCTATAAAGTGATGGTATGAAGCTCCACTAAAATAAAAATGGAGAAGAAAGAACCTCTTCCATCTTGAGGAGAGAAAAACACTAACTTGTCAAAAAAAAACTCATGATGTTTAGATGAAATGGAGACAGCGTTCAGCAGTCGTACACACACGTACCTCTTCTGGGAACTCCTCTCCCACCAGAGACATGATCAGTGAGGTTTTCCCCACCTTGGCTTTAGAAGAGGCAGAAGGAAAAGATTAGGAGAAGCTTTCTGACAGTGTCTCAGATCAAAGAGGCGAGAGCCTCTCGTTTTCACAGCTACTCCACCTGACTGATGCGTTTATCTTAAACATACAAGAAAGTACAGCTTGAGCATCCACCCTGCACTCAGGGCAGGGTGGGTGACGAGCCGACGCATCTGCTTCACAGGCTTTAATGCTCGGTGTCGACGAGTCGCTTGTCATGTGGTCGGACATTTACGAGATGAGCCGAGGCAGAGAGCTCGCAGCATAACTGTGGAAATACGTCACCAGACGAGCTGAGCGCAAAAGAGAGGCAGCTCACAGCCTCAACAGGCAAAGCAAAAACAGCTGTGTAGAGACAAGTGTTTGAAATGGCCAGGACGTTTTTAATCTGGTCTAACCAGTCATCAGCTTTGTCATTTTCAGCTATGTTATATTAATACACAGTGGTGATGAAGATGAACTGGAATAAAAGATTTGGCAGTGTTTTATTTCACACATCTAGAGTGGGAGGACAGAATGACCAAAGTGAACCTTTGACTACTGACTGCTTCTTAACACAACACATAACCACCACCTAGAACCCGATGCAACGCTAGTCCCACAGCCAGGACAGATTCCCTCCGTTCAGCCAAACTGCAGAAGCTCCCTGGCTCCGAGTTCCACCACGACGCTTCTCTGGCTGTGAAACCTGTCAGCCGGCGAGCCTTCATCCTACTCATGTTGATACTCGTGTTCTTACACACAAACCAGGATGGAAAATTCGACACTGAGCTGGACCGTGACTGTGAAAATTACAGCATGCAGTTATGTTCTCTTACTTGCAACGGTTTGCGCTTTCTGCTGCACTCGGTGCGATATGCGGTTCACAATTGTAAGCACATGCGCTGCTTGTTCGAAGGACAAGGTTTTTTTGGGGTGTTTTGGTGCTGTCACTGTGAAATCATTTCAATTCGAGTCAATTTAATTAATAAAAACACATCTGTCAGCAGTAAGTTACTTCAGGGGACTGAATCTGTGTTAAAACATACAGAATATAAGTTCAGTGAGCCAAATTTAGTGTTCATTTGCAAACAACAGCTTGTTCTGTGGGAAATAATGTATGGGGAATCTTTAGGAGAGGCTGTGGCACATTTACTTTCTGACCTCACATTTCACATTCATGGACATATCCAGCCACAGCTTATTCCGTGGCTAAACTAGACTGCATATCGCACATTACATTTTTCTTCTCCAACTTCTACTTTTAAATTCTTGTTGTAGTCCTTTCCTTGCCTATGTTCTCCAGGTTGTTATTTTTACTGTATTTTGTGCGATATATTTTGTCTGTTCTCTATTTTTTTTTTACTGTGGGTGATGTATGTCTCCACTGTAGGAGGGCAAGCGGCGTGAAGCTGCGATTCCACTGTGTCTTCTACAGACAGCAGAACTAACAATTGAGCTTACCTTGACTTTGAAGATTTGAAGAATACAAATGTGATTCATGTGTGATTTTAGTGAGCTTTAGAGAGTATTACAGGACAGAAATATTCAACAACACCTGAGGTTTAAATGAATGAACTTATACATATTTCAGTGAGTGCTTTATAAATGGGTGATGACAAGAATTGTTTGTATAAATGTAGACACTTGTTATTAATTATTAACAATAACCATGACATGTTAAAACATCAGCTGGTAGTGTGGTTGCTTCTCAATCAGAGGGTTGCAGGTCTGATTTCCCATCTCCCCCTGTCAAAGTGTTATTAAATAAAACACTGAATCCCAAACTGCTCCCATTGGATGGACTGAGCAGCACCGTGCATAGGAGCCACATTCAATGCCCATTGATGGCCGCTACTTCTTTCAAAACATGTTCTGAGGAATACTTGGCAAACAAGGACAGAGTGCTGACTTTAAACCCCTGATCTGACCTGGTTTACAGATTATTATCTGAGCCTGCACGTTTCCCTCACAGGACACCAGTTGTTACAACGCCCCTTGAAGATGATGACTGTCATTTTGACTTGGGTGTGTAGGAGCAGGCAGACGTCTGAACAGAACTGAAGCTACTCTGGACGGTTTTCTGAAATTATGACCCAGGATGAAGTACTGTCAGTTCGCATGGCAGGAAATCTATTTACTGCCGAAACATGTGTGCACTATTTCTGCTTGTTTGGCGTTAATTCGCTTGTTGGTAAAAGAAAAGGCCAACAGTAAGTGGGGTGACTGTTTACAAACTCTAAGTAAACGTGATTATAACTATTAATGACAACTTTTACCTCTAAAATGTTGATATATGGATCCGTTAGGAAATGAGAGACAGCAATGAACAGAATAACCAAACGCTGATTAACTTTTAGCATAATTAGCAGATTAAATTTTAAAGTAAATGAACAGTTTGCCCTTTGGTGTCGTCTTACATGCCGTCGCTTCGTTCATAGATACACACTCGTCACACAGTTTTGTGTTTTATTGCCACCGAGAATAACGGGACGAAGTTGTTGAGTGTGTTAGCATCGGCGGCTAATGTTTGCTAGCAGCTTAGCTTGTGTTGAGGAGCCAGTGTGGAGCTACTTACGTTCCCCCAGCAGCAAAATCCTCACGTCTTGCTTCATGTTTCCCCTCCTTCCGAAGAACAGCCAGATGCGCTGCGGACTCACGCCGACATTTATCTCTCATTTGAATGTCAAATTTCCAGCTAAATGCAAACGTGTGCCACTGCGCGGCGATACAAGGTGAAACCGAGCCTTTCCGGTTCACAGAGCGGAGGCGGCGAAAGCGCGCCCTCTGCTGGTCACAGTGTGTAGAGACCGTGTAGCGGCGCCCTCTGCTGGTCACAGTGTGTAGAGACCGTGGAGCGGCGTCCTCTGCTGGTCACACTGTGTAAGAGACCGTGTAGCGACGCCCTCTGCTGGTCACAGTGTGCACTGCAGGGCCCAGATTGGAGCGCGGAGTCCACTCGTCCAGGGCAGCAATGGTACTTTTTATTTTCAAACAAGATGCTTTAAATTATGTACTTTTAAAAGTAAGTTTGTTGTATTTCCAAATTTTATAAAACACAATTCCAAATTGAAATGAAAAGTGCCCATGCAAGCAAGGAGTTGATAATGTGAAAAAGCCGACTATCATATGTAGTGTTTGTGCTTTTTTTTTTTTTTAAACACATTTTATTGCTCTTTTAAATTTTCTATATTTATATTGTGGTACATGTTCAAACTGCATTTACAATTTTGTACCGATGAAGTGGGAGGTCATAATTCAAATCTTTTTTCATGTTTTTATTAGAAAAAAAGACATAAAGGGACATTCAGAACAAAATGAACGTCTACACAATCATCCAAACATTGCTTTAGGAGTATCACTCCTCTGGATGAAACTTTTACATTCTACCTGTAAAATGAAAAGCCAGTCAGAAGTGATTTACGGCTGAAAACTTTGTCCACACACACAACTGTAGTCAGTATTGCAGACACAGTAAGAAAGTTAATCAAACTTAAAAATGACTGGATATTAAAAAAAAAAGTCTGTCAATTAAAACTACATCTTAAAGGGAAACATGAGAAGAAAATTCTACTTTCTTTGATTTCTTCATATATTTCACAAAATATTAAACAATTGAAAAACAGTGTATGAATGAAACAATAAAACGGCATCAAGTGTGGAGGAAGCCAAGGCACATGTGAGGAGCGAGAGGGCGGTTCAGAGGTCCTGCACCTCCCACAATAGGATCTCATTAAAAGCAACGGAGAAAAGAAGCCGTCCAGACGGGGAGAAGCAACACTTCTGCAGCGAGTCGCTGTGGTGCGAGAAGTCCTGAAACCTGCCGCTGTTCGCCTTGATCAGCTTCAGCACCCGCTCTGTTTGACAGAAACACAGTGTCACGTTACTGCGCTCTGCACGGCTGATGGATCAATCAGCTGGAATCATGGATTACCTTTAGAGCCCACGGCCACGAGCTGACTTCTGGAGGACAGGCTGATGCACGAGGCCCAGTGGGGCAGAGCGATTTTCCTCAATATCTGTGAAAAACGAACAAAACTAAAGAAATAAATTCTGTGCTGAGGTTCTCCCAGCAAACACAAGCAGACACCAGAGAAGCAGGGTTACCTGTTTTTTAGTCAGGCTGTAAAAAGACAGCTCTCTCTCGACGCCGTAGCCGGTGTAGACCACCAGGCTGTGGTCGTCTGGGCAGAAAGCAGCCATGCTGGGCGGCGGGCTGTCACCCTAAAAACACAAGGCAATCAGAGAAATCTTGAGGTGAAGCTATGAAACGTCACGAATGCTGCATCAGTTCTGAAAGGACAAGTCTTCAGTTCATCGTGGAGGTCAGGAGGCTGCGTACCGCGCTGTAAGGAGGAGCGGGGAACGAGAGCCAGTCCAGAAGATCGCACTTCTCCCTGGACCAGTCAGCAGCCCACACACTGACGCGTCTGTCGGCGCTGGCCGCCAGCCACAGCTCATTCCCTTCCAGGCCAAACTTCTGACACTGCGGAGCAGAAGAAAGGAAAAACGTCACAAACACACCGGAGAGACGGAGACGCCGTTTCACTGACTGACTTCAGCAACGTGGAGATGTCATGCTGTATTTGACCGCTACAGGACTGTTGCTGGGAGATGCTAGCCATCTGGAAGGAGGGCGGGGCGGGGCGGGGCGGGGCGGGGCGGGGCGGGGCGGGGCGGGGCGGGGCGGGGCGGGGCTCCCCCAGCAAGCTGACCTGCTCCGTCACACACTGGATGCTGGTGATGGTCGCTCCTTTGTGGTCTCTGATGACCCGGATGGTGGCTCCGCTCGCCGGGCTGCTGACGGCCACGAGGCCGTTCCTCGCCGCCGACAGGATCACCTCACCTGCCGGGCACATCCAGCAGAACCACCGTCGCTTTCTGTCCACCTCTCATTTAACTGAGAGACATGCAGGGCTGGTAAACGAAAAAACTCCCTGCACGCGTTGTGCTTTGCGGCCCTCCTACCGTGAGCAGAGTACCGGATGGCGGTGAGCGCCACCTGATGGGGGTGCAGCTTCATCTCCATTTCCGTGGAGGAAAGCCGGAAGACCCTCAGGGTGCCGTCACTGTATCCTGCAGCCAGACACGAATCGTCCAGCCTGGAAACGGGGCTCCAGCACACACAGCCACAGGCCTGGATGACACACACACACACACACACACACACACACACACACACACACACACTCGTTCATGCAGGGCTCCATCTCAGCCGGAGGAGCTTACTTAACGTGGCGCTGACTCACCTGACTGAGCACCTGGAACTGAACCACCAGCTCGTAGCCGACGGTCGACCAGACCCTCACGCTGCCGTCCTCGCTGCAGGTGGCGAAGTGGCTCTCGTCTGAGCTGAACACGACGTCGTTCACCTGGGAGGCCAGGAGCAACACACACACACACACACACACAGACACACACACACACACGGAATGGAGGGTTGGTTATTGCGCCGCCATAAAGGTCACTCGTAACAGCTAATTGGTTCCCTGCTGCTTCCTCCTTCTCTTCTGTCGTTATTACTCCAACATCACTGCAGACTGAAAAGCACTGTGTTTTTTGGTGTGTGTGTGTGCGTACCTCGGTCTTGTGGCCGCTGACCAGGCGGGTGCTGCTCCTGTCCGACCAGCTGATGTACCACAGGGTTCCTGCTGTGGTGCCGACGATGCCCATGTCCACGGCGTGGTCGAACGCCGCGCTGACCGTCGTGCCGTCCAGCATGATCTCCTGCTCCAGCGTCACCACCGTCCCTCTGAAACGCAGCACCAGCGTCACCAGGATCCTTCTTTATCGAGCCATTAGTGGGTTTAAATTGGAACCTTTAGGTTATTTATCATCCCTCTCGCAAGTTTTAGAGGCATAATTCATTTTTCTGGTTTTTATCCTTTGGCTCTATTCTTTTATTTGCTTCTTTTTTGTTTTCTGCAGTGTGCAGTGACAGGCTTTGAGTGGCAGGCAGCTCAGCACAACAAAGGGAGGAAAAAGGGAGGAAAAAGGGAGGACTGTGCAACAGTTCTATCCTCCAAATGTCATCTTCAGGAAAAACACAAAAATAAATAAATAAGAGGTTATTTTCTCCCCCACAGCATTCCTGAAAGTGAAGTCAGACTGAGGGAATACAGACCTGTCTTCTCCACTGCAGACCTTTTCCAGAGGCTTCACGCGCTGCACAGCTTCGACCTCCCACAGTCGCAAGCAGCGGGTGTTGCTGCCGGTCAAAAGACGGTTCCCCCGACAAAGCAGCACTCCTACGGCGACACGAGGCATCAGTCAAGCTGCTATTTGTAGATTCCCTGAGTAAATGTCAGCCGCATTCCTAAAAACACCGGTCCTGTCAGATATTTTCATGATTTTCCCCTCCATACAGTGATGAGGCTGAATTCTGTCACTCAACATCACACGATCAGAATATACTTGTACCGATCTCGCCCTCGTCGGCCTCCCAGGTCATAAAACAGCACTGTGTGTTCACGTCCCAGGCACAAACATGTCCCTGATTGGTTCCCGTGAACAGAATGGAGTCCATGTGATAACACACAGTCGTCACTTCGACGTGGCCCACCTCCGGGGGAGCGGTGGCTCTCTGGACCTGCAGCGGGAGCAGAGAGGTGAAGCTCCATCAACCTGGACGGATGACGGACAGCCTGCGATTAAACCATCACACCGACCTGGAGGTCGACGTCGGAGCTCTGTGCGCGGATGAAACAGAAGTAAACCCCTCCAGAGCCCACGCAGGCCAGCTGCCCGGCCGCCGAGGGGCTGAAGGCGGCGTCGTGGATCGGTCCTGAAGCGCCGACGCTGGAGAGCAGCTGGAAGGTCTGGCTGCTCCACAAAACCACTTCTGGCTCCACGAAGTCTCCTTCGCAGAGCAGAGGAGCACACGCCGTTCAGCTTCACAGATACATTTATGTCACACGCTGTAAAAATATACCAACCGACTGAGAGAAGGAACCGGTCGTCCCGAGAGAACGCGAGACACTGCACCGCCCCCCGGTGGTAAGAGATGGTCTTGCGAGACGTCCCGTTCTGGACGTCCCAAATGCAGATGAGGCTCTTGTTCCCGTTACTGCCTCCAGCCGCCGACGCCAGAGACTGTTTTTTCCAGAAAAATGTTCATTAGCTTGAAATATTGATACTTGACAGTTTCAGATAATAAAAACGAGTTTTTTTTAATTATTATTATTCTTTATCAACTGTAAAGACATCGAAGATGTACCTGTGCATCATTTGTCACAGCAAGACAGGAGATCTCCTCACTATGACCCTGCAGGTGTCTCTGCCTCCCAGAGTGCAGGTATTCCACCACCACCACGCAGCCACAGGAGTACGCAAACAAACCTGCAGCAGAAACGACCTGTTGGATACAGCACAACAACGTCCGCAGAGCTACAGACTCTACCGGTTATGTACGATCAAAGGCGTTTCATTTGTTCAGCAAGACTCCACAGCTTTGCTTTGGTATCTTAGATAATGTTACCTTGATCGGGGCTCCACACCATGTTGCCACGCCCGTTTCCATTGTAGCCAATCACTGCCTTCAGCTTCATGCATTCTTCTTGAGGCGGCGGCGCTGCCGCGGTCTGGATGAAAGAAAGCAGTCAGAGCGTCAAGTAGGGGACAACATGGCTGTCATTAAAACATCAAACTGCTGTCAACCTGATCAAAAGAGGAGGTTTTGAAACGTGGGATGAAGTGGCGGTAGCAATCCGGACGTACGGGCTTCTTCTGCGTCAGTTCAACTGCATGGAAAGAGCTCACTGATGAATCATAAAGGCGATGAACAGCAGTGAGGATTAACTGGAAAACAGTGGGGTCACCGACCGGAGTCCGAGTGTTCAGGATTCAGAGGAGACATGTTAACCAGGTCTGTAACTTTGAGGAAAGAAACGGCCGCTCTGGGTTCAGAGGAAGGAGCTGTAAAAGCTGTGAAGGGCGGGATTTCATCGCACAGCATCGAGGCATTCAAAACTGAGTGAGGCAAAACAGAAAAACAGAGAAAACAATCTTCAAATGGGAGAAGAAAAGTCACAAACCACCAATGAAGAAGGTAAAAACATCTCATTTACAGCAATCCCACAGAATGTGAGACGTCTACATTTCAATTTCTGAAACTCAGAAACTCATCATTGTGAAGCCAAAACGAAGCATATTTTGGGAAACTAATCGTATCTTTCCTGAGACAGGAAGGCTGCTGTCATCAGCCACAAATCAGTGCTGTTCCAGTGATCGTACCTCCTCCCGGACCGACTCCATCATCAGCGCTGACCTCCAGTCTCGGAGGAGGTGAAGCGGGGAGGGGGGCCGTCTGTCGAGGCATGGCAGCAGACAGCCGCACGCCGCTCTCCTGTGTGTCTGTTTGAATTTCACCAGAAGTCTTCGTTTGGATCGGATGTATTTGACGGGAACACGGCGACGCAACCGAACTCAGCTCAAACGCTTTACCTGCTTCCAGGGCTGAGATGTGACTTCGTTCCAGAGACGATCTGTGGAAGGAACGCAGTAAAAATCATCAACAAATCTGACACTCAGTCAAACACACAAGAAGTCTGATTAAAAATTATAAAAACAATTCGCTTGGTGGTTTGTGAGACCAGATCGGAGCCTACAGAGTTTAACACACACGTTCCACATTATTTTCCACAATCTGAGGAGAGGTCATTACCGATTGTTGGTCAAAAACTCGACGGGGTTTCCCATGAAGTCCCACAGGAAAATGGCGTCTCCCACGGAGACGACGCCCCGCTGGTCCGGGGTGAAGCTGAGCTGGCGGATGGGCTGACTGTGACCGATGAACATCTGGCACAAAGGAAAAGGTCCAAACGACACAACATTAACAGCTCAAGCGGATAAATAATCTGGCGGCTTCAATGTACATTCTATAATTACGCTGCTTTGACCTCTCTAACAGCAGCAACCGCCTCTCAGATCTGTCTAGAAATGACCTCTCCTGCAGCTTCTTTGAATCCTATATGAGAATTAAGGCGTCTGTACTCTCTGTGGATCAGCTGGAAACAGCATGGACTGAATGCTCAATACCTGTGAGTTCACATCCAGCTGCATGTTGTAATCCCACACTTTCACTGCATTGTGACCGGCCGTCAGCAGGAAGCGGCCGTCTTCACTCGCCGCCAGCGACGAGCACTGCTGTTTGTGCACCTTTGGCACCTGTTGGCGAGTCAGGCACGGAGTCAGGAACTCGGCGCGGGCAGGGTTTGAATCCCGGTCAGCAGCGTTACCTCTCTCAGAAGACGGCCGGTCCTGGCGCTGACCCAGAGGATCTTGTTGGCGGACGTGGCCACCAGCAGGTGCTCAATGGAGGCGGGGGAGAAGCAGACCTTCAGGGCGGAATCCAGCCTGCTGCTCTCGGTGTCTAAAACACTCACATCGACGCGTAACAGCTGGACGGAGAAGACGCCGGTCAGATGCTCGCTCTATGTCATCGTCGTGTAGCTGAGCGGTGTGAAAACACGGTGTGAACTGAACACTGCACCTCGTCCAGGGATCGAGCATCAGCAATGGTGACAGTGTACTCTGAGGGGCCGACGAAAGCCAGCCAGCGGCTGTCGCTGCTCACTGCCAGAGCGTCTGGAGCCTGCTCGGTCCCGCGGGCCACCGCGTTACCTGAACAACCACAAATACAGCCAGTCCAACCACAACAGGCCGTTTATGATGTGTGTTAATGAGTGTAATGTCACTGAGCGAGGGTTTGGCGTGCATTTTCTATACATACCCACAATTCTGACGACGCTGTAATTATCTTCGGAGGAGTTATAAAGTGCCAGAGAACCCTGGGAGTCGGCGCTGTACATGAACTGCTCGTCAGGGGAAAAAGTAAGGCCCACCACCTCTCCTCTGAGCTGCCTGTTCATTCAAAAACGAAAGAAAAAGCAAAAAAAAAAATTCAAAATTACCTCGTAAAAACACTTTTAATTCAGCAGTGACTGCGTTATTTAAAATTGGGATCACGTTGACAGTGGGCTTAATGGAGACGTACTGATGTTCTGCCAGGATTTTTCCACTGGAGATGTCAAAAACTCTGACGATGCCAGAGGTGAAGCCGCAAGAAAAGATGTGCTCACTGGGATGGAAGGCCACAGAGCAGGGACAGTCCTCGGACGCAAAGTCATACAACTAAACGCAAGAGAGGAGGCGGAGCTTCATCAACTGCTGCTTCTGTGAAAAGGTAAAAAGCGAATACCTGCTGTTATCTGACCTGATGCAAGGAGTCCATGTTCCAGATGCGCACTGTGCCGTCAGCCGAGGCCGTGGTGAGGTGCCGCCGGAGGCCGTCCACGCTGAAGCCCAGCACGGCGTCCGTGTGGGACCTCATCAGCGTGTTGTAACCGCGGCTGCTCACGTCCAGACAGCCCAGGTTCCCGGTCGAGGTGGCCGACAGGACCTGCAGGCTGTCAGAGGAGATGCAGACCGCGCTCACGGGTCCCTCGTGCTCTGAAATCAAATAACAAATACTTTGTTATCTCTGAAAAAGCCTCAACAACACTAAACTCAGTTTTACTGGCCAACCTCAATCAGAGTCTATTTGATCTGTCGACACAGTCTGGTCGACATCGCAAACAACAAACTGGCTATTTAAATGCAAATGAACAGGACGGTACAGAGGGAGATCCTGCCGCACGCTGCGCTCACCTGCCTCCAGAAAGACCGCGGAAAAATCAAGAGGCCAGAGCCGCAGGAAGCCGTCTTCAGAGCCGGTGGCACAGAACGAGGACGACACGCTGATGCTGTTTATGGCAATGCCTGGACCTGACAGGGAAACACACACACACACACAAACACACATGTAATGAATGCAGTGTATTGATGAGGGCTGTGCAGCCTTTTTTTTTTTTTTTTATCATTTTCCACCAAATCAGATTGACCAGGAGCTGAAAAACACATTCGACCTCTAAAATGAGGCTGAAACCGTTTCTAAAGTTTCATAAAAATAAACGGCACCTGATGTTCCATTTATGTCTTCTCTTTTAGAAATTCTAGTTTTAAAAATTAGAATCTTTAAAACTGTTTCAGCATTTTTCCAAATTTCTTGTTATTTCGGCTATTATTTCTCCCTTTGGTTGTTGTATCCTTTCATAGAGAGGCTGAAGAGCCACTAAAATACAATAATATATTTTATCTAACAGTGCAATCGAAATACTCAAGATCACTGTACATAATGAGCATGCAAAAAAAAAAAAAAAAAAGTAGAAAAAGAAAAGGTAAAAAAAACAAGAAAAAAGTAACATCCAGGGATTCGGGGTAAACCCAGGAAATAAAATAAGTCATCAATGTGTGCACACATAACATAAACCTTGATGAAAAACGTTGAGACTGCAGTGAAACAGTTTGATTACACAGAATAAAACGTCTGTTTTCACAGCCACCTGTGTTAAAAGTCCACTTCTCCCTGCGGTCTGCGTGTTGCTGCTGTGCTGGAAACAGCCGCCGCACGTTTTTTACAGCAACTCTGCTGTAGTCGATCTCGAAGATGTGACCGCTCTGAGTGCTGGCAAATCTGTAGGAAGGCCGTCACACAGAGGAAATGGGTTTTTTTCTTCTTCTTCCTTCTACCTGGTTGGGGAGCCGCTCTTATGGACCGCTGTGTTCACTCACAGCGTTCGATCGTCCACGTGCTGCTCTGGAGCGTTTCCCTCCTCGAAGGCCACGTCGGTGAAGTCCACGGACTGGTATTCGCCGAGGTCGACGGGACAGGAGCGCAGAGAGCCGTTCCGCACTCGCCACAGGCGAACGTTGTCACGACCGCACGACACCATCCTGGAAGAAGCACATTACACCAACGTCCTGTTACAACAAATAATCTACCACACATATTTACCTGCTTTTTATACACAATTATATGTTTTAGATTATTTAAATAGCTAATAATAATTAATCTATATGGCTAAATTATTTTTAAGGACAATTAAACATAACAACAAAACCCACTGGATCTAATCTCAAGTCATCTTATTTTGTTTTATATGCTTCTTTTAAATATTCTGACTATCTAGCTTCTTCGAAAGAACATATTTTGAGAGATTTCTCATAGGAATTTGAAGAGTTATCAGACAGCATCACAACTTTCATCAAAAATGTTTTTATACTAATCTTATTGAATCTCACAGACACTCTGAAAATCACTTTATAGATCCACGCCAGGACTTGGAAACAGTGTTGTTGTGTTGTGTAAACCCCTGACCACACACCTCCAAGTCATAATCTTCATTTGGCGGCAAAAGAAAATTGATTATTTAACAGATGTTTACCAGAGAATACTTAGAAACACCTAAAGGTTGCTGCAGGTAGATGAACAGAACCAAGAAATGATTAATGCATAAACATGCATTGTTGAATGAAACATTGATACAACATTTCAAAGACAAAGAAGGCTGGATACCTCGTATCATCAAAGGAGGTGATCTTCATGGTGTGAATGTCCACTGCTGTGTGCGCTTTGGCGACGACGGTCACGTCACGACCTTTGTCAACATCCGCAGTGTTCCACACCACCACCGTCTGCAAAGCGTTGAATTAGCATGAGAGACGGGGCTTATCAGGACAGATGGAACATGAAAAGTAAAGCTGATGACTATAATTATGCCGAATAATGAACGGCTCATCATTTCCTCAGAAAGGTCTTCGTCTTGAGTGTACGGCAGCTGAATGCAGATGGAGCTCATGCTGCACAGCAAGAGGCGGAGGCTTGCAGCTTACCCTTTTGTTGTGGCGATCCTGTCCGACCCCGCAGAGAACATCGCCGCTGTAGGAGAAGCTTTACGACACGTGAAGAATAATAAGCAAACAGGTAGTTTTTCAGCACCGCTCTCGTCTCGATGTGGTGGGAACTGCACTGCGTGCGCGGTCGCTGATTACCTGAGGCAGCACAAGGAGTGACCATGAACGGGGAACACGGCCAAACAGCCTCCTTTGTGGTAGTCCCACAGTCGAACAGCACCGCCGCTGCCCGTCTGTGCCGAGGCCAACAGTGTTGTGTCGCCATTAAACGCCATGGAAGACACCTGGTGAGAAATAACACACACACACACACACACACACACACACACACACACACACACACACACACACACGCAGATGGTTTAGGAAACTCTGAAGCATCACACATTCTATCCCTCCCAGGTCGTTTACCTTATCAGTGTGGCCGACAAAGAATCTCTGCTGGTTGCCGTGTATCTTCATCGAGACGATAATGGCATGACATGGATACACCACCGCATCGCCCGCTTTGGTCCACAAGGCCTGCAGGGCAATAAGGCACAGCTGCTGAACCTCCTTTAGGTGTGTGAGAGCGAGCTTTGGGGATCATGCTACTTTGCTGTTTTTCATGTCAGCGTCACTGATCTCTCAGGCCGGGTCTCAGTGTAATGTTGCGCCTGCTACTCTTAACATATAAGTTTGGCAGATCGGATTTGAGCCTCTCGTAGGCCGGTTTTGGCACACGAGCCTTATGTTCATCACACCTGAGACAGACAAAGCTACGCATTCAAACGGGCTTACACATTTCGTGGTGTTTCCTCCGAAGCCGATGATATGTCTGAGCCTCAGAATGGGGTCAGGGAGCAGCTTCTAAATGACAGGAACACAAAAAGTAAAGACAAGTAAAAGAATTTCAAAGAAATGATCTTTAAACAGTTGTTAGGAGTTACCTTCTGCTTGGTTGCCTTTGATGCTGTCAGGGAAACAGGACGTGGAACGAGCGTGCACAGCGGCTGGAATACAAGAGAATCAAATCACAATTCATCTGATACGGCTGCACTACAGGAACCCTCCAGCCAAGGACATTCGACAAAAGATGAACATGACAGGAGAAAGAAAAGACGTGGGATGCAGTCTAGATCAAGCTTTCATGGCGTGCTGGATGCACACGTCGGTCCTTTTGAAATGCACTGCATCACCTCTTCTTCAGACTCCTCCGTGGGTTTGCTGGGGCCGTCCTCACGGTGCACGTACACGTGAACGGCGGTGTCTTCACAGTCACTGGGGGTTCGGGACGGGCGGCGGTGTGAACTGGAGCACGCCGACCCCGGCAGCTGGCGAAGCCAGTCCTTCTGGTCAGTGGACACATTCCCCAGATCGGGGATGCCGGCAACTCCAGGGATGTGATTCAGGGGGAGCTGACAAGAAAGAAAGACAAAACTATAAAATCCATAGTGAGACAAAGCTGAAGATTCCACATGTGATCGGTCTTTCACCGTTTTTGGTGCGGTGATCTGCTGGATGAGGGACACGCGGTCCTGAACAGATCTGCTGAGGTTGACACGGCGGGATTGCTCTCTAACCGGAACCCTCTGGTTAGAAGCACCTTCAGAACAAGGCGAACGTGTCGAAGTCAGTCAGTAGTTCGGCAATAAGCAGCTGGGCTGTACGGCGATGTAGTGGTTAACACTTCAAATGCACACAGAGAAAATACCCGGTATGAGTCTGGGTTTTTATTTATTTATTTATTTATTTTATCTAAGGCCTCAAGAGCAAAAGATGCAAAAAATACCATCCCGTCTTCACAGCATCATTACCGGTCAGTGGTATTAGCGGATTGCTGTATTTCACAGGTTTTAAATTACAGATTCAGGACTTTTTAACAAGCTTTTGATTGTTTCTGTGTGCAAAGTGCTCATGTTAATAACCTGGTGCGCAAAGTGTGAAATCCACCAGGCTTTTAATGGCACACCTTCACACTTCTGGCACATGTACTGTATCATCAAGGGACTTTGTGATTCATATTGTAGTGCTTTGTCTCAAAAGCATGCCGACATACTATTTTTTTTGTGTGTGTGTGTGTGTGTGTGTTGTCTAATGACCCTTAATAGCGTGAGAGGAAGGAAGCGAATGGGTGTTATTCTTGTTGTTAACATAATCTTTTTACAGTTAGCTTTTGTTATTGTATGTATTTAGTAAATATGAACAATTTTGAAATCAAAATCGAATGCATAAATACTGAAACATGATAAATAACTCATGGGCCAAAAACAAATCTCTTGCGGGGACGTTTGGGCCAATGAGCTTCATGTTTGACACCCATGGTAAACACAATCCTGCACAGAAAAGATGTAAAAGTCTATCGAATCCAGCTGTAAGAATTTGTGACTCTTAACAACTTACGAGCCTCAAGCTGTGAACCGTCTTTTTGAATGGAGTCAAACGGGACCTTTGTTCCTTCAGAGGGAAACCTGGAGGGGAACGAAAAATAAGAGGCTTCAGAAATAAACTGATTGATCAAAATGTTTTTTTGGGGATTTTGATCTTGATAAATATCAGACTTTAACAGTTTGTGTTAATTTATTGACAGTACCTGATGTGATCGTAGAGGTCATGCCAGAAGCATCCCTTAGGTACAGGAAAAGACATCTCTCTTGGTATTGGCCCAGTTCCAAGAGCAGAGGCCAGACCCATTACCCTGGCCTCACTGAAAGAAATCCCTGTTGGAAGAGAAGGACATGGCAGCTCAGTCAGAAATGCCTGAATCTCATTTTTGTGAAACAATTACATTTTCTTACTCAACATTTTCAAAAGCTTTTAATACGGAGTCATTATTATTGAGTATTTCATGACATTTTTCTTGTAAAAGCGCCAATAAGAAAGCAGTCTTTGATGAAAATCGTACTTGCCTAATTTGCACTTAATATCCATTAACATATTTCACATTACACAGAACTACAAAGGAAAACAACAACTGCAACATAGAAGGATGAACTATGCAAATAGCCCACTGTAACACAGGCATGTCAAACACATTTTACTTCAGGGACTGCATACAGCCCCATTTCATCTTGAATGGTACGAATCAGTAAAATGAATCCATAAAAGCCTTAAAATGCTTCTTTTTTGTTGGCCAGAGCATGTGTGATGGAAATGTTCTGAAAATGAGTGAACCTGCAGGGTGTGCCCTGACTGGTGCTAAGCGCACGCAGGGGAAAACCTGAGCCTACTTTGAACGAAGTGTCAAAGACGACAGGTGTTTGTTTCTTACCTGGATCGAGGAGCAGATCAGTGGTAAACACATTTTTCACTGACATGTTGGCACAAAGCCTGATGCTCTTCAGATGACTGTAGCAGCGGTTGACGTAGGCAGACAGTGTGTGCTGCAGATCCAGCATCAAACAGGTCCAGCGCACTGAGGAGGGAGCAGGTCCCACCAAACCTGGGTCAGAAATGAGGGGGTTAAGCAAAATAACCCCTTTTATACCACACTGATTGTCTGAATCAATGAGCTGTGGAAATCGTGCAGTAGTGTTTTACCGTGTCTTGCGGATTTAGAAGTGTTATCATAAACCGAATCCTTTGCAGCTCCACAGAGGAAAGGAAACTGAAGCCATGTCGCTGTCGATTTGAACTCTTTGAACATGTTGGAAAAGGAGATACGGACCACGACGCCCTCCTAAACGTCACAGAGTGAGAGACAGAAAAATGCATCTCTTCTTTCTAAGAGTTTTTCCTCTCTAGAGAAAGGTTGGGAACCACTGGTCTAAGCAACAAAGTTCTACCCACATCAGATTACTTATGGAAAAGAATCACGTGATAGATCAATAACAGAGCACATACAGTACCTCAGCAGCCACATCCAGGTGCACTACGAAGTATTTTCCCGGAGTGGGTTTGAACAGGAGGTAGAGGAAGCGCCCTGTCAGCCCCAGAGACTGGTTGCTGTTTTTGGGGATCAGGATGTAGCTGTTGGCAGGAACTGGACCCCTGATCCGAAACACCGGACATTTCAGCGTCTTGTTCTGAGGAACGTTGCAGAAAATCAACATCATGAGTTTTACACCCTGCCATTGTCATGAATCCCATTTATGATGGCGATTAACAAACAGGTGAATAAATAATAAAGAGCTCAAATGTCTGTTTTAATACCGTGTAAATCGACACGTCTCCCTCTTTTGCAGACTTCTTCCAGTCTTCCACTTTGACATGTTTGAAAATGTTGACATAGGGGTGCTGCGAACCTGTGGAGTGGTTCAGGGACATTCATCGTCTCGCATCCTCCGGCTTTGTATTGACAACACGAAATAACTATAATGAGAATTTAAAGGGGGCTTTACCTTTGGAGGCCATTGGTCAGTAAAGTACCTGGAGAACATCCACCTGGAAGACGTGCCGGTTTGTGTCAGCGAACTAACGGACGGTCAGATAAATAACTGACTTTTCCATCCTACCTAGCAATACGCCGTTTAGTTCCGCGGTAATATAAGAAATAAAACTCCTTGCAATTAACCGGACACTTAGTAAACTTGATTTGTTTAGCATGAATCTCCTTCCCGCTTCAGCCGCCGCCGTTGTCATGCACCGCGTGACGTCATGACGCGCAAGCCGCGCAAGGTGCTACTGGGTAATGTAGTTCCATGAAGAAAGCGTAAACAAACAAGGTTATTTTGATTTTTACATTTAATCACTCAAATAAACGTCGGACGTAAGAGACTATAAAGACATTTGATTTATTTTTAATAAATATGTTTAGAACTTTTTTTCTCATAAACAGGAAAAAAACAGCAATCAACACAATATCAACAAGTACAAAAACAGTTCAAGGACAAGCTGGAGACTGATGAAAAAGGAAAACCTACAGAAATCAATGAAAACAAAATCCTAGAGTGCATCACTTTACACAGTACAAAGTACAGTGGGCGAAGAATAGGGAAAGAAAGAAAAAACCCACAGGAAAAGAAAACAGACTACCAGATCATTTTCTATATAAAAGCTCTTATATTTACAGCAAATATGCTTGCATCAATTTATCCCAAAAATCTTTTCCATTCTCCACCAAAGGTACTGGTTTCTGAGTGCACACTGTATTCCATTATCATCATGTGCCAACCCACAACCAAAGGAGCATTATTCAAAATTCATTGAAGCAAGACATATCTCATGACACAAAATGTCAAAACATTCTACAACTTCACATGTCTGTCACATGGAAGACCCAAGAGAAGAGAAACTGGGTCTACGTGAAGCTCCCTTTTCAAAACTTTTGAATTTCAAGATAAAACATCCCACCAGTACTTTAATAATTTAACACAAGTCCAATTTGCTAAAATTTCCAATTATTTGAGGCAAACTGGAGAAACATTCTTTCTATATCTGGAAAGGCAGTTTGGAGCAACATGTGCTCTGCGCAGTATTTTAAACTGTTGCTCTTTTGTCTGGTAGCAGGCAGTTGATTTGCATGCATTATCCTAAATGTCATCCCACCTCTCCGGAGTTATTCCTACACCCAGATCTTTCTCCCAGACCATTCCCAGGGGCTGCACGCTGACATTAAACAAATCTCTCAGGCTGTCATAGAAAGCACGAATAGAAGAACCACCAACAACAAATCTTTTTTTTTTTAATCTTTGTTGCATTCATTTGGACGAGCAGTGACGTACCTTTCTTAATGAAATATTTGAAAATGTTGAAAATAATCAATTCTTGATATGTCCTATTTCTCAGAAGACAGGTCAGCACCATTATTTGGTCATATTTGGTTTACATTGTACAAAAATATGAGGATATTTGGCCACTGGGTGAAATTTATGGAAAACAAATATTTTGTGCTACAGTGATTTCATGTCATGAAAGTAGGGCGTTCAATTATAAGCATCCAACGGCAACTTTCTCAAAACAACCAATGTAAACAAAAGTCAACAGTGGAGAGGAAATCACAACAAAGAATTTATATCTTCCAATAACTTTAGCATTAATTACAGCTTGACGACGACTCCCGCTGTTCACAAGTGGAGTCATTGTCTGCTGAGGCATGGCATCCCACTCCTCTTGAAGCGCGGCCCTCAGAACAATAAACTGCTGGGGTACAGAGTGATGAGTCTCCACACTGCAACTCGGCTGATCCCAGACATTGTTCAAAAAGTATAAAGAAGGTCACATTAGGTTCACCTGCAACTCTTAGAGTGCATTTTAGGTTATCCTGAAATTTCATCTGAAAGCCGAACAGGACTCATCGTTTTAGAGTCGTGCATCTCACATGCTGTAGTGGTTAAAACTCTCACCTTTGCATGTTCTGTTTACAAAGATTTTTTTTCTTTCTTGTTTATTTTACAGGCGTATCATTTGTCCGTATTCAATCGGAATCTGAAACAGCATGTGGGAGTGAAATCACCGGGTCTTTAAGATGAATGAGGAGGGACACGTGCGTTCTCAAAGATGATTGTCCCGTTTCATCCTGATCCACTTGCTGCAAGGTCGAGTCTTTCTTCATCACCGACGTACAGCGAGGCGAGGAAACATCAGGCAGCGAGGAAATTGGCTCTGTCTGATGCCTTGAAACATCAGGAGTGGGTAATCCTTCTGGTATTTCCCTGATTGCAGAGACAGAGGATCTGTTGTGCTCGGGCACCGTTGCGATGGAGAAGGTGTCTACTCGATGATCGAGCACAGCTAGTCACTGTCGACAACATACAATCTCTGCCTGTGTCCTCCAGCTGCTCAGCTTCCTTTTTAGCTCCTCCTGCACCTGCAGCCAGAGAGGAGGTGAGTCGTTTCACAGACCATTTTCCAGTTTGTGCCTTCCTTCCGTCATTTAACAATCTCACATAAACTGTCAACTCAAAGAGCAAAGAATATCACAAACAGCTCCTTCAAAGAAATGTAATCTGTCTTTTAGTGTAATTAACTCAGTTCTAAAACAATAATCGGGATTTAAATTTCTCATTTGAACCATTTTTTTTTCTCTCTATGTCTCATTCTACAGGATTTATATCATTGTCTACCTTCTGGAAATGTAAACACATGAGATGAAACAACAAACCTCTTTATTGGCAAAGCAGTATAGTATAGCCACCAGAAATCCCTGCAGAGAAACACAGATGTTTGGAAAAGTGTATCTCAGATGAAGCACTGTGCCCTACTGTGTGCTCTTCATACAAAAGCTCATTATACAGAGTTTAAAATACAGTGATTGCTTTACAAGGCCCACTTGTAACAGCAAGCAGTCCCTCTCAATTAAACTCACCTGAAATGAACTTATAAAAAGGGAGAAGAACACTTTGATGCAGCGCACAATGCCCGACGTATGCTCATCTGTGGCGAAGATGAATACTATCTCATGAATCCCAAAAAGAGGAATCAGGGTGAGAGTGGACTTAGCAAGCCTAGAACGACACAAGAAAAACAGGATGGCAGGTGTTTAGTTTTTTTGTTTGTTTGTTTGTTTTGTTTTGCTAAAATCCACTGCTGATGTTAACATGAAGTGAAAAACATCTGTCACCAGTGAAATGATGAGATTACTTGCCTGAGTTTGTAATCGGGGTATCGATTCGGGTTGCCAGCTCGCAGTTTAGTAAATATAACCTTTAGGATCTTCACGAAAATCATAAAGTTAACCTGTTGAAATGAGGAACCAAAAAAGAAAACACACATTTGGTGATTTTTGAAAAGCAAAGAAATTCTCCTTCAAACAAGCACTGTTCAGCTATGAGGACATGAATCCATACCAGTGACGCAAGCAGTACCGGGGACCGGATGATCCACCAGTAGTTCAAATTCTCATTAACAGCCCAGCACCTGAAGGGAGGGCAGATGTGGCCGTTTTCTCACTGTCTGAAATGTGTGGCAGATATACAGATGTGTGCTGTCACCGAGGAAGCTCACGCACGCAGCCTCACTTACTCTTTATTCTCTTTCAACAGCTTCACCACCACCCAGGGGGCAACGAACAGAAGAGGTGTTCCTGATCGGAAAAAAAAAAAAAAACATGAGGTGAAGCCAATTTTAAAACGAAAAAACCACAACGACATGCAGCAACTCCATCAACTGGGAGCAAGAGAGTCACACAACAAGTGTGGTCAATTGTGGCAAACATGGAAGGTGATCTCAGAATGCTCTGGAAGCTCTGGAAGATCAGCTCAACTCTGTGCACCTTGGATCAAGTTTTGTTGTTTTTTTTTCAAAGACTATTTTTTCCATTAAATCCTGTTTTTGAACTTTTGTGAGTCATGTCTCCGCTTGCTTCCACACCTGAGCCTCAGACCCCCTCAGGGCGAGGCTCATGCAATATTGATACATTCTACACAATAAGAGCATTTCAGATAGAAAGAAAGAGCCTGAAAGAACGAACGGCAGACGATGGGATCATCGTGGTTTGTATTGGCTGAATTGGAAGTGCACACAGTGCAGGCATCAGCGTCGTTGAGTGGCTCCATCCGTTCTTCAAAATGGAAGCTGAAAATGATGCAGGCTGGGCAGCATTCTATAGGAAACTACCACAATGGCCCAGAGATGCTGCAAAAGCCTGCAAAAGGTGGGCTTCTTCTGATCTATGACCTCATCTTTTCTATTGACATGAACCAAGCCTAAGATGAGAAGACTGTATAGCAGGACCGGGACGACTGAGTTTCTGCTGGTATTGTCCATGTAAGGTTCAGAAGAGCTCATAAGATGAAGGAGTGACTCACCCCAGCCGAGACAGATGTAAAGCAGGTATTTGTTGTTGTCAACGAGGACCGAGGCAATGAGCACGGAGTATAAATAAATCGCCTCTCCAAAAAACCAGTAATGATTGGCCAGGACAAAGTACTGCATGGTCACCTGTGCGATCCTGCAGCCGATCGCAGCCTGGAAGCAGTTTCAATGCAGACAAGTACACAGAAAAACACAAATGATGGAAATGTTTAAATATCATCAATATAGCTGAATTCCATCTGTGCTGCACACACAACATGCTTTAAGGTCGACTCACTCATGATGGCAGGAAGCAATCATGTCCGTGCTCACCTGATGGCTGAGCATCTCACTCACGTCGCTCGTCTTCATGATTTCTTTCCCCCAGTGGCGGTCCACCATGGCGTCCTTCACGATGACGGCGACGGCCCTCAGGATGAACGAGAGGAAGAGGTTGGCGTGGATGTAGTTTCTGGTGCACCGCAATCTCCTGTTAGGGCGCACAGACATGCAAACAACAAGAATTTTACACGCCAGAGCTGTTGATGTATTGCAGGCTACGTGTTTGAATTTTTTTAGATGGATTTTGAGTCTTGAGGATCTCGGCAGATGTGCATTTTTTGATTGTGTGTGTGTTCATTACTGAAAAGCGAAAAAAGCTGCGAGGCTCGTTTGACAAACTCAAAATCCAAGAGAGTGCACGTCTGTCCGGTGGATTACCTGAAGCTCATAAGGACGACAAGAGCTGTTAGGAGCGAGAAGAGAGACAAGGAGTAGCCGACGGTGTAAACCGTCCTGAAGGTCACCATCAACTGCTGGAACCACAACTGAAAAATGAAAATCAGTGGGAGTCCAGGTCAAGGTGGGTGTGAGCGTCAGGTCACACGAACAGGAGACATTTCTTTGGCTGTACCTCTTGAGACTCGACCTCTTTTTCCTCCTCACACTGGGACTTGTCTCTCCACACCTGGCCGTTCTCCTCCGTCTCCCAGAGGCCGTCGGGGCCACATCGCCTCCGCACAACACCCTGCGCCACTGGATGGGAAACAATTGATGGCTCTTATCTTTATTTCCCTGTGGAGCCTAACCACCTTCAGTTTTCTGTTAGTGTTGTTACCTTTTTCATACCAGGGCAGGTAGAAAGGGCACGAAATGTTGACCATAGTGCCAGCAGGAGCGTCTGGCCAGCATGCATAAACGTCAAATGTCCTGTTACAGAATAACCCTGCAAGAGTTCCAAACAAAAGAGACCAAGAAGACCTCAGCTCATCCTGATTTCTGCACATAGGTGATAATTCCTGACACAGTTTCAAATAAAGTACCATCACGACTCAGCTTTCAGGATTCAGAATTTCCTTCACTTACCTTGTAGCCGTGGCTCTTTTCGTGTCATTGTGATGCAGTTGTCTTTATACTGGACCCACTTCCGATAAGTCTCCTCTAAGACTTTACCACTGACCATCTCAAACTGTAAGATGGGGCACAATAAAGGAAGAGTATTATGGAATTATTTAAAACTCCATCTGCCGTGTGCCACTCAAACTCACCCTGGGCAAAATGATGAACAGCGAGCAGATCAGAGCGAACGTTCTCCGTGTGCGCTGCATCTCTACGGGCTGGTTCCACCTTCCTGAAAACACTGAGCAGAAGAGATCGAGCGCTGAAGTTATAGAAGAATAACCAAAAAAACTTCTGGAATGATTCAGATCAGGGACGTCAAACACAGGCGGAGCAGACAGCCCAGCTTGAGCTTGAGTTGGCTGGACCGGTGAAACAGTGCCTTAATAATAACCTTTATATTTAAACTTTAAAGGTTTTCTTCTCTTGTATGTAGCTTCAGAGAGGAAATGTTTCATGGTGAAAATCTGCATTGATAGTTCTACTCTACAAATTGGTTAATCAGTCCATCTGTGGATATTTCCCACGGTATGATTTGTTGATTTTGTTTAAGGGCACTTTAAGCATTCACAAATAGAACAACAATACCGCTTAGCTTCTTTCTGATGAAAGTGCTCCAAATACTACGCTAAAAAAATCACAAAGGTTGATAATGTGCACCTGCAGGGTAGAATATATCTTCTATTCCATACAATGATTGGCACGTTTTAACTTGAAAAACAATCAAGTGTGATTTAACTAAGATGCACCATGAGAGAAAATTCAAATGATAGTGATTTTAAATTCTGTTTACAATTCGACCATCTGCCTCTGTAATTATTATAGATGTGCGTTTCAGGCTGACTTTTCCTTGCTGCAGTCATTCAGTTATATTGATAGCACTGAGCATCTGCCAATGAACGCTGATGGGGGGATTTTTGCCTCCTGTCAACCTGTAGGATTTTAACGGAATGCAATTATGAAAAAGTGACGGGTGCACACACATACATGATGTGGGCTTTCGTAAGTTCATCTCTTGCACAACGGCTGTCTAACAGACTGAAGATGCATTTCATTTAGAGACTGAGGGAATAGCTTGAAAAGAATAGGGACAAATTGGATGATGTTCTTTTGTGAAAAGAATACGTGAGGGCTGAATGTTGTTGTGTCGGTGGGAGAAAAATACCCTGTGGATGTCTTTTGTAAAGATGGTAAATCAATACTGCCGCTTGGAAGCATTGCGCTCCCAGTCAGTACGATGTAAATCAGATTTCAGGTGCCTCCATGCAGTGGTCAGCTCAGCGCAACGAGCACTGGGCTTCACGCAGGCCGCGGTCTTCCTCTGGAGCGTTTGCATGGTTCGGTGAATCACAGCCACCGCCAACAGTGGAGGCTAAATCTGCATGTCGTGTAGGTGATGTGTTGCTGCTCTTGCAACCTGTCTGAATGAATGCAGACTTTCAACTCATTTGGAAAAGGCTTCGGTTCCTGCAACCTGCTGTCTGCTTGCTTTTTTTTTTTTCTGAGAAAAAATAATAAACTCTTTGCATATTGAGGCCTGCTGCTGTCACACTCAGAACACTTTAAAGTGGGCTCATGAGGCGATCAGACATTCATGATGGCTGGTGGTCCACCTCAGGCTCTATTCAAACACAACCCTTCTCTCAGCAGGAGACATGATGCCTGTAGCGGCAATTTGCTACAAAGCCATAACCACCTATTATTCACACTCACATACATACATTCTGCACGTCACATCTCAACTGTGAAACAGCTATAAAACCAACAGCATACTGCATTATTCTTTGTTATTGACAGTTTTTAGTTTTTCTTATGTTGCACTATTTGTTCTTTTGCCAGGTTCCATTGAGAGGAGCTCTGCATAATAATTACCACATAGCACAATGATCATAAAGGAAATTCTATTCTACTCTATTGTGAAGTTTCTTAGTTTCCCATGTAGGAAGAGGCCCACAAGGAGCTTCAAATTACAGTATACGGTAGAAAATCAAACAGTATTTAAGCAGTGAATGCTGCAATCTGGGCTATTCTGTCACTTTGTGTGAAGTTGTGTCACAGGAAAAAACATCAGAAACGTAATTTCTCCCTTGTGAATGCAAATATTTCATGCAGTCTGTGTTTATTCTGAAATATTTCGTCCTCTAAAATCACAGCTCTGCAGGATCTGTGGAACCACAATGCAAAACGTAATTGGCAATAAATTATTAGTGAAAAGAACAATAGAACCAAGAGCTTCTAAAAACACATCATCATCTCAGCAAATGTGCCATGAATGCAACAAAATAATCTAAAGAATTATTCTGGAAAGAAAAAAGTTTGTTGTTTTTCCCCCTACTGCGCACACCGAGAAAAGGTAAAGTGCCTAAATTAAAAGCATTAAAATGATCCGAGTTTGAACATAAATACTGGATGCGGTGACTCACAGACAGACGGAGCAGGAATGAGGAAGCCGCTCCTGGATGCGCTGTTCGGGTTTTGATCCGGTGCGTCCTGGCGCGCGAAGTGAGTGAGCGTGAGAGAGTGAATCTGAGGGCGCGCGGAGCCGATCCCCGCCTGCAAGCTCAGCCCATCATACAGCCCTCTGCATCCTCACATCCTCTATATTCTCTACATCCTGACACCCTGAAGCCCAGTCTGCATCCATATGCACGATTCTGCTGTGCGCGCGCGCTGTTGGCCGAAGGGCGCTGCAGAAATCACTTTCAACAAGTGGCGCGAGTTACGCCGAGTATAACCTGAAGAACATAACTTCCTCCTGATTTCTTCTAACAAAGAAAATACACCGATCCAAACTTTCTACTTTTGTTAAGAAGAAAAATTTGCATCCTTCTCTCTACTCTGTTTAGTTTTTTTTTTTTATTTATTTTAACTGCAAAATGACGAAACCACTGCATTTGTAACCCTGTCTCCACAAAGGGTTGGCTTTTGACAATGCTATTCAGTTCAGCTCAATTCAGTTCAACACCACTAAATACAAACACATCTCAAGACACTTTTACAGACAAAAAAAAAAAACAAAAAAAAAAAACTATTCTACATAAATAAGCAGAGGACTTGGTGGAAAGGAAGAGAACCCAGGAACCTAAAGGAGGCAGCACTCCAGTGTTGTGGGTAATGTGGGACTAGCAGCTCCTAAAGAGCTCCATGAAATGTTCTCATGTTCTCTCTCTATAATAATGTGCCATTTCTATTCCTCTTCAACAATGACACACTGCTGTGAAGAGTAACTGCAATCAAAATGAAAATTCAAGTCGCCAATGAAATTAAGTATAAATAATGCATATTATAGATATAACAAAGTACAAGTTCGATCTTTGCTTTCAAATGATACAGACCAAAAGTGTGTGCCGTGCCTCATGTCAGAATGAATGAACCTATGCTATAATGTGGTTAAAATACACCAGCTCTGTGGGAAAAACAGTCCACACGATAAACATGCAGACTGTTTGTGGCTCCGTTTATGTTGTGACTTGAATTGAATCTTCAGATGTTCAAGGCTTTGGATGAGAGCAGATAACAGCAGAGAAGGAGGTCCAAAACCACTAAAGCAGAATATAACTGCATAAATGCATGTGAGTGTGTGTGTGTGTGTGTGTGTGTGTGTGTGTGTGTAACTGATATGCGCTTATTCTCACACATCTTAGTCCCAGAACACGACCTAAAAATCAATAATTTGCCTGAACTATAAGAAATACAGGAATAATGATCAAGGTAAAAGCACTACAGCAAACATAAGATTTCACAAGGCTTTTAAAAAAGTAAAATAGGATTTTGTTGACAATGCTTGGCCTTAAAGGTCTATTTTTTGTGGCTGTTTTCTGTTTTTCCCTCATTGTCAGTAAAAAGCAAAAGGACAAACTTTATTAGATCAAATGATTGTGAAGGAAATCAGATTAAAAAATGAAGCTTTATTCACAAAATATGAACAAAATAACTGTCACTGCAGTAAATCACGGAGTGGGAAATACACTTATCAGGCATATTAGCACATTTCTTTCTTTGTAACTAATAACAGTAACATTCCAAAGATTTTAAAAGATTTTTTAAAGCAATGTTTTTGGAGAAAGTAACTAAATTACATCACAAAAATGTGTCGACTTTGTTCTAATTGAGTAACATAAATTAAGAGATTGCTCGTCTTGTGAGACTGTGGGCTCACTGGAGGGTTCGATTGGCCATGAGATTTCTATTTATTCAGTGCAATTGTGCCAACAGAGCAAATATACAGACAACACAGAAACAAGACTGCTGCTCCACCCGGCCTTAATGAACGCAATAAAACGGGACACTTCAAGAACCTGCTGCATGTAGATATTCAACACTATTTTACAGCTGATGCTTCACTTGTACATGCGCGGGTAAACCTGTGGACGAGCTGCAGAGATTGCCTTGGTTACATATCCACCACACACGTTGGCGCGCTGGACTTTATAGCATCAGATATGACCTTCGCCCCTGATTCTCCAATGCCGTTTCCCTGCAAACTGCAAAAAAAAACAAAAAAACAGCTTGTTATCTTCAAACAGATAAATAGAATATAAAAGAGATGCAATGTAAGGAAACTCACTTTATGTATGTGAGCTGATGGTTTCCCTTCAAGGCTGTTGCTATGAAAATGGCTCCGTCCATCCCTAAAGAGTTCTCCTGCAGACTGACCAGACACAGGCGGACAGTTTTTCATTTCTTAAGCGAGTTAAGTAAAAAGTGAATAAGACTTGTTGGAGGCGTGGAGAGTGTCGAGCTCCGATCAGGACCTACTTCAGTGACTTGAGGCTTCTGTTGCTTTTCAAGGCATTGGCCAGCGCTTTGGCTCCCTCCATGCCCACTGCGTTCCCGCGAAGGCTGAAGAACAAAGTGGAAGATGTGCTTGCATTAAAGGCCAGTCACAAAGCTGAATGCAGAGAAAGGCTTTTATTAGACCATCGCCTTCTCCCACTTAATGGCATAAAGCTGAGCATTGTCCAAACGCAGGGGGGGGATTCATAAGATCATTACAGTGACGGGAAGACTGACAGCTTCACAATGACAAGTGGAAATTAAGCAGGAGGTTTACAGATCGCTATCCACACTTTCCTTCATGCTATTTTAGTTTAGAACCTTTTATGAAATCTATTTCGCCGGAGTCCCCGTGGCGGGGTTAGTGTGGGCTACAGATTCTGTCACTGATTTAAGGATTGAAGCTACGCCACTCAGGAATGGGAGGGAGGGAGTTCAGAGAGAGGAAGAGACTGTGGGCTCACTCCAGAGAGTGGAGGGTTCCATTGGTCACGAGCGCTTCAGCCATGGCGATGGCTCCACTTGTACCTGCCGACACTCCCTGGAGGCTGAAGAGAGACCACAGAGAGGGGTGGAAACGGCAAAACAGCCAAAAAGCTTTTCATTCATCACCAAATGTTGTGTATGGTCCCGTGTCGCCCCCCCCCCCCCCCCCCCCCCCCCCCCCCCCCCCCCCCCGTTTCAATATACCGACCACAGCGAACGCAGGGAATTGTTGATTTTCAGAGCTTCTGCTAGAAAGATGACCCCGTCATTCCCGATGGCGTTTTCTTGTAGACTGCAGCGAAATAGGAACACACACAGAGTATGGCATGGTGATTGGCTGAGGAAGCTGACAGTGACAGAGGATTCGTTCCCAAACCGTCGTACTCCAGCAGCTGCATCGTGACGTTGGACCGCAGGGCGTCGGCCAGAGCTTTAGCGGCTGTGGACTTGATGAAATTCCACTGGAGGCTGCAAAAGGACACAGAGATGCACATGAGATCACCTGTGAACCAACAATTACAAAGAGAATGTTTAAGATAACAGGTCGCTTTGATCCCACTGTGGATGTCAAGATCTGATTTCACTTCATTTTCTCCCATAATAATTAAATCTGATTTTAATTTAACATTAATCTCCCTGCCACCATGTTTTTCTTTTTGATTCTGTGCAGGAAATGGAGCGAGACGGATTTTCGTGCACACTTTTAGAAGTTGCCGGTAAAACTTACTGCAGAGAGACGAGGCCTTGATTGAACTTGATCGCTCCAGCGATGGCTTGAATTCCTTCATCGTGAAGCAGGTTGGCTGTGAGACTGACACGCGAGGACACACAATCGATCAAATACCAGCAATCACACACAGCCAAAGAGAGACTCTCAAAATGCGATTGCAGATTGTCTCACACACAATTCTCATAGTTTTCCTTGAGTTGTTTGCTTTCACCCACTGGATGGGAACGTTCACAATATGGCCACATTATAATTTGACCAAATTCTAAAGTCTTCTCTGAGTCTAGTTCTGTAGGTTTCCTACTCTTAAAAGGGAATTTTATTCCCTTTTCTTCTAGCAGTTGTTGGATTTTTCTTTGCCTTTCCTCGAAACTGTTAAAATAAGATTTAATTGAGCTGAAAGGCTCTTTACGGCGTGCGACACAGCAGGAGACTTGGCATTTGTAGAGACGTCATGGCAGTGACTCACTCAAGTTCTTGTAGGGAGTTATTCTCATGGAGAGCGTCGGCCATGTGCTTTGCTCCCTCCACCCCGATTGAGTTCTCCCTCAGACTTAGCATTCAGGAAAAGAGAAACAAAGAAAAGTTGAATTAATGAGAGGTTAGGGTTTTATTCACATGCACAATTATACCCAAATGGCACTATTCATGATGAGAGGAAGTGGCTAATAGAATTGATTGAAATGATTTATGAACCACTCAGTGAAAAACGGAGCCAAGCACAATTTTCCGAGTGATTTACTTAAAGTACAAGTACAGAAACTAGTTTGAATTATAAAACTTTCATAAAAGCAAGTTGCACAAATTCTTAACCTCGGTAAAATCTAAAAACTAAAGAAGTACAGGTTATGAAATGTACTGAAAACAGAGACTTTTTTCCCTCACCAACAGTGGAAATCCTCACCGACAGTAGAATACCACTGTGGCAACATAGAGAGTTGAACTGAACGCTTACTTCAAGGAGACGAGGCCTCGGTTCACCCTGAGAGCTTTGGTCAAGGCCGTCATTCCCTTGTTGCTGATTGAGTTACTCTGAAGCCTGCTGACATGAAAACGAGATGCATCAATTGCAGGAGAAAGAGCACATATCTTCACAGCGTGTGAACTCGTTTGTTCTGATTTTGTTTGGTAGAAGTGTCCGGTTCAGGGCTGGATGTTGGAGCTGATGCTGGGCGCCGGTTACTGACTGGAGGGAGAGCAGAGTGTGGTTGAACGTTAACGCTTCCGCCAGGGCGACGGTCCCTTTGTCTCCAAGCTGGTTGCTGCAAAGCCTGCAGGGAAGAACAAAGGCACACAAATTAACCAGAAACGATACCAACGGTTCTCATGACAGGAATGATTCAGTTAACAATGCATGTCATAATCACTGTGTTTTATTTGAGTATTAGGAAAGCCTGAATATCAGTTTAACTGTAAGAACGGAAGAGGGGAACAGTACAAATCAGGGGTGTCAAACATAAGGTCTGTGGGCCACAACCAGTCTACAAGAGGTTCCAATCCTGTCCACCAAACCACCAAAAGAATGGTGAAAATTTCAAAGGAAATGATTTTTTAAGAACATCAACACTGAGACCCGAGCTGAGATGATGTCATGAAAGCTAGCTGCTTTGTTGCTCACACACTAGCATTAGCCTCAAAGCCATGCTGTCAGAGTGAATTTACAAAAACATGCATATTGCAATGACTATTAGGTTTTTGTTTTTTTTTTTTTTTTAACATTTCACTGTATTTTGAACCATAAAGTATCATTAAAATGTGTGTGACCCCCCCAGTATAGAAAATCCTGCCATTCTCCTGGACTACTGTACCAAAAAGATCAGATTATTGACATTACAGCAGCTTTGCGAGAGTTCGGTTTGTCTTCAGTGCATTTGCGATCCTTTTGGCTCCACCAGCTCCGATTGAATTCTTTCGAATACTGAAACATCAAACGAAAGGAACAAAAAAAAAAAAATGATATCTTCAGATTATGAACATAAAAACTTAGTCACATGTATCTTATGTAAAAGAAGCCATCAAACGTCAGAGACGGCTTACTTTAGTGACACCAGCTTGCGGTTGCACTGCAGGACTTCTGCCAGTGCTTTGGCACCTTCCTCCTCGATAGCGTTGCTCTGGAGACTGCATCGCAAAAAACAATCTAATTAGGAAACCACATCAGCTGCAACATCTGCAGATTAGACAACAATCTATTAAAGTATTTATACCCACTTGATGGATATCATCGACTGGTTCATTTTCAGAGCTTCTGCCAGGAATTTTGCACCTTTGGAACCGATGTTGTTGCTCCGGAGGCTATATTGGTAACGGACGACAGAACGAAAAGAATGTTTCTTTTTCAGTTTACGCTTTTTTGACTGTAAATTCACTTTTTATCAGCCTCATGGAAATTATGTTTCAAAATTCCCATTATTTTTCTGACAAAATGTGTTAAAGTAGTTGATCAGCGCTTTTGAGACACAAACTTTTATTTATTTATTCTGGAAAATTTTGGCGTCTTCTTTTTGCCATGGTCACACAGTCTATCATTGCCAACTGTTGCGTCTCTGATATTTTTTCCACACTAACACAAGAGCTTACCTGAGAGAAGTCAGTGTACGATTGACCAACAGGGCTCGACTCAGGGCTTTGGCACCTTTGCTGCTGATGGCGTTGTCAGCCAAACTTAGGAGCACATAAAAATGGAAGTCGTATAATTACAATAATTTCATTCACAGTGGAAACCACTACAATCATGGTGCAACCACTCGAGTGTGTCTACCACAATAATCAGGCCAATGCAGAAATATCGCTTCTAAACGTGTCAGTGGGAAATTGTGAAATTGTCTTTGATACAATGGTTCAAAACAGTCACGCTGAAAAAGCCCTGAATATTCACCTTATTTTCTGAATATTGCAATCTTTGGCACTCATGAGGCTCCCCAGCAACTCCATAACATCATCTTTGAAGTGATTATTCTCCAACCTGTTGAAAAGGTGCAGAATGCATTTCTCCTTCCGTCATGAAACGTTTACACGAAAACACTTCAGACGAAAATGCATTGTTTTTGCATTTTTGTTTCAGAAAATGTTCACGTTTACACAGGAAGGTTTTAAAAAACAATATCCGTTCACCCGAAAATGGCATAAACGATTCAAATGGTGTAGTTTTCATGCTGGACCACTAGTGGGTACTCAAGGTTGATTTTATATACCATATACCTGAAAACGCTGTCGTGTAAATGGGGCGTAAGACCTTACCTGAGATGGCTGCAGTACAGCAGCTGCGGGAGCAAACACTTCACTGTCGTTGAGTTGAGAGAAGCTGTCAGGTTGATCCGTTCGCTGCACTCCGGAGAAACATGCAGAAGGTAGCCCAGAACAACGCAGTGAGGCCGAGTCAACTTTCCCGCGAGGCTCCCGAGCCGCAAGTCCTCTTCCACGCTCCGCAGCATCTCCGTGTGTTGCAGCTCGTGCAAACAGTAAGCCAGGTTAACTGAACGCAGAGACACCACGGCACCGCCGCTGACCAGGAGGCCTTGTAAAAACCCCGCTGCCCACGTCTTGAGGTATCCATCATCCTTGCTGAGGGCCAAAAGTCCAGCAAGAGGTTTGAGTGCTGTTGGACACAGCAAGCCTGCCAGGAAGCGCACGAACACATCCAAGTGGCCATCTTCAGCTTGCTGCGAGTGCTGAAAGGCGTTTCTGAAGTGGTTCTGGAAGCCGATCTTGGGCCAAGACATAGAGCTCTCCGAGAACAAGTCAAAGATGGCCCGTTTGGAGGAGGTGTAGTAGTAAACAGCAGCCAGGAACTCCTGCAGGGTCAGATGAGTGAACCGGTACGATGTCTGTAAAACTGACTCCTCTCGAACAAGAACTCCAGCTCCAAAACTGCTTTGGCTCAAGAGTACGTCGATGGCGTAGGCCCTGAGGTCCTGCTCCGTGAAAGTGTACTTGTGTTTGAGGAGACCGTAGAAAGCCAGGCGTCCGAGGTTCCCCAGCAGTTTGCGATTGCTCCCATGAAGCTGCTCGACTTTCACAGGCTCCCTTCCTCTTGGTTCACCCACCTCCGCTTTCATGCAGCAAAAATGGGCATACAGTTCCGTGCAAGTCTTCGGAAGGCCCTCCTGTGTTCCGCTCTGCATGATGTACAACAAAGTGTCAGCTACTAACCAGCAAATGCATGGTATGTAGCACATCACCATCAAAATCTTGTGAGCCTCCAAGTGCGCCCATATTTTGCCGGCAAAGTCCTTCTCTGAGAAGTGGTGGTTCAGGAAGACCTGGATGTCTTTTGGGCTGAACCCTGGGATCTCGGTCACTCGGTCAACCAGTCCCCCGGGAATGAGCGAGGCCACTCCAGGTCGAGAGGTCACCCAAATGGATACACTGGGGAGCAGATTCCCTCGGATGATGTTGGTAATCAGGTCATCAACTGGCACTTCCTTCTTTGGATCGCTGCACGAAGCCGCGTCAGAAAAGTTTAAAGTGCTGTGAAATTCATCCAAGCCATCAAGTATGAGCAATGTTTTGCAGGAGCCGCCGAGGACTAGACTGAGATCCGTCAAATGGGGAAATGACATCTTCACCAGCCTCTCGGCAGAAAGCTTCTCCAGCGAGTTCAGCTCACAAAACGTGAAGGGTAGGACGAAGCTGACGTCAGTGCAGACGCCCCCCAGGCTCCACTGTCTGACAAAGTGGCGCACCCAGGTCGTCTTGCCAATGCCTGCCACTCCGACTGTGAGGGAGACCCTGGGGGACAAACTGACCTGGGTCAGGGGCTCCAGCAGCTTTGCCAGGCCCAGCTGTCTGAGGTGATTTCTTTTCCCTCCTCGGGTCACCCCCACCTGCATCAGGTCGTGCTCCTTGAGCTGGAGGTCAGAAAGTCCGTCGACCAGAAGTAAAGTTCTAGCTGAGATGTTAAGTTTGGGGCAGCTGACCGAATCTCTTTCTCTGTACTGCTCGAATCTCTGTAGCAACACCTCTTTGTGCTCCTTCACCATGGTGTCTGCAGGAAAAGATAAAGTTTCCTTTTAGTGAGGAGAAAACTGTTAATGAACAAACGTCGACCTCAAGAGATAGGCCTCGTTTACACGTCAACGATTTCAGGAGAAAACACACAACTTTTCTTGTCTTTTGGATGCTTGCTTACACAATTTCTTTTTCCCCTGCTGGAGTAGATGGACAATAACGGTTTCAATGTTTCTGTCGCTGTCTTGTAAATGGACATTGCTTTCAGAATGTGAAAAGTTGCTTTTTTCACTTGAAGCATTGTTGTGTAAACAGGACCTATAATCTAACATTAGACAGCTTACCGTGGTTTAAAATCAGCTGAGCCGCTGGAGAGTCGGCGCTCTCGATGAAGCCCTGGAGGCTGTCCGAGCCCTGACTGCCCATCCCATCGACGATGGACGTCAGCATGTGAATCTGCTCCCGCAGCTGACCCGCTCCCTTGATCTTAGCTTCCTCGGCTGAGCTCAGCACGTCCACATTTCTCAGATGTGTTAACATCTCCTCCAGGAAGGACGCCGTGGTGAAACGTTGAAACTGGTCTCGATGCTTTGGCATCCAGCCAAGATCTAGATTAAAAAAAAAAAATGATGAGACACTTTTAAACTTCTGCAACACTAAAAAGAACAACTTCATCATATATAAGATAAACAGGAGTTTGTCTAATCAACCCTTCCAACAGCAAGTCAAATAAAAGGAGTAAAGTATCTGGAATTTCAGCATCAGATGAATCATAATTTGTGGAAAAGGTAGAGTTAGTTGTCATCAGTGAAGCAGTGAAAGTGATCCCTGACATTATGCAAAATATTACCAAGTGAAAAAAGATCGATGATAAAGCCAAGGGGCCCCAAGACAGAGCCCTGATGTACACCTGAGGTGAAGGGAAGAGCCGTGAGGGGAAGGATTTGAGTTGGATGAACAGAATACAGCCTGCGAGGTCAGAGTGGAACCAGTGGAAATTGGATTAGATCATTAATCCAATCCTAGTTTCAATCTGGATCAAACCTTCAGTTTAGGAACAATTGGCATAAAAGTTATAAGAACTACCTGATCCTGTATCAGAAAAGAGTTCCAAATCTGGATCATTTTGATCCAGATTAATTTTTTTTTAACAACTGGCCCCTGGGGATGATGTACTGGGAGGGAAGAGGTTGAACACCTGACATGTTGCTGGTCAGGACCTGCAGCTTTCCCGGTTGGAACATCAGCCTCACTTCGCCTTTCGGCTGGGAGCATCAGAGCTCGCATAAAAGATTAGTTTAGTTAGTAAGGAATTACACTAAAAAGACATGTTCATTATGGAGAGTTATAAGTTTAAATACGAACATGTGTTTCTGTGAGCATGTCAGCCTGCTGTTGAGTGCAAAACCCCATTACTTCTCAGTATATCATCAAAGACCTGCTGCCATGACTGGAGACCTTTAATGTTGCTTTCCATTAAATTGATTTCCAATAGCTGTCATAACGTGATGTGGGACTAATAGCATTCATTGCTCTATCATAAAGCATATGGGGATGTTTGTCGTGCAGACAGCACCTCTCAAATCATTAAGAACTGAACCTCGACTGCTCGCTCAAAACACTTCCAATATGTTTTGACCTCAATTCTTGTTTTACTTCATACGACGATGTTGCATGTTGTAGACATTTTACCTTATGCTGACAAAATCATCTTTATTGTTATATTTTAATCTCAAGTGTATTAACATTAAACCCTTCATATTCGCTGTGGCTCGTACAAAGTATATTTCTACCCTGATGCTTCTTCATTCAAGTGTTTTTCGGATTTCTGCTCAAACTAAAACAATTTAATGTTTCACTCATCAAAAGCTAATTGTTAGAATACGCACACTCACATCCTGTAATAGTCTCAAAGGGGTTTTGACGTCTTGACTCTAAGTATCCATCAGAAAAGGAATTTTTTTTATTAAATGCTGTGAACCTTTCTGTATTAATGTTATACGGTGAAGCGTTCATTGTTCATGATCTTTTGAAGAATGCAGCTGTGTCATTTCTTTATATTAGTAATTTAGATCAAATACTTAGAAATAGAAATTACAAGCTGTGCACAGTCTGATATTTTTATAACCTTTTCTGGGCCCATAGGGAACAGTTGTGTATTGTTGGCTATTTCAAAGAATTCCTGAATGAGGCCTATTATTCATGAACATGTCACGACATTTGAAGTTTTTTTTATAAAATCGTCTGCGTGAAAGTGGCTCAGGCTTTATATATGTAATCTTTTTTTTCCCATTTTCAGAAATGAATTGGAAAGATTACTGGGGCGCATTAACATTTGGGCCGATCACTGATTCGAAACACACGGCGCTGATCAAGCTGCGATACAATTCTGACAATGTCAGAAATTTTGGTTTGATCGTGACTGCTGCAGTGACCGACATCGGCTGACTGATCAGTGAAAAGGCTTGTGGTCTTTCTTCACAAAATGAGAATATAAGCCTACAAATTCACTAATAAACCAACTACAATCAGATGCATTTTGAATTTTGACTATCAATGTTAAATGTTTTATCTTATTCTTAAGTGTTCAGGGGAGCTGGTGGGTTTTGTCAGGATACTGTTTTGTTTTTTTGTTTTTTGGATTTGAGGATGTTGAGTCCCAAATTAATGAGAAAGTTTTAAGAAAAGTTCTGAAACATGCTGCCCTTTATGAGGCGAGACAGGATTTCCTCACAGGAAACCGATATGAGCGGACGTGGTTTTAGCAGCACACTGATGAGGGGCGTCTCGGTTTAGAATCTATGTCTGATGTAACAATCGAAAGCACGACTGTCCAGTCCAGCCCTGCAGAGTGTGTTAAAATAACAAAGAACACACATTCTCAGATAAAGTAAATGCTGTTAGGGGGTACAAGACTCCTGTTTACCGAGTCTTCATGAGGATTTGTTGTCGTCTCACATCCACATTGAACCCGTTACCTTGTGGCTCAGACGCCGTCGAGGTCGACCGGGACGTGGACTGCAGGTCCACATAGCAGTCATCCTGCCACGTAATGCGTTTGCTCCGGTCCAGAATAGAATCATAATGTGCCTTCCTCTCCATGGGACAGTTAGAGTGTTCCTTGTTTCTCCTCCACCAGTTTCTATCAGTGAAAGGCAGACAGAAAACTTAATTTCAACCATGTACGGATTAAGAAAAATAAGTCACAGTCTGATATGACAGGAGGTGATGAAGATAAGTAAGGACAAACTTCCAAAATGTGAATGTGTTGTTTGATGTGTCTGAGTAAAACATTGCTGATGCTTTTACAAAAGCAACATGATAGAAATGGATCAACCTACATGAGGCTTTGTTGGAAAACATGACCTCTTCAACAGATGAACCTACAGAGAATTAGTAAGGTCACTTATGAGACATTAAAGCTCCTGGAAACCATGTTAGGCATTATGGTTTTCATCCGTTCTATTTAAGAGACCTCCATTAGAAGCCTTCCCTACATCGGCCGAAGCATATGAGATTGCAGCTTGACATGTTTTTTATGAGTCACACAGTTTCCAGGCAGAGTGAAGGGAGATGAGTGCACTACAGCAGCTACGACTGAAAAAACATCCGCAACAAACATTTACCTGGAGGACTTTCAACCAGATGTCTGAGAAAAAAACCTTTCAGGGTGTGTATCTTGTACTTGTCTTTCTCAGCAGCAAACTTGAAAGCAATCCACAGATCATCAAAAACATTTGATTCTGTGGCCTTTATTTCATGCCTCAAACAACGTTATGACTTGTGTCTGTGTTTGTGATCATGAAAAAATATTAAAATGGAATAATTTTCCAACATTTGATGCACATAATTCCAGAATTATGACTTCTGTGTCCATTCTTGTTTTTAGACCCAGTGATTAACGAGCACACGTCAAAGGCAGTTTTGAGACGTTGACTACCATGGAGCAACACTGTGTTCTCCGTAGAGGTCGAGCTCCTGTGCTCTCAAGTTAGTCCAGGTTCCATAGAGATTCCCACTGAGAGAGGAAACTATATATATGTGGAGACAGTGTTGATGGCAAACATGTCAGAGGTTTTTTTTTTTTTTTTTTTTTTTCTGAACTGAGCTAATGAGAAGCTCTTCCTGTGTGGTTTCTAAATGATCACATAACGACCCACAAAGGAAGCAAACCCAGGAAAGTTTGTCCCTTAAGTCAGTCTACTAATTTAGAGAATGGGTGAGATGCAGAGATATAATCACACAATGATAAACAGTCACAGCATAATGTGTTTATATATATATATATATATATATATATATATATATATATATATATATATATATATATATATGTATATATATATATATATATTTATTTATTTATTTATATATATATATATGTGTACATATATGTACACATTAAGAAAATCAACAACATTGCAGGAGCAAATTAAAGCAAGTCAGTCAGTCTAAGCTGCAAAAATGTGAAATCTCAATTAAAACTGATATTTGAAAGTCTTTTCTGAACACAAAGCAGTTTTTAAAAGCTCACCATGGGTTTGACCTCCAGAGAGTGATGGTTTCAGGAACTTTCCATGCAGACAATTCAAACGACGACATTAATTCTCCCCGGTCTCCGACACGACTGAGCAGAAGACAGCCACCAAAAGACAGTCATCATGAAGTCTGCAACTCTCTCTATATGTGTCTGGATGCCGCAGCTCCTTCCTGTGCATGCCGTCTGCCTTCCTGCGCTGTGGTTAGCAGGTTGAATGCGCACGCTCTCCACTCTGTCGCCTGCAACCTGAAAGCTCTGCACAGCACAAGTCTCTGCGATTCAGCGAAATGACAACTGAAGGAAGAGGCCTGCAAAACACATGAGGCAGAAGTTCATACCGTAAGTGTAATTCTCCGTGAAAAGCCACAACAAATAAGCTCCAACAGAGACAGTGACACAGTGTGGAGAAGTGAAAAGTGCAGCAGTCATTACAGAACTAAAGAGAGACTGTGTATCAATATCGAAATGAGATCAGAGACGAAACAAAGCCGAGGGAACTCTCGAGCGTAGTTGTGGAAGTTTTTAATTCAGCCCTCCAACAGTGCATCACATCTGACGGAAAACCAACGAGGAAGAGGGTAAAATACAGTCCAGTGTTTCATGCATCACGCTGTTCAGTATGAGTCCACGTTTTGGCGTTGGTTTCACGGTGGTGTTAGGTGCCGATCTGCGATAATGAATCGGATGTTACAAAAACAGACATGATTTCAGTACAAATGTTGCAATAACTTGTTTTTTTTTTTTTTCCTGCGTCTCGTAGCGGAGGGACGGAGATATCTCACCAACAGTCCACACATCAGGAGATGTCTCATCGTGACAGGCATTTCTCTGCACCATGAAATACATCAAAAACAAAAACAGCACAAGGAAAAAGTTCAGTTCCAAAAAACAACTTTTGCTTTATGCCACTTGGAACATTGATATTTTCATACTTAAAACCAAACAGTAGCTTCATCTGAGAGGAAACAGAAGTGAAACAATGAGATTGTGCCATGTTGGAAAAAGTGATCTCAAGACAGAAAATAATCCCAGAATACATTTTCCTCTCTGAGTTCAAGAATGATTATTTATGTCTTCATCAAAATGGATTATTGGACTATTTTTACCACAAATCCTACAGAAAGAAATGCCATTCTGGAATCATTTCAAAGGCTTTTTAAATAAAGTGAAAATATTCCAACATGACGAGGTCGTCCAATCTCTTTAAAGGGAACATATAATGCTTTTTTCACTTTGAGGAGTTTCTTATAGTAGTATGTTGTGTTGCCGTCGCCTCATTATGACGTTCAAATTTGAAAATTGTCTGTTTCCTCCCTGTCTTGCTACACCGCATTTTGTGAAAATGTCTGCCGGAACAGTCGAGTTTGAGTTGGGTCCGCTTATCCTGAAATAAGCGAATTTAACTCCTCCCTCTGACTGTGTCCCCACCGTGTGTGTGTGTGTGTGTGTGTGTGTGTGTGTGTGTGTGTGTGTGTGTGTGTAAGCGTGGGCGTGGCCAGATGCGTTTAGGTGCATATCGGGAAGCAGAATCAGAAACAGCCTGTTCTGAGGAGGACATCCTTTAGACTGCTGAAACTCCGAACAAAGGATGAATTTGGGGTGAACAAATTTAAACACTAAGTTTTTGGGCTTCTGAGACCGATATGACATGACTGATAAATAGCATAATATGTCCCCTTTAAGTCAATTTTCCAAACGCTAATCTGAATTAAAAAAAAAAAAAATAATATAAAAAAAAAAGTAGCATTTTAGATTGCCATCAAACACTTGCATATCTCGGATTCGGGCAATCATGGCTTTACTGTTCCTGTAGCAGGTGAGAAACCAGTGGATTAAATAACACGCAGGTCAAAGGCACAGGAGAGGCGAGCATCTATACAAAAAAAAAAAAAAAAACTACATCAATCTCACACTTTGTCCATTGAGGATATGTAAACAGCTTGCTTTTAGCAAGCACACAGAAGAGGTTAAAGACAGGCAACACGAGTTAGCAAAAATTCACAGTTTAAGGTCGATTGAACACAGAGCAGGAAATCGACCCATTTTAGGGAAAGAATGGAAAAAAACAACAAGAAAACTGAAATTCAGAAAGGACTTGTGGTCGTACAACCCGTTGTTAAATTGATCATAAGCAAAGTTTTAAAAACAGTAAAATGAAGAAGTCACCAAAAAAATGACCAGTCAGAATTCTTCTTTTTTTAACTTCCTTCTCCCTTTAAGTACTGCCAGCACTGCTCGCGGGCAGCTGCTGCACATCCTTAGAAAAATACCATACTATGTTGGGCTTTAAAATTTGGGCTGATCGTGTGGAAATGGGGCCATGAAATAACAGACGGCACGCACCGCGTGCAGCCGCGTCGTTAGCAGGCGATTAAGCAAATGATTTTCATCGGCGCTCTTCCGGACACACGGGGAAGGACACTTGGTGGCGTTCATCTCAAGGCGGCTGCACGCTGCAGGTCAGGCCTGCGACTGAACTCCGTCTCTCGCCCTCGCTGCTGAGGAGCTCCAACGGACGCAGGCGGGATCGGAGCAGGCTCAAAGCCTGGATTATAGATCCGACAGGCCCTCTGCGTGTTCGTTCAGCTCCATGGTGTAATAGTCCAGAGGGCGCCTGGGAAGGCAGAGGCAACATCAACACCCCAACACGTCGTGTAATATATATAAAGCCGTCTGCATAAGTCATTCCTCACCTCCTCCTGTAGAGGTAAGTAAACAGAGCGGCTCCGAGACCCAGCAGGACGAGCACTGCGACGAAGAGCCCGATCTGGAGCCCCAGGGCAGAGGCTGGGAAATCAAACAAACGCTCAGAGTTAATATGTCAAACAGCTAATTTCACTTCAGAGCAGCTGTGTGGAGATGTGGCCACAAAGGACTCACTGGTGAAATCTTCTGGGTTTTGGTTGTGTTACCCTGCAAACAGGGGAGTCAAACACATTTGATTTGGACTGCATAGACCTTGTATTGATTTGGCACTTTATTTTGAAACAAAATCCAACAAAAGGAAATTCTTCCTCTGTGTTTGATTCCCAATCAAGACGCTCCAGTAAGAAATCAGTCGCTGCAGGAAGTCATGACGCTGAAACTTCAACAATTACTTAAAATTCAACTTTACAACCGATTGTTTGGACTGATGAATGCGTTACGTTATGGGCTGAACACTGCCTTGAAATACAGAACAACAGAATTTTGAAAATGCAATTCAAAGTGTGATTAATCATGAATAACTGAGGAAATAATGCAACTAATAATGGTTGAAAAAATTGTTTGACAGCACTAGTTACAGCACTTTGACATAAATCATCTACAGAAAGGCTGCACGCAGGTTTTGTAAGACAGGATACAACAGTCTAGCCCCGCCCATCAATGGTGTTCCGTTCTGAAGCTCCTATTTTGAAAGAAAAAAACTTTATCAAGCCATTTATTGACGGAGACGACAGACAGTTTAAAGGGAATGTTTCTTCAATGACAGGTGAAAAATGGGACTGATTTTAACTAGTTTTATGGTAAATTTCTTACTTATTGTACCTTTAGGAGGCATGGCTGCATTGTCTGTAAAAGCACTATATTAGGATCTGTCCTACTATCTGAGCCTTAATGGGGTTTTTTTTCCAGCAGCAGCAGGTTAATGGTGTTCTGAAAATACAGTAAGGTCATGAACAGCAACACAGAGGTGAAGTACTTCAAAATCTGAATTTCCCCCTGATATCCAATGAAATATCTACTCATTGCTCGTGGGTTGGAGTTCTTCTATGTTCTTCCTATGAGTGCATGTGTTTCCTTCAGGTACTTCAGTTTCCACATACAACCAGAAACTGGGATTATGAATGAAAATTGCTTCAGGTGTGTCCATCAAATTAGGAGAATTACAGGAGTTCAAGGAGTGTAGTTAGAAAAATCAGACTTTTAAATGATAACAAAATCATCACGGAACAACCTTGTGCAACAAAGATTTGGGGATTTCCCTGTCTGATCTGATTTTTCATGAAAAAAGTAGGGCTGGAGATGTTTTTCACCAAGTTTCTGATCCTTTTCTGAATATTTAAATTTAAACTGGAGCTAAATGGAACCCTGCAACCTGTGAATATGTCTGCAGGCGGTGAATACTCCTGAAGTTCTGTAGATTTTCAGTCCACACTTATCCAACAAGTGATGCATTCAAGATATAAGATGTAAGATATAAATACAGGAGCACTTAGGGCTGCCCATCAGGTATCAGGAGTATTTAGAAGAAGAAGAAGAAAAAAAAAGAAAGAAATCGACTGAATAGGCGGCTCTAACCTGTGCTTGTATAAAGGCCGGTGGTGGGAGAGGAGCAGGCGTCCCCCCGAGTGGACGAGTGGTTCATGTGCGACGTCTGGACGATGAGGGCCTTCTGGTGGTCCGACAGCGCGTGGATGTTCCCCGACACCCGCAGCCAGCCGGACACACAGGAGAAGTTCGCTCCTGGGAAATAGAGAATGGGTTTTACACTGGGTTACACCTGATTAAAGGAAAGAACCACAGATAAACTGAAGCGTTGAGAAAGCGTCTCACCGCGGAGATACAAGGCAGAGATGCCGCAGTGACACTTCTGCTCCAAGTAGTCGGCCACCTCGGCGACCCGTCGCCCGTGAATGACGCTGCTGCAATCTGAGGCAAAGAGGACAATGAAACCTGATGACTTCTCCAAAATCAAACTATGACTGCTCCTGCAGGCGAAAAACCACGACTTTAATGGACGCCTCACCTCCCGACTGCTCCGGCCAGTCTTTGGCCTGAGGTCTGAGGCACAGGTCGATCTGGCTGGAGTAGGCGGAGCTGGGACACACGTTGGCGCCGTGAGGCGTCGGCGAGGAGCTGGTCCAGGAGGAGGGGCTCCTCGCCTCGCAGCACGAACACCGGCTGAGCGACACGGGGCCGTCCTCCACTGACCTGCACACCATTGTACATTATTGTCAATGTACAAAAAGCTATACGGTCAATCTGAGACCCGTGAAACATCACGACTCCCGAGTCACAGTAGGCCTGTGGTCTTGGTTTCTCTAAGCTGCACCAATTAAATATCAGCAGGAATTTAAAAAAAATAAACACTGGTTGGCAAATGTGGAAAGGAAAGGAGGCTCTGAACAAGATTCCAGCTGGGTGTGTCTAATTAAACACTTTACAACATGAGGGGGAAAAAAGCTTTGGATTTCTTCTGTTTTAATGAACCGATGTGAATCACTAACATGCATAAAAAAAACAAGAACATCTGCGTGTTCTGACAGATTTCAGGAGTACATGTAATTAAAAAAACAAAAAACTACATGGAGACTTTTAAATGATGCTGCCATTCGTGATCTTCTTCTTCCTTTATGTCCCCCAGCACGCCACCGTGGGAGGGGAGGGAGGTGATCAGTCCCTGATGGGCCTCAGGTTTTTGATTCTTGTTGAACTTTTCCCACTCGGGCCCCATTCATATGACGTCTGAAGTGACAACTCATCGTTTTAGCTTGTTATTGTAGTTAGTTAGTGTTTGGGCTCTACTAGGCAGCAGGACAACGTGTTCCTCTCCAAGTTGATGTGCTAAAGCACAAAAAAATATCCAAATATAAGGATTTGAAATAGTTTGACAAACATTTTCATCTCTGAAACTCTGGTGTCTTTCGAGTGTGTAGTGACCAATATATTGATCAAAACTGGTTGAATTACTGCTAGAGGCTCATGCTGGTTCTGACAGATGATAGAGAAGCCCAAGCATCAAATATCAGCTATAGTTGATAAATTTATATGATTACATGGGAATTCTCTACTTATAAGCCTGATTGTATCGTAAACATACAAGTAGACCTGTGCCACAGACTTTACACTGAGAGTGAAAACAGTCACTGTGTTTTAAAGCTGCCAGAGCCTGGTTTACCTCAGAGCTGGGATCACTTGTCTCCCTCTGCTGGCGGACAGAGAGGAAAGCAGCTGCTGGCTCTCACTGAAAACCAGCACGTCTCTGAGGCTGGAGTTGGTCAGAGCGGCGCCGGCTCTGCAGATGCTGAACAGGTCGTAGCAGAGGACCACGGCCCCCCGAGCCGGCACCGTGGAGCCCTCGGGGATGCTCTGATCTGGGCAGCAGAGAGACGAGGGGAAGGATGACAGTGAGAGGAAGCATAATGCAAGAAAATTGCGGTGGGAAAAGACTGTAATGACCTGCAGTGGACACGTTTCCAACCACGTAAAATCCATCCGGGTCGATGGATCCGGTCAGAGGCAGAGCGATGACCGTCCCACTGCGCTCCTGGTCGAACACCGACAGCACCAGGCCTCGCAGGTCGGTCAGAGGAGGCCCCCGCAGCTCCACGAAGGCCCTCTGCTGGCTGTGATTGGTCCAGAGGCTGCTCGCCACCTCGCTGATGAGCACGTCCTTCGGGGCGGGCGGAGGGCGGGGGCAGCTGTTCTCTCTCAGAGGCGTGGGTGGAGCCACCTTGATGGATCGATACATAATCTGTGTTTAGAACCTGAACAACTCACCTGCTTCTGCTTCCTATTCGTACTCACAGAGAAAGCGGACAGGTCGTAGGGGTAAAGGCCCCGGCAGCGGCTCAGGGACTCATCTCCGGGCAGGACGTCCGGGTCCTCCAGCAGCGGCAGCTGCCCCGGTGTCAGGGCTTTGCTCAGCTCCTGCGCCTCCACGTCCGACCCCCTCTGCCGGTACACCACCGCGTCCAGCAGGCCTCTGGTGGGGATGCCCCTCTGCGTGGCGGACGGCGGGCCGAAGGGGCTGCGGTAGAGCGCCACGGCGTCCGGTCCGTTCTGGATGGTGTTGGGAGGCAGCCGCAGGGACGGCGCCGGCACCAGCCGGTCGCTACCCAGCAGGAAGTACCCTCTGGAGGTGGTGAAGTGTCCGCTCAGGCTGATCTCCCTGTAGGGTTGGTTATTGTGTGCGCTGAACAGAAGTATCCAGATGCCCTGCAGCGAGACTCTCCGGCCGGACGGGTGCCACAGCTCGATGTACTCGCCGTCTTCAGCCGCCCCGGGCGTGTCGGTGTTCAGCTCATTGATCAGAAAGTCGCTGTTCCCCCAGGGCGGGAGGTGAGGCGCCGAATCCGTGCCTCCTGGAATCACTGGAGGAGAAAGGAAAGCATTTATTAGGCAGCGTAAAAGACACTGGCTTTTTCTGCAATGCAGCACAACTGAAGTGAAGTGAGTTTATCCAGACAACTGAACACGGTTTATAAAACACAGAAGTAGTCTGGTCCCAAGTCTTAAGTTCCATCCATCCATCCATCCATTTTCTAATGCTTATCCGGGGCCGGGTCGCGGGGGTAGCAGTCTCAGCAGGGATGCCCAGACTTTGCCGTCCCTAGACACTTCCTCCAGCTCCTCTGGGAGGATCCCAAGGCGTTCCCAGGCCAGCCGAGAGACATAGTCTCTCCAATGTGTCCTGGGTCTTCCCCGGGGTCTCCTCCCAGTGGGACATGCCCGGAACACCTCCCTAGGGAGGCGTCCAGGAGGCATCCTGAACAGATGCCCGAGCCACCTCAACTGGTTCCTCTCGATGTGGAGGAGTAGCGGCTCTACTACGAGCTCCTTCCTGGTGACTGAGCTCCTCACCCTATCTCTAGGGAGCGCCCAACCACCCTACGAAGGAAACTCATTTTGGCCGCTTGTATCCGGGATCTTGTCCTTTCGGTCATGACCCAAAGCTCATGACCATAGGTGAGGGTGGGAACATAGGTTGACTGGTAAATCAAGAACTTTGCCTTTCGGTTCAGCTCCTTCTTCACCACAACGGACCGATACAATGACCGCATCACTGCAGCCACTGCACCGATCCACCTGTCAATCTCACGCTCCATCCGTCCCTCACTCGTGAACAAGACCCCAAGATACTTAAACTCCTCCACTTGAGCCAGAGTCTCTCCACCATCCTGGAGGGGGCAGGCCACCTTCTTCCGGTCGAGGACCATGGCCTCGGATTTGGAGGTGCTGATCCTCATCCCTGTCGCTTCTCACTCAGCTGCGAACCGCCCCAGTGCATGCTGTAGGTCCGGGTTTGATGAAGCCAACAGGACAACATCATCTGCAAAAAGCAGAGATGAAATCCTGTGGTTCCTGAACCGGACCCCCGCCGGCCCCTGGCTGCACCTAGAAATTCTGTCCATGAAGATTATGAACAGAACCGGTGACAAAGGGCAGCCCTGCCGGAGTCCAACATGCACCGGGAACAGGTCCGACTTACTGCTGGCAATGCAGACCAGACTCCTACTCCGGTCATACAAAGACCGGACGGCCCTTAACAAGGGGCCCCGGACTCCGTATTCCCGGAGCACCCCCCACAAGACATAACGAGGGACGCGGTCGAATGCCTTCTCCAAGTCCACAAAACACATGTGGACTGGTTGGGCGAACTCCCACGAACCCTCGAGCACCCCATGGAGGGTATAGAGCTGGTCCACTGTTCCACGACCAGGACGAAAACCGCATTGTTCCTCCTGAATTCGAGGTTCGACTATCGGTCGGATCCTCCTCTCCAGTACCCTGGCATAGACTTTCCCAGGGAGGCTGAGGAGTGTGATCCCCCTATAGTTGGAGCACACCCTCCGGTTCCCCTTTTAAACAGGGTAAACACCACCCCGGTCTGCCAATCCAGAGGCACCGTCCCCGACCGCCACACGATGTTGCAGAGACGTGTCAACCAAGACAGTCCCTGCACATCCAGAGACTTGAGGTACTCAGGGCGAATCTTGTCCAGCCCCGGTGCCTTGCCACCGAGGAGCTTACCAACCACCTCGGTGACTTCAGCTTGGGTGATGGACGAGTCCACCTCTGAGACCTCAGCCTCTGCTTCCTCCATGGAAGACGTGGCGATGGGACTGAGGAGGTCCTCGAAGTATTCCTTCCACCATCCAACAATATCCCCAGTTGAGGTCACCAACTCCCCACCTCCACTGTAAACAGTGTTGGCGGAGACCTGCTTTCCCCTCCTGAGGCGCCAGACGGTTTGCCAGAATTTCTTCGAGGCCGACCAGTAGTCCTCCTCCATGGCCTCCCCGAACTCCTCCCATACCCGAGTTCTTGCCTCCACAGCCACTTGGGCTGCAGTTCGTTTGGCCTGCCGGTACCCGTCAGCTGCTTCTGGAGTCCCATGAGCCAGCAAGGCTAGATAGGACTCCTTCTTCAGCTTGACGGCAGCCCTTACTTCTGGTGTCCACCACCGGGTTCAGGGGTTGCCGCCACGACAGGCACCAGAGACCTTACGACCACAGCTCCGAGTAGCTGCTTCGACGATGGAGGTGGAGAACATGGTCCACTGGGACTCAATGTCCCCAGCCTCTCTCGGGACATGAGAGAAGCTCTCCCAGAGGTGGGAGTCTAAAACCATGCTGACAGAGGGTTCCACCAGATGTTCCCAGCAGACCCTCACAACGCGGTCTGTCCGGTTTCCTTCTCCGCCAGCGAATCCAAGTCACCACCAGGTGGTGATCAGTCGACAGCTCTGCTCCTCTCTTCACCCGAGTGTCCAAAACACGCGGCCGGAGGTCAGATGACACGACAACAGAGTCGATCATCGACCTCTGACCTAGCGTGTCCTGGTGCCAAGTGCACTTATGAACCCCCCTGTGCTCGAACATGGCGTTTGTTATGGACAAACTGTGTCCACAGAAGTCCAATAACAGAACACCACTCAGGTTCAGATCAGGGAGGCCGTGCGTCCCAGTCACCTCCTCCAGGTCTCACTGTCGCTGCCCACGTGAGCGTTGAAGTCCCCCAGAAGAACAATGGAGTCCCCAGTCGGAGCACTGTCCAGCACCCCTCCCAGGGACTCCAAGAAGGCCGAGTACTCTGCACTGCTGTTCGGTCCGTATGCCGATGCAACAGTGAGGCACCTGTCCCCGACCCGAAGGTGCAGGGATGCGACCCTCTCGTTCACTGGGGTGAACTCCAACACATGGCGACTGAGCTGTGGGGCTATAAGCAAACCCACACCAGCCCACAGCCTCTCATCACCGGCAACGCCAGAGAAGTGGAGAGTCCAGCCCTTCTCGAGAAGTTGGGTTCCAGAGCCCCGGCTATGTGTGGAGGTGAGCCCGACTATATCTAGCTGGTATTGCTCAACCTCCCTCACAAGCTCAGCCCCCCCCCCCCCCCCCCCCCCCCCCCCCCCCCCCCCCCCCAACGAGGTGACATTCCATGTTCCTAGGGCTAGTCTCTGTGTGCCCCAACCCCAGGAGTCTTAAGTTACAGAAGAAAAAAAAATGTCCTCAAAAACCACACAGAAACTGAAAAAAAGGGTTGATGGATGTAAAGAAGGAAACGTTGGCATGATGACTGACATCTCTTCTCTCGGATGAATTTGAGACGTTGCCGTTTTGTAGCCGATGCAGATCACATCCAGCTCGAAAAACATATTTAAAGGAAATCCTTTCTCAAAGTGCAATTTAAAATCAATAATAAGAGTCTGACCTGTTAGCAAATGATGCTCCTCACATCAATCTGCAGCAACAGCAATCAAAAATCACATTAATTAGATTTTTTTTCTCCACAGTGGACTTGTATCTGTAGGATTTGATTTTTCACCGAGCTTAAGAAGTCCAAAACTGTGTTTCTGGGGTTAAATTTTTATTTAGATTTTATTTGTGTACAACAAATTGAGGAAACAGGATATACACAGTGCAGCGAGGTTCTAAGAGCTTTAAATTCAATGGTGAAAAAGTTGTGTTTGATCAGTTGTTTTTCAAATGCGTCTATCTTTATGCTGTCGAGAGATTCAACCATTTTTGCGGAGAGCTGGAGCTATTACATAACCATCAGTGGGAAACTGTGTTAATATTTAACACGGCCTACAGCAGCCTGAGGACGGTGGCAGCGAGGCTCGAGTGGAGCGTCTTCCCACAGGCCGTCCGGGTGCTGAATGGGAACAGCGCTCGCGGCGGCCGCCTCCTCCCTCCAACAACAGCCCCAATCAAACCATAAAGACGGCCATGTCCCGTAAAGCCCAGTCACATTCCTCCTTTTCCTCTGACACAAAGTAAACGCCAACTTTACTGTCACTCTGACTTTAACCCCGACATGAACAAAACAGCCTCTCTCTTTCTCAGGATCTCAGTTTCAAACACAGAAGCCAACATTAAAAATCACAAAATGTTTCATATTTATCTTTCAAAAAGCATCTCAGAAAGGTGTTTAATCCGTGCAACATGGTTCAAAGATGATCCAGTATCTCATACATGCAACAAGTCATCGCATTTTGAAACATCACAGTTTATATTTTCAAGAAAAGAAGAAACCGATTTCTGAGTCTGACCTTAATATAAGCTTTTAATCCAGGGCAGTCAAACGCCCCTTCAAGTCATCAGTTCACCTCAAAAGCATTTTTGTACTGTGACATGAAACCCAGGAGGAGAAAAAGCCGTCTGAGCATGAGGAGAACATGCAGACTCCACACTGACTCCCAATTCAGCAGCGTTTTCATGATGACAACCTTCATTTAATTCAACAGGCTTGTAACACAACAGATTTTAGGTTTCATTTCTCTTAAAAGTCGAGTTTACTCTCGGTTCTCTGTCATTTCCAATATTTCTCTCCCTCCTTCTGCCTTGAACTTCCTAAATTAAGATTATAAATAGATAATAACGTCAGCACAGTCTCCTCCACAGATTCACTTTGCAAGAATAAAGAGAGAAACTTATTCAACTCATCCTAATAGGCACGTCTACACATGTTCCCTTTGTCATCTGTGTTTAACTACTGACAACAAATTTATCCTGGCAGACGACTCAGCTTTAGTTTCCCACGGTCTGGATTCATATTGTTATCTGTGAGAATTAGCTGTAGGTAATCTTTATTCAAGATTTTTCCTCGACTAAAAAAAAAAAAAAAAGTTGGTATTAACCAAAGCCGTAATGAAACATGATTCAAAACCACTATGAGTAAACTTTGGGTCACGACAGAAGGCATCTAATCTAATTCAGGTTAAAAAACGAAGTCCTTTGCATCTTAAGACAGCTTACCCAGACTGTGAGGGCAGATCTTCGGCCAGGGGCACTGGTTGGGCTGCCCGGGGGTCTGTGGGGCTTCCCAGAAGATGCCAGGGTCTCTGGCCCAGGTGGCCACGCCACAGCGGCTCAGGTGGAAGCCTCCTTCCCTCAAGCTGAACAAACGAGAATATTCTCAGAACAAATTTCCCTTTGAATTTGAATTAAATTCACTTCACGATGCCGTCCAAAATGATAGAAATCAGTCAATCGAACAGAGAGGCAGACAGCCACACTGACTCAGGTAGTTCAGGATTACCGATTAACTCACAGCCATGTTTCTGGACTGTAAATAAAACCATTTATAGAAGAGTTTTGGCTACGTGTTTGTCGTGACTCTGGTTTATCAAGGTCGTTCTGACATTTTTAGCTTTTATTTAATGTCTTCATAATGTCACTGAATCTGAGACTAATATCGTAGAAGAAAAGTCCACAACATTCTCGTCAGCCTGTCGCTCTAAATAAAACTATTGTCATTATAAAGTCTGAAAATGGTACAAACTGCATACATTGACACTTGCTGTTAGAAGTTAGTTGAACTCACAAATACATTTAGGTACAAGATCTTGTGGAATTTTATCTGACAAAGGAGATGTTTTATTATATCTATGTTGAATTTGCTGTTCTGAATTTCATGAAAAAGACTTGTTCTCTTCAGTAATATCCTGCTGTGTCATGGTGGTTGGCAGATGTGAGCGAGAGTATGTCAGTATCAGTGTTTTGTTGCATTTGTTTGTCGTGTCTGGTGTTCATCGTCCTTGAACTATTTCACACAATATTGTACCGCTTGCATTTAAAATTGCACTTTAAAATTCAAAAAATTTCACACTTGAGCTTCTGTATGTTAACACTGAGAAGATTTATCAGCTGTGACAGTGAAAGGATATGTAACTCCTGCAGGATGCATGCATTTCTGTGTGGACTGAGCACAGCCGAACGGCTCGGTTTCAGACTCAAAATAAGAAGGAAAAACTTTCTCCCCGACAGAATGGGGTCTTTAAATAGACTCAAGTGAATCAAAGTGTTTTTGAGTCAGTATGACTAAGATGCTGCTTCAGTCCGTTTCCCCCTCTGTGAAGAGGAACAAAGATCACAAGCTGACCCACTCGACCCGCTTAGAAAAGCTGCTTTTACGGAGTGTGGGGCATTAAAAAACGGCCAAAGAAAGCTGCTGTCGCTTCAGAATAAATATTTCACTACACAGGGACAAAGTCATGCTACCTGTTGCTCAGCTGGTAAGGCTGCCTGCCGGGGATGAGCGTCTCCGTGAGGTTGGCGCTCGGCTTGTTTCCAGGCCCGGCGAACACGAAGGCATCTAACGGCTGAGTCTGGCTCAGCGGACTGTGCACGGGGAAGTCGGCGGCTCTGCCGGCGTAGACGGCCACCGCCCCGGACTCGTCTCCTGTGAGGAAACCACCACAGAGAGAATTCACTCGGAATGAAGCAGTCATGAAGGATCGTGATCAAGCCTGGATAAAGAGCTGACGGACACAGACCTTTCATGTAGTTCCTGTCGATGTTCACAGAGATGAGTCCATTTCTGGAGCTGTCCACATCTACGTCCATAACGACGCTGACTCGGTCTAGCTTTCCGTCCCACACCACCAGCACCAGGGGACCCGGAGCCTCCGTCAGCTCCACGAACCCCTCCACCTGGCCTCCGCCCAGCTTCAGCTCGTTGATGTAAGGGATGGTGGCTGCGGCGGCCGGAGGGGTGCAGTTGTTCCGCTGACCGGGGGAAGGCGAGGACACCTGGAAGCCCCACCGGTCCTCAGACAGCAGACAGCGCTCGATGGACTCGTCCCCCTCCAGGGTGGTCTCGTCCTCCACAAACGCCTGCTCCCCGGGCGTCAGTATCTCGGCCAGGAGCTCGGCGCCGCCCGTGCGGCGGGTCATGTAGACGACGGCGTCCACCATCCCGACGGCGGTGACGTTCATCTTCTCGCTGTAGCGAGCGGCGGACGTGTGGTAGAGGACGATGGCGTCCGGGCCATTCTGGACCGTGTTCGGAGGCAGGAGGATGGCCGGTTTGGGCAGCATGTCCACCGAGCCCACCAGGAAGAAGCCCCTGTCGTCCGTGCTGTGGCCCTTGAGGTCCAGCACCTTGTAGGCCACGTTCCCGTTCCCGTTGTAGAAGACGAGGGTGTAGCCGTCCAGGGACGCCCGCTGCCCGCCGGTGTGGTACAGCTCCACGAACTCGGTGGTGTCCAGCCGGGGGTTGTCCGCGTTGATCTCGCTGATGATGAGGCAGGGGTCACCGCTGGCCGACAGCGCCAGGACCAGGCAGGCGGCACAGGCCAGCATCAGCACCATGGTGGACGGGCTTCCTTCTGAAATGCCTGCAAGAAATGAAAATAAAGGAGTCAACAACCCTCATCCGGATGAGGCCGGCTGCGATGAAATGTCAGTGTTACGGTAAAGAGCAGACTTATGAGAGGAACCTATCATGAATGACTCCTCTATGAGGAGGCTGACACTGGGAATGCACGTCTTCTGCATGAGTCACCAAATGTTGCGAAACACACTCCAGCAGATGGAAACTTTACATGAAACCGTCAAACGCTTCCGATGGGAGTCTCAAGGCAAACAATAACCTGTTCTGTTTTGGGGAATTAAATGCAATTTGGTTCTCGGATCTCATGTCTGGAGCCTTTCTTTTTTTTTTTTTTTTTTTTTTCCAAACCTTCGCTTTGGAGATGTAAAGTGGCTCCGAGCAGGAGAGCGAAATAAACCGGCTGAGAGCTTAAACTGTTCCAGTTTCCACACAGTTATTCCGGTCACGGCGGGGCTGCTATGCATGCATCTTTCCGTCGAAAAAAAAAAAAGAAAAAAGAAGGGGGCTGTCAATCTGCTTTCTATCAGTGGAACACCGGCTGCACGGAGCGGCTGCACTCACTGCTTCCCCGCGGTGGTCCTCGGTCCGGCTCCGCGCTCCGGTGGTCCGCTGCTCCCGGCCGGATGTGGATCCGTCTTCACCCGTCGGGAGGGATATTATCGGTAAAGTTTTGTGTGTCGCCCGCTGACAAAGCAGCACTTTCTCCCCCCGGAGTGTGGGCGGTCAGAGGGGGATGAAGCTCTCGCTCTCTCTCTCTCTCTCTCTCTCTCTCTCTCTCTCTCTCTCTCTCTCTCTCTCTCTCTCTCTCTCTCTCTCTCTCTCTCTCTCTCTCTCTCTCTCTTTTCTTCTTCTTTGGCTCAGTTCACCATTCAACCTTCCTTCCTCAGCTGAAGACAAAACAGCCGCAAACGCAGCGAAACGCGAAGAAGAAACAGGCGGATAGAGTTCACCCCCACCCTTCAGAAGCAGACTACACTGTAAAAGAGGGAGCTGATCTGAAGACGGACCTGAAGTGGGCCCATGACCCCACCGAGGGGGGCTCCAAGGCAAGCTGAAGCCCCGCCCCCTGCTCAGTCTGCGCCACAGGGCAGCTTCTCAACTCTTTTTTTTTTAAGCACTTTAAATAAAACAAAGTCCTGTTTATCCCTGCCAGACTCTTATCAAAATATTAATTGGAGATTAATGCAAAGATAAATCACCTACTGGGTCACACACACCCAAACCCACCCCCACTTGGGGAGAACATGCAAACTCCACAGTGAAATGGCACCAGTATTTCAACCCATGCCTTTCTAGCTGTGAGGTGACATTACTACCCACTATGGCACCATTTGGCCCAACCCCACAAAACACTGTACAATTACACAAAGAAAATAAGTTGAAGGATCTCATTACTCTCCATATTGTTGTAGTCTGTCACGATCAGTTCCTTTTCTCTGACGATAAACTCTTTGGATTTACACATTTTCTCGGGGGTTTGGTGGACTGGTGCATTGCCAGCTTGTACATTTTGAAACTTTTATTGACCAGTTTTTCATTCAGCTCAAATGTTTTCCATTGCTTAAATGAAATCATTTTGTTTGCAACTCTTTTGGTACAATCTTGTTTTTCTGTTTCACTGGTTCAACTTTCTATTTAGCATGGCACTGCCATTTTTCTCCTGCTTTATACTTAAAAAAATGTTTTTTCAAATAAACAATTCACTTTTAATGTAAATGCTTGTTAGCTCAGTGATTTAATTGAATTAAATGCTGGCTCACTTATTTCTAAAACATAAAAAAGTAACACTTCTTAAAATCAAAAGGGTTTTATGATTTCTCATGAATTTTTGGTCTGGGCCTCTGGGTTGGGAATCACTGGTCTCGAGCAGACCATCATAAGGTCTAGGGGCCATATGTGGCCCTTTGGTTGTGCTTGACGGGCCCTCAGAGTGTCAAAATGAAAATGATTCCATATGAACCATTCAATACTGGCTTAATTACACTTAAAATTGTATTTTGTTGGTTGTTATCACAAGATTGGTTGTTTCTATGCAGAGCAAACAGTTGTTACCTTTCAGAGAAAGAGTTTGCAAGTTTGAATCCCACAGAAAAAAAGTCACCATTGTGGGTCCCTAGCCTGACCTTTGACCCCCATCAGCTCCCTGAAGCAATTTAATTTGACTTAGTATCTTTGGGATTCGTAAGCAATTAGAGACAGACCTCTTCTCATGCTAAACACAGACTTTTGAGCTTCTGCTCTGTTTTTCACTAAAGATAGCTTTTGTATTTTTCTCGATAATAATGACACATTTTATTCATCAGCTGTTTTCAGACACTCGAGGTCACTGAACATGATAAACATGTTAAACCGCAGCAAAAAAATAGCAAAAAACAACAGTAAGAACATTCAAAAACATTCAGAGGTTTGCAGTAGAAAGAAAACCTCACTGAAATGTTTGTTCCAGTATAAATCTTAGTTTTACCCTTTACTCTTGATTTTATTGTCCATGTTTTCCTGATGAGACCTCACATATGTTTGTTAATAGTAACCCAGATTACCCTCACTGCTCTGGTTAACATATTTTTTTGACATAATCTGAATAATGTAAATGTGTTCAAACACATTCACTTACCTGGTCATAACATTTACCTTAAGCCTGAACATTTATCTCTGTTGTTTTAGTTTGATTTGAACAAAAACATGGTTCTGCACGTCTCCTTTCATACATCTGAATGAGACATTCTTCATTTGGAGCCCTCAGTGTCCTTCCTCATTGAAAAGACACTGTCATTCAGTCTTAAGACAACTGGTTTCATTTCTGCTTCTTGAGAAAGTAAGAAACACGGCTGCATACGTAGTCTTTGCTGAGGGAGTTTACAGAATGATGAAGTGCAAAATGTCAGATTTTCAACAGTTTTGTTGTGTTTTTGATGTCGGAGTCAAAAAGTCCAGACACATTTATGTTTAACTCAGTGAACATATGATTAACTCTCTCTGAAAATTGTTTAAATTTTGTATGATAAAGCTTTTTGATTCAGCATTTTTGTTTTTAAATGCACATGAATATCACATACTGTAAATGTTGTTACAAACAGCCATTAATTATGTCGCTCTTTTCATTTTCGACATGAAAAAGTTCATTCTTTCAAATGTCAATCTTTTAATTTTGCATCTAAATTCCTCTTGTATCAATAATTGTGAAATATTCCTGCAGGTACTTTGACAATGAGATATAAACATTTGACTTAAATAAACTTAATCTTAATGTAGGGATCGAGTCATAAAATGAACTTTTTTTTAAATACAAATAAAAGTTGTCTAAACCACTTTATTCTAAATTTAGTTGTGTCAGTAAAAACATTTTCACTTTGTATTAATGTAGAGAGGTAAGTACATTCATACAATATTCAAATTCCATGCATTTTGAAAGAAAACAAACAATAATCAGAATCCTGTTTGCTACTATCATCCTGTTTAGAGCCAGTTGCTTCTCAAGCAACTTAAGTTCAGTAGAACTATACACGTTATCATCCTCACAGCAGGGTTTTAAAACAGCAATTTATATATGTGTATATGTATATATGTATATATATATATATATATATATATATATATATATATATATATATATATATATATATATATATATATGAGTGTGTATACATATATATATATATATATATATATATATATATATATATATATATATATATATATATATATATATATATATATATATACACACACACACACACAAAAGCAGTTATTTCTACTAAAAGGAGAGTTTGTTTGTCCCTCTCACGCTGTGTAAAGTCATCCTGCAGGCTGGGCAGACCCCATGTTTGACACCTCTGCTCTAAAGGCATCAGAATCAGCCTGAGATGATATGTAATCTCTCTCATGCACATCTTGTATCAGTCTAGTGAAGAAGTGGAAGTGGGAAAAAAAGCATGATGATCATGCAATAACTGAAAAGAAGTGAGCCAAAGGAATGATGCAGCATATCACACATAGAAATGTGTCAGATTATCAGAATTCACTATACTGACTGAAAAGGAAGACTTTATTCAGAGAAAATTCTGTTGACATTAACAGCACGGTCTTCGATCAAACCTAGTTTCAACTGTTAAATTAATCTTCAAATTGATTTTGAACCACGTGCAGATGACACGAATCCCCCTCAACACCACAAGATGGCCCTATTGGCAAAGTACTGCCAGCTCTGATGCCTGCTGAGCAGAATCAAGTTGTCAGCTGCAAAGAAAAAAATCAGCCAAACTGTTTCAGCTGTTTCATGTCTGCGTTTCTCCAAAGTCAAACAGTTTCTGTTTTATCCCAATTCAAATCCGTTGTTTCTGGGGTTGGTGTTGTGTTTTTGCCGTTCCACGTGTGGTGCTATTCGACAGGCCTGTGTGCGTCCTGACACAGAAAAAGGTCAATTGAAATGTTAATGACACACACCTCCTCATTAGAGAGCGTGCTTGGTGCTGTCGCTGCAGTGCGAGCGATCGAGCGTCTGTCAGAGGGCCGCTCCGGCACACTGACAAGGTACATGCGATTCATTTGCCGGGTCTGTTGTGATGACTCACTGCTTTAGATGGCACTGCTTCTTATTCACCGCCGGTTTCTGCTCAAGGTAGAGGATGCTCCCTCAAGCAGATGATGAGAGGAGACAGTCGAGCTGTGTGTGACATGTAGGACTGGAGGATATCTTGATTAACAAGAAGTTTTAATTTCTCATCTGTTGACAGGAGTCAGTGAATCAATTAAGTCTAAGAAGGTCATTCGCCTTAACCTCTGTTGCTGGATGACTAACAACTCTATAGTCTGTATTAACAATGCAGAGTCCCGGCCTGGTGTTTTCTTTGTGTAAAATCTCCCAGCAAAATACGAGATGACTCAAAGCAATACAAATCTGCGCGCCAGCAGTGTAAAAAATGGATCCAGCTCAGCACAATGCAGCAGGATGCTCACTTCATCTGGCCCCAATGTGCTGTCCTGTCATTTTCCCTCCACCGGGCTGAAGAGTGTGACGGCGGCTGAATGTGAGCGTTGAGTCATGTTGTTGGAAGAGACGGCGGGCGGCATCATCCCTGACTCAATCATCAGATGAGTTTCAGGAGCGGCGGCGGCGACAGCGCGCTCGGGAGAATATTTTTTCCCCCACTGGGACTGTGGGACCAGCGTGTAGACGGGTTCAATAGCAAAGCGAGCACAGCCGAGGGAAACCACAAAAAAGACGAAGGGGGGAAAAAAAAGTCCAGAACATGCTGCTTCAGACTCGACGTGTTAGACCACCTGCAGCTCAGAGCATGGCAGATCAACCTGCAGTATCACAGCATTCTGCTCACAGAGCATGAGAGGAGTCACTGACATGTATCAGATAAATAATCCAGGCTTGTACTGGTGTTTAAGGACCTTCTGATTCCTTATTGGTGTCTTTTACTGATGAGGATTTTCTAACAACCAAAAACAGATATTAGATACATGGACTCTTGATGGCTCGTTTTGTTCTGTGAGGAGTTTGCATGTTCTTCTTGCACTTGGTGGGTTTTCTCTAAATACTCACAACAGTCCATGAAGAGTTTGTTGTGTTATTGGACCGGTGCCCTGTTTAGACCCATCATGTAAACGATAGACTTCAGATCGATGTTTGATAAATGCTTATTTTTAAAGGCTGCAGAAAGACTCCTGAATTGATGAGTTATTGTTTCTCTGTTGCACTTCTCCATTTCCACCTTTTCACAAAACGTCTTGAACATCTGACATGCAGAACAGTGAGGGCAGTGCTGTCTCCAGATCCTAAACCAAAATCTGTGCTTTACGTGCAACCAGAAAAGTAACTTTAAACAAGCTGATGTCTGAGTTCTATTTGTATTTTAGAGGATCCTGATATGTTGTGATTTTCACATTTCTGTGTTTTTGAAACCTGTTTCAATGTGAAAACTGATGAAGCCCTCAGTCAGAGTCAATCCTCCGCGGGTGTTAGTTTGGATTTCAGATTAAAATGTACCCGTGAGTGTGATTTTAGCTGTTTTCAGATGATAATAAAAGTCTTTTGCACATTCTTTGCTGCCTTTGCCTGTGAAGACTCTTCTCCTGCTGCCCGGCCTTGACAGAACTGGCCATGACAGACTTCCAAAACTTTCCACAGAGGATTCTATCTCATCCTGTGAATAAATTCACAATCTCTAATCTGCAGCTGTCTCACACCAAAAAAAAAAAAAAAGCCCCAAAATGCTTTGCATGCTGCTGACCCTAAAAGCTTCCCTGGTGTGCCTCCAGCTAATTTCTCACCTCATTAGCCTGGACGGACATAAAAACTGGGACACTGCGAGGACAAAGCAGGCTTGTGTACATACGCTCAGCGGGGAGGCCGGGGACAATGCCACACAGACAGAGGCCGCATTAACCGGAGTGTCGGTACGCCACGGTCCTCCGAGGCGCGAGGGCGATTATTCACGCGGTAAGAAAAGGACGGCGGTGCTTCACGGAGTCACGTGCGAGCGTGAAGAAGTGCTTTCACCTGCGTGTCGATAACCGATCGCACATGTGCTGGGGCGAACCGGGAGGTGAGCGCAGGGGTCTGACGTTGATGAATAATGTGGGAAGATCTTGGTTTTTTCTCTCTCTCTCTCTCTCTCTTTTTTTTCTCTCCCTGTTCCTTCCTCTCTGTCTT